>NC_090939.1:887355398-887658428 GCF_040938575.1 Ambystoma mexicanum
TTATGCAGTTATGGTTGCGAGGTATATGGTCCATATAATGTTAGATAGTTTCTGATGGTTGCGTGAGTACGCGTTTGTGCTGGGTGTGGCAGACCCTGTCTCCAGGTGGCAGATGGAGTGGGAGGAGATACGCTCTGATGGTTGAGAGTGTGGCAAGGAACGTATGTGCTCGCAAGTGGCAGTTGTGAGGCCCGGAGTGGCAGGTGGTGATTTGTGTACTTGATTGTTTTGATTGTTAGTTACGTGAATGTGGATACGCTTTCTGGGTTGTGAATGTTGTAATGGTTTTACGGATTTGCAGGAGTGTGTAATTTTGAGAGCCTCTTTTAATGCTTGGTTTGTGATACTTTGTTTGGTGTTCAATTGAAGAGAGGGAGATGTGTAGTGTTGTACTTATCTATTTGCACTGGGTGCACACAGTGCTGCTGATGGTAGAACACAGCTATGTCATATGGAATGTGATGGGACCTGAAGGTTCCAAGAACTACAGTTGGTAACACAGGATGGGAGAACCTTACTGAAAGGATGTCATCTGTTTAGCTCCCTGCCCCTTTCTATATAACTAGCCCTGTAACTCTGTAACTTATAAATAAACTCACTCCTTTTATATATACTGGTCTCCTGTGCCTTACCTGAATCCAGATGTCTTCTTACCATCCCCGATACTAAGTACTTGTCGCAGACTCGCGGTGGTTCTTCAGGGGGCGGTGGAGCCTGAATCCTCGTCGCCACTTGTAGTGTTGAGGTAAGTAGGGATCGCGAACACAGTGAGGTTGGGAATACAAGTATTTATTATACCCGGCATTTACAGGTATCTACATCAGGCCCCACCGACTAGTGCATGCAGACGTTGGACTTTGAAACCCGCATCTCCCCGTCACCGGCGCCGTCACGTTCCATAAGACGCTCTTCTCTCTCGCGCGTCTCCAGCTACCCGCAAGGTTAATATAGCCAGTGAAATGCCGATACTACATTTGGCTTTAGAGCAGTTATTGTTGAAGTAGTGGTCATGGTTTAGAAGGAGGGTCATTCGTGGTTCGTGGAGACAGGGTAATCTCGCTCGAAGTTTATTGTTTCTTGCTACAGTTGGACATGGTAAGGACCTGATGCTGGTCATAGTCAGAGGTAAGGAGCCTGCCGTAAGGCGGTTGGTTGGAGTGGTCTGATGGATACTTGTTATAGCAATGATTACTAGTAAGATTTGAGTGGTAGTCCTCATAGTCATATTTCCGCGCACTATGTAGTTAGGCGCAGTGGGCTAAATTTGAGTTTTAGAGTGGGGCACAGTGGGCAGTAAAACACAATGCAGTTTTAAGGCACAGTGGGTGGAATTCAAATTTTTTTAAAGTAGGGCACAGTGAGCAGGAGAACATAATACAGTTGAAGGCACAATAGGCTAAATTCGAATTTTAAAGAGTAAGGCACAGTGGGCAGGAAAACATAATACGGTTGAAGGCACAATAGGCTAAAATCGAATTTTAAAGAGTAAGGACAGGAAAGCACAATACAGTTTAAGGCACACTTTGTTAAATTTGAGTTTTAAATGTAGGGCACAATTGGCAAGAAACGCCATGCAGTTTGGGCACAGTAGAATTTTAGGAGTCAGACACAATAGGTAATGAAACACCATACATTTGAGGCACGTTAGGCTAGATTCGAGTTACACTAGCATAACAAAGGCACTATGCGTACACAGATGGTGGGTAGGCACTAGAGTGTTAAATCTAATGTAGGTGCAAATGAAAAGCGCTCAGCTGATTAGACTGAGTAATACTGAGATACTGCGTTAATGCTTACGTAATGTCAATGAGTGTGAAGAGCTATGAGGATACCGTATTAGGCAACTGATATATAAGGCTATGCAGTACAGTACAGAATGCAGTACATCCAAGGATATGGGTGTGTTTAATACGCCGTTGTACATCTATAATGCAGTACTACAATACCAAATACAATACACTATCAAAGGGTATGATACATCAGCATATGAGTGTGCATTAGTTGTGATACTAGTATAGGTGGGATTGAATCGTCTATTTGGTCAGTGGATGAGCGAGTGGTATCAGCAAGATATAGCTACCAATAAAAAGCACTAAAATGCTAACATGCAAGGCTGTGCTGAATCGGTTGGGATGCATACAGGTTATGCATGTATTATAATGAAGGTTCCATAGGGCATTGGCCCTAGTGCATGTACAAGAGTTTAAAACGATTAAAGTTGACCACGTAAGAGTAACAAGGCATTAAGGTCTGATACTTCACCACCGCCCAGAATCTCTAACACTCATGTTGTGGCATCTAAACATTATAGATACAGGCATTTGATTCTCCCAACGGGATGCATGTCTATCCTACAGGTCAAGAGGGCACGCAGTACATGCAGGATGTAAGCAAAGAAATGGAATCATTTCACGAGAAAAGCCTACCTGAGCTCTATTTTCCTATGAACTGGTAAACTACACCATGCAATGTGGAGATTGTTAACCTGCCCTATGGAGTTCTGTGTACCTATTTCAGTTACAGCAATGTATCCAATGGTCTGATCTATAGTGGAACTCTGCCCTAATATGGCACTCCTCGCAGAGGAATACACTAACTGCTGTCCATTCCACATCATTGTCATAGTAGTCCCAGATTGCAATTGACAGGTTATTGCCCCTGCATCCCTCCTCTTAACAGTCTCTCATTACACCTACATCCTTCCTCACCACAGTTCCTCATTACCCCTACCTGTATCATATACATTAGTCCTTCTTTACCCTTAACTCAGCATTCCTCCTCTGTGCCACATTCCATTATTACCCTTAACCTGAAAACTCCCTTCCTCGCCAGTCCTTCATTACCCATACCCAGCACCACCCCTCCTCATCACAGACCTTCATTACCCTTACCCCGGCATTTCTCCCCCCGTAACAGTGCGTCAATACCCTTAACACAAAATCCCCCCTGGTCGCAATCCCTCATCCTACCCCGGCATCCGCCCTCCTCATCATAGTACCTCATTACCCTTACCCCAGCATCCACATCCCCCCCATCACAGTCCATCATTACCCTCTTAAGCACACTGATACCATAAGGGATGTCTTATTGTGCGATGTCGTCACATATGGCACCACTTGCTCCATCACATATGACCTCACCAATGGCATCAGTGGTAGCGCAAATTACAACTGAATGTGAGCGATGCAATATTTAAATAAAAAAATTACTACACACTTAAAATCAAGAGGAAAGACTCAAGTGTTTTGTCTTAATATTGCAGCTTCCTCACTACATTTCAAACTAATGTCACTTTCATCCATCTAGTTTAAGATGAATAACCCTTAATCAGAGAAATTCCAATTTAGTTATATAATTTGATACCTTTTGCATGGTATCACGTTCTTTCATCGACAGTAATAACTTTGTGGTAATTTACCACAAATTAATAACATTGAATGTACATCGAAATATTTATGGAATTATGGGATAAGGGCTAAAAAGGGGCTGGGGAGGGTTTTGAGGTAGGGGCAGCAATGAAGGGGGCATGGGAGGGGAACCCACCAAATAAAATAAAAAAATGTCGATGGAAAAATTTGAAGTAATTACTTTGTGGTAAGCCGGCAAAACGACAGGGGAGCCTTTTAGAAGTATGCTACTTTAGCCACTCAGGTGTGCAGTTTGGCTGTGCAAACCGCCCTGTTTCCCGGCCCTACACTTTCGGCCCCAGTCCCTGTCCAAGTGCAGGTCACGCCCAAAGCCATGGCTACCTCCTACCTCGTAATGAGGCCTACTGTCTTTCTGTTGGATGCAAAGTCCTCCATACATCTACTAAATCCCAAGACCTTTGAAGCATTGACAAGCTTTTCCTAACTTTTATTTTCTAAATAAGATCAGCGTTTACTGAATTTATCCACAGTATTGTCTAGCATGGCATTAAAGCCCCCCTCCCTAGTTTGACATTATCTTATTTATCTTTCCAAAAATATGTCCTGACCTATATTGGGAGCATATACATTTATCCTCATGAACTTGTAATTGGTAATTGATAATCGTATATCTTTCCTAAATTATATACAAACTCCCATAGAACTACTTATATAACAAATTGAGATCTTGCTATTAAATGTCTTATTTAGTCTATCATTTTTATCTTTTTCTTTGAGATGAGTTTCCTGAAGGAAAACTATATCTGCTCAGTTTTTCCCAATACATGTTAGTAATTTCCTCCTTTCACCTGACTATTTGCACCCTCAATGTTTCAACTCAATATCTTCAACTGCTTGGCCATCTTATTAAGTATAGCAAGCCAATATCCAAAATAATTATGTTCATATTATCTATTAGATCACTTTTTGATTGTTGCTCAGTAAAAAGGGACAACCTCTAGAAATATCACAATCTCGGCAACCACAATATGTGACGCATCTTTCAATAACTACCTGCTTTACCAGAGATCCAGACCAAGCAAAAGAAGTAAGAAGATAGAGAAAAAAGATAATAGTAATGAAATAAATTAAATAATGAGGGATCTTACATTGATCCAACCTATTATTATAGTATTCTAAAGATCAATGTATTAAACCATAAAGTATCAAATGTGCATAGCTTAAAAACAACCATAATATTTGAACTAAAACTGATATGAGCTAGCCTACAACTAGCAACCTCCATTGAAAACAGCATGTGACTCAACATATAATTCACCCCCTGGAGTCTCTTTTTAAACACTGACATCACATATGTTATCTCGCTAGATTCATTTTGTGGCCATTTATGAGTTCCTGCAATAACAAATATTATATTATCTTAATTATAAATATTTTTAGCAAAGTCTCCACAGTCTTAGCAGCCCTTCAGTGCTCTCTGTTCTGTCCTTGGTGTGTCTGCTTTTAGTTCCACTTCTGGGGAGGCTGCCTCCAAGGACACCGATTTTTGACTGCTCCTATCAGCGCAGGCTTGCAAACTGCTGAGCTACGTTTGCAGTCTCAGGAACCGTGCGATGCTCCCTGTGCTTTCGTCAGTTCGTTTCAGCTGCTGGCGAGGTGTGCCTCTGAGGACGCCGGCATAGGATTGCTCCTCAGTACGGACATGCAAAGCATTCACTTAAGCGTACACAGTCTCAGCAGTTTATGCAGTCTAAGCAGCACAGGGAATACGTGAATACTGCCACTTAACAAAGATTGTCTAGTTTTTACTGCTAATCTCCACTCTAATCTGGATCTGGATGGGTATAACCTTCATAGCCATTCTACTAATGAGCCTGTGAAGTACTTCATGGCGGTCAGTTTTGATTACCTACTGGGTGAGGGGGTTGCTTTAGCTCATTTGGCCGGATGGATTAATAACACAGATTTGGACATTGTTAGGGGGGAACGGAAGGAGGCAGACGCTTCCTACTACTGTTAATCATTAAAATGAAATTACCTCGTATTTCACTGCAGCGAATTCCAAATCATCACAATCATTTGAAAAGGAGGTTCATAATCATACGATAGCTGACTCAAACAATCCCTTAGCTTGTCTATATTAACCATAAAAGTGAATTGCACGTGGTACTCCTCATTTTGGCAAACTTTTCGAGTCTTCAAAGAGAAGCACATGGAACGATTGTTGGAATAGAATCTGCATATATAGTGATTGCCCCTGGAAGCATCAAAGATTGCCTGATACCTACAGGTAACTTTACAATCTTGGACAACTCACTTGTATTAGTGAGTTCACCATCGAAATATACTACTGCTGCACCCCTATTGCTGGGGGGCTTTAATGTACTACCCAGTCACAGCTTAAATAATGAGATTTTGCTGGACAATGTCCATGCTAGTGCGTCTTTATTGGACAATCTAAGATTTGTTTTGATCTTAAAATGGATGGCAGGATAGCTCTAGTGAGGCGGAAAAACAACTTGATATGCTCTGTTACTTGTATATCACCTACTGCCATTGATATAGCTTTGAAGCGCTGTGGGGTGGAAGGCCATTTGGCAGACTGTAGTCTGTCAAACATGGAAATAAAAATTGCATGGGAATAGTAATTAGAATTAGGTGAATATTCAATTACTAGCAACATTGACTAGTTTAAAACATTAGAAAATTCATGGCAGAGCATGGTGTTCAAGCACAGAGATGAGTGATATGTTAGTGACTATGCGACAGCTGGACTAAATATTTCATGGGAGTCACCTGTTTTCTATGGGTTGCAGTGCAAGAGGGGGAATGTGTATTACAAATAGTCTATCAAACTCTAGGATAATTGTCTACAGTTGAGGGCTCTGTTATACTTTACATACAGAGCACATGCACAATTAATAGCATGCAATCACATGCAAATTACATGGACAATTGTCAGATATGTCAAAGATACATTCAACGCATGTCCTTTCGTTTGTACCATCGGGTTATTGCAGTACAAATGTTTTATATTGAATACAAACATGATGGCGGTAATACATAGTTATCTGTAGAGAAACATACTGCTTCATCTTCCCTGACATCCCCAGTCTCCAAGACTCCCGTCAAGCCCCTTAATATCTGTGTCGCTGCCCAGTGGAGTCCTGTGCGCCTGACCATGGGCGAGTGGGAATTCTAATTCTCTACGTATTATGCTCCTGTTGGGATGCTGCTATCCCACAGCACAAGCCTAACACTAAACCACAAGCACAATGACAACACAAAATCAACAAGCACACTTGGCAGTTACAGCCCCAATGCATTGCATCGCACATCCACCCATCGGGTGGACCCTCAGGTATACGCAGTGACAAATCACAGATATGAGGATGTGGCAACATATCAGCAGGAATGACAAGGTAACAGTATCTTGAAATATCTTTCAGAAACATCGTATGAAGACGGTCTCTTGTTTACAAATCAAAGTCTAACACATAAATGAATATATATGGGTTGAAGAGCTCATCAGTGTAAAGTACAGAGTATCATGTAGTAACATCAAAGTTTGTGGTGTGCAGGGCCTGCCAGTGTAATTTTTAGGCAGTCTTCTGAGATGTAATGCCTCAATTGGGCATGTAACTGAGTTCATATAAGCTAAAAATAAAATAGATGTGTGCCCGTGTTCCTATGTCCTGTACTTGCAAGTACTAGCAAAGGCAAACATTTGGGCTTTTTTATAGGTATTATGCAATGTAAGTGGTCTTGTATATCTGCCACTATTGGTGGCCTCACTGTGCTTGACTCTTTAACAAACAAAGGGGGGCGGGTTCATTAGTGAGACAGTGCAAAAGGCAGATGCTTGGGAGTATGTTATCCATAGAGAAGAGCCCAAGATCTGATTGACTACAGTGCTTTTGGTCTGGTTAGCCACTGATGTGTCAAGTGTGACAGGGCTAAATAAAGAGTGGTGGTTAGTTGAGGCTCGGTTAGAATTGATGTGCTCACGGCTAAGTCTGTGGTGGCCACCTGTGGGGCGGTTTTGGGTGTTGTGTAAGGTGGTAGGAGAATGTAGAGTGTAGACGGTTAGTCAGGGGATAGCTAGAGAACATTTAGGAGGAGAGGCAATCACAAAACATCTTTGCTGAAATAGTAATGAATGGCAGTAAACAATTTAGAGGCCGATTCATGGCGCAAGTGGGCAAAAACGTGTGAATCGCAGTGGAATTGCGAAAATCGCAGTGCAATTGCGAAAATCGCACGAAAAGCAGCGCACATCGATTCATGGAAGGGCGTGTGCGAAAAAACCATCTGATGTGCGCTAAAAAAGTGCACGGCGCACGTTGGCGCACAGGCCATCTAACGGCGTGCGCCAGGTCACAGCGAAAATCGCACAGGCCACAGCGAAAATCGCACATAGCGCGGCGCACGCTACAAAAGAAGGCGGAACACGGGGCTTAACACTCGGAATGGGGAACAACTTGCCAAAATGTGGGCGTCATGGGGGAAGTACAGGGTGCAAGTGCGCGGAACGCCCACACGCTCACCTACAACACGTATTCATGGAATCGAATAGGGCAAAACAGCGCACGGTCAAACCAGCGCACAGGCACAAACACGACCGCCACAAGAAAGCAGGCGGTAGCGTCCCTGCGCCTGTAAAAAATGTGCGCCAAAAGGTGCGCCAACAAATAGCACCTATATACAGCTATGATGAATGTCCAATACTGTGGCCCTCCAGGACAAATGACGTGCAAAGGGGTACCCACAAACACGGACACCCGCTGACTGAAAAATAACGTGTGCGTGTATTTCGGGGTGTGCGGGAAGTTTCACACGCGAATTGGCTGGATACGTGGATTCCAGGGGTGTGCGGGAAGTTCCACACGCAATTTGGCTGGGTACGTGGATTACAGGGGTGCGCAGGAAGTTCCACACGCGATTTGGCCGGGTACGTGGATTTCTGGGGTGCGCGGGAAGTTCCACACGCGATTTGGCCGGGTACGTGTATTTCAGGGGTGCGCGGGAAGTTAAACACGCGATTTGGCTGGGTACGTGGATTACAGGGGTGCGCGCGAAGTTCACACGCGATTTGGCCGGGTACGTGGATTTCAGGGGTGCGCGGAAGTTCAACACGCAATTTTGCTGGGTACGTGGATTCCAGGGGTGCGCGGGAAGTTCAACACGTGATTTTGCTGGGTACGTGGATTCCAGGGCTGCGCGGGAAGTTCAACACGCAATTTGGCTGGGTACGTGGATTCCAGGGGTGCGCGGGAAGTTCAACACGCGATTTGGCTGGGTACGTGTATTTCGGTGTTGCAGGGGAATGCTACACGTGATATGACCATGTGGGTCCCCCCAGGTGTTCCCCCTACACCCTCCACGGCCCCTGCAGGCAGCCCACACCACAGGGTACTACCCTGCACCCCTGCTGATGTCCCACAGGCAACCCATCCACCATGGCCATGCCCACCAGCCAACCCACATGTCACCTTGCACCACTGATCACCAACACATGTCTCCCACCACCCCATACCCCAGAGACAGGGGCATCCTCCACCAGGCCCCCACTCATGTCCCCCTGGACCCCCACCCCCCAGCCAGCAGGGGCAGCCTCCACCAGGCCCCCACTCATGTCTACCACCACTCCCAACCCCCAGCCACCAGGGGCAGCCTCCACCAGGCCCCCACTCATATCTCCCACCACCCCCACCCCCCAGCAGTGCAGGGGCAGCCTCCACCAGGCCCCCACCCATGTATACCACCACCCCCCAGCAGTGCAGGGGCAGCCTCCACAAGGCCCCCACCCATGTCTACCACCACCCCCAGCCACCAGGGGCAGCCTCCACCAGGCCCCCACTCATGTCTACCACCACCCCCACCCCCCAGCAGTGCAAGGGCAGCCTCCACCAGGACCCCACTCATGTCTCCCACAACCCCCACCCCCCAGCAGTGCAGGGGCAGCCTCCAACAGGCCCCCACTCATGTCCCCCTGCACCCCCACCCCCCAGCCACCAGGGGCAGCCTCCACCAGGCCCCCACTCATGTCCCCCTGCACCCCCACCCCCCAGGGGCAGCCTCCACCAGGACCCCACTCATGTCTCCCACCACCCCACCCCCCCAGCAGTGCAGGGGCAGCCTCCACCAGGCCCCCACTCATGTCCCCCTGCACCCCCACCCCCCAGCCACCAGGGGCAGCCTCCACCAGGCCCCCACTCATGTCCCCCTGCACCCCCACCCCCCAGCCACCAGGGGCAGCCTCCACCAGGCCCCCACTCATGCCCCCCTGCATCCCCACCCCCCAGCCACCAGGGGCAGCCTCCACCAGGCCCCCACTCATGTCCCCCTGCACCCCCACCCCCCAGCCACCAGGGGCAGCCACCACCAGGCCCCCACTCATGTCTACCACCACCCCCACCTCCCAGCCACCAGGGGCAGCCTCCACCAGGCCCCCACTCATGTCTCCCACCAGCCCCACCCCCCAGCAGTGCAGGGGCAGCCTCCACCAGGCCCCCACCCATGTCTACCACCACCCCTACCCCCCAGCCACCAGGGGCAGCCTCCACCAGGCCCCCACCCATGTCTACCACCACCCCCACCCCCCAGCCACCAGGGGCAGCCTCCACCACGCCCCCACTCATGACCCCCTGCACCCCCACCCCCCAGCCACCAGGGGCAGCCTCCACCAGGCCCCCACTCATGTCTCCCACCACCCCCACCCCCCAGCAGTGCAGCGGCAGCCTCCACCAGGCCCCCACCCATGTCTACCACCACCCCCACCCCCCAGCCACCAGGGGCAGCCTCCACCAGACCCCCACCCATGTCTACCACCACCCCCACCCCGCAGCCACCAGGGGCAGCCTCCACCAGGCCCCCACTCATGTCTCCCACCACCTCCACCCCACAGCAGTGCAGGGGCAGCCTCCACCAGGCCCCCACCCATGTCTACCACCACCCCCACCCCCCAGCAGTGCAGGGGCAGCCTCCACCAGGCCCCCACTCATGTCTCCCACCACCTCCACCCCACAGCAGTGCAGGGGCAGCCTCCACCAGGCCCCCACCCATGTCTACCACCACCCCCACCCCCCAGCCGTCAGGGGCAGCCTCCACCAGGCCCCCACTCATGTCTACCACCACCCCCACCCCCCAGCAGTGCAGGGGCAGCCTCCACCAGGACCCCACTCATGTCTCCCACCACCCCCACCCCCCAGCAGTGCAGGGGCAGCCTCCAACAGGCACCCACTCATGTCCCCCTGCACCCCCACCCCCCAGGGGCAGCCTCCACCAGGACCCCACTCATGTTTCCCACCACCCCCACCCCCCAGCAGTGCAGGGGCAGCCTCCACCAGGCCCCCACTCATGTCCCCCTGCACCCCCACCCCCCAGCCACCAGGGGCAGCCTCCACCAGGCCCCCACTCATGTCCCCCTGCACCCCCACCCCCCAGCCACCAGGGGCAGCCTCCACCAGGCCCCCACTCAGGCCCCCCTGCACTCCCACACCCCAGCCACCAGGGGCAGCCTCCACCAGGCCCCCACTCATGTCCCCCTGCACCCCCACCCCTCAGCCACCAGGGGCAGCCTCCACCAGGCCCCCACTCATGTCTACCACCACCCCCACCCCCCAGCCACCAGGGGCAGCCTCCACCAGGCCCCCACCCATGTCTACCACCACCCCCAACCCCCAGCCACCAGGGGCAGCCTCCACCAGGCCCCCACTCATGTCCCCCTGCACCCCCACCCCCCAGCCACCAGGGGCAGCCTCCACCAGGCCCCCACTCATGTCTCCCACCATCCCCACCCCCCAGCAGTGCAGCGGCAGCCTCCACCAGGCCCCCACCCATGTCTACCACCACCCCCACCCCCCAGCCACCAGGGGCAGCCTCCACCAGGCCCCCACCCATGTCTACCACCACCCCCACCCCCCAGCCACCAGGGGCAGCCTCCACCAGGCCCCCACTCATGTCTCCCACCACCTCCACCCCCCAGCAGTGCAGGGGCAGCCTCCACCAGGCCCCCACCCATGTCTACCCCCACCCCCCAGCCACCAGGGGCAGCCTCCACCAGGCCCCCACCCATGTCTACCACCACCCCCACCCCCCAGCCACCAGGGGCAGCCTCCACCAGGCCCCCACTCATGTCTCCCACCAACCCCACCCCCCAGCAGTGCAGGGGCAGCCTCCACCAGGCCCCCACCCATGTCTACCACCACCCCCACCCCCCCAGCAGAGCAGGGGCAGCCTCCACCAGGCCCCCACCCATGTCTACCACCACCCCCACCCCCCCAGCCACCAGGGGCAGCCTCCACCAGGCCCCCACTCATGTCTACCACCACCCCCACCCCCCACCAGTGCAGGGGCAGCCTCCACCAGGCCCCCACTCATGTCTACCACCACCCCCACCCCCCAGCAGTGCAGGGGCAGCCTCCACCAGGCCCCCACTCATGTCTCCCACCACCCCCACCCCCCAGCAGTGCAGGGGCAGCCTCCAACAGGCACCCACTCATGTCCCCCTGCACCCCCACCCCCCAGCCACCAGGGGCAGCCTCCACCAGGACCCCACTCATGTCTCCCACCACCCCCACCCCCCAGCAGTGCAGGGGCAGCCTCCACCAGGCCCCCACTCATGTCCCCCTGCACCCCCACCCCCCAGCCACCCCACCAGGGGCAGCCTCCACCAGGCTCCCACTCATGTCCCCCTGCACCCCCACCCCCCAGCCACCAGGGGCAGCCTCCACCAGGCCCCCACTCATGTCCCCCTGCACCCCCACCCCCCAGCCACCAGGGGCAGCCTCCACCAGGCCCCCACTCATGTCTCCCACCACCCCCACCCCCCAGCAGTGCAGGGGCAGCCTCCACCAGGCCCCCACCCATGTCTACCACCACCCCCACCCCCCAGCAGTGCAGGGGCAGCCTCCACCAGGCCCCCACCCATGTCTACCAACACCCCCACCCCCCAGCAGTGCAGGGGCAGCCTCCACCAGGCCCCCACTCATGTCTACCACCACCCCCACCCCCCAGCAGTGCAGGGGCAGCCTCCACCAGGCCCCCACTCATGTCTCCCACCACCCCCACCCCCCAGCAGTGCAGGGGCAGCCTCCAACAGGCACCCACTCATGTCCCCCTGCACCCCCACCCCCCAGCCACCAGGGGCAGCCTCCACCAGGACCCCACTCATGTCTCCCACCACCCCCACCCCCCAGCAGTGCAGGGGCAGCCTCCACCAGGCCCCCACTCATGTCCCCCTGCACCCCCACCCCCCAGCCACCCCACCAGGGGCAGCCTCCACCAGGCTCCCACTCATGTCCCCCTGCACCCCCACCCCCCAGCCACCAGGGGCAGCCTCCACCAGGCCCCCACTCATGTCCCCCTGCACCCCCACCCCCCAGCCACCAGGGGCAGCCTCCACCAGGCCCCCACTCATGTCTCCCACCACCCCCACCCCCCAGCAGTGCAGGGGCAGCCTCCACCAGGCCCCCACCCATGTCTACCACCACCCCACCCCCCAGAACCAGGGGCAGCCTCCACCAGGCCCCCACTCATGTCTACCACCACCCCCACCCCCCAGCCACCAGGGGCAGCCTCCACCAGGCCCCCACTCATGTCTCCCACCACCCCCACCCCCCAGCAGTGCAGGGGCAGCCTCCACCAGGCCCCCACCCATGTCTACCACCACCCCCACCCCCCAGCCACCAGGGGCAGCCTCCACCAGGCCCCCACTCATGTCTACCACCACCCCCACCCCCCAGCAGTGCAGGGGCAGCCTCCACCAGGCCCCCACTCATGTCTCCCACCACCCCCACCCCCCAGCCACCAGGGGCAGCCTCCACCAGGACCCCACTCATGTCTCCCACCACCCCCACCCCCCAGCAGTGCAGGGGCAGCCTCCACCAGGCCCCCACTCATGTCCCCCTGCACCCCCACCCCCCAGCCACCTCACCAGGGGCAGCCTCCACCAGGCTCCCACTCATGTCCCCCTGCACCCCCACCCCCCAGCCACCAGGGGCAGCCTCCACCAGGCCCCCACTCATGTCTACCACCACCCCCACCCCCCAGCCACCAGGGGCAGCCTCCACCAGGCCCCCACTCATGTCTACCACCACCCCCACCCCCCAGCAGTGCAGGGGCAGCCTCCACCAGGCCCCCACTCATGTCTCCCACCACCCCCACCCCCCAGCCACCAGGGGCAGCCTCCACCAGGACCCCACTCATGTCTCCCACCACCCCCACCCCCCAGCAGTGCAGGGGCAGCCTCCAACAGGCACCCACTCATGTCCCCCTGCACCCCCACCCCCCAGCCACCAGGGGCAGCCTCCACCAGGACCCCACTCATGTCTCCCACCACCCCCACCCCCCAGCAGTGCAGGGGCAGCCTCCACCAGGCCCCCACTCATGTCCCCCTGCACCCCCACCCCCCAGCCACCCCACCAGGGGCAGCCTCCACCAGGCTCCCACTCATGTCCCCCTGCACCCCCACCCCCCAGCCACCAGGGGCAGCCTCCACCAGGCCCCCACTCATGTCCCCCTGCACCCCCACCCCCCAGCCACCAGGGGCAGCCTCCACCAGGCCCCCACTCATGTCTCCCACCACCCCCACCCCCCAGCAGTGCAGGGGCAGCCTCCACCAGGCCCCCACCCATGTCTACCACCACCCCACCCCCCAGCCACCAGGGGCAGCCTCCACCAGGCCCCCACTCATGTCTACCACCACCCCCACCCCCCAGCCACCAGGGGCAGCCTCCACCAGGCCCCCACTCATGTCTCCCACCACCCCCACCCCCCAGCAGTGCAGGGGCAGCCTCCACCAGGCCCCCACCCATGTCTACCACCACCCCCACCCCCCAGCCACCAGGGGCAGCCTCCACCAGGCCCCACTCATGTCTACCACCACCCCCACCCCCCAGCAGTGCAGGGGCAGCCTCCACCAGGCCCCCACTCATGTTTCCCACCACCCCCACCCCCCAGCCACCAGGGGCAGCCTCCACCAGGACCCCACTCATGTCTCCCACCACCCCCACCCCCCAGCAGTGCAGGGGCAGCCTCCACCAGGCCCCCACTCATGTCCCCCTGCACCCCCACCCCCCAGCCACCCCACCAGGGGCAGCCTCCACCAGGCTCCCACTCATGTCCCCCTGCACCCCCACCCCCCAGCCACCAGGGGCAGCCTCCACCAGGCCCCCACTCATGTCCCCCTGCACCCCCACCCCCCAGCCACCAGGGGCAGCCTCCACCAGGCCCCCACTCATGTCTCCCACCACCCCCACCCCCCAGCAGTGCAGGGGCAGCCTCCACCAGGCCCCCACCCATGTCTACCACCACCCCACCCCCCAGCCACCAGGGGCAGCCTCCACCAGGCCCCCACTCATGTCTACCACCACCCCCACCCCCCAGCCACCAGGGGCAGCCTCCACCAGGCCCCCACTCATGTCTCCCACCACCCCCACCCCCCAGCAGTGCAGGGGCAGCCTCCACCAGGCCCCCACTCATGTCCCCCTGCACCCCCACCCCCCAGCCACCAGGGGCAGCCTCCACCAGGCCCCCACTCATGTCCCCCTGCACCCCCACCCCCCAGCCACCAGGGGCAGCCTCCACCAGGCCCCCACTCATGTCCCCCTGCACCCCCACACCCCAGCCACCAGGGGCAGCCTCCACCAGGCCCCCACTCATGTCCCCCTGCACCCCCACCCCCCAGCCACCAGGGGCAGCCTCCACCAGGCCCCCACTCATGTCCCCCTGCACCCCCACACCCCAGCCACCAGGGGCAGCCTCCACCAGGCCCCCACTCATGTCTACCACCATCCCCATCCCCCAGCCACCAGGGGCAGCCTCCACCAGGCCCCCACTCATGTCTCCCCCCACCCCCCAGCCACCAGGGGCAGCCTCCACCAGGCCCCCACCCATGTCTACCACCACCCCCACCCCCCAGCAGTGCAGGGGCAGCCTCCACCAGGCCCCCACTCATGTCTACCACCCCCCACCCACCAGCAGTGCAGGGGCAGCCTCCACCAGGCCCCCACTCATGTCCCCCTGCACCCCCAGCCCCCAGCCACCAGGGGCAGCCTCCACCAGGCCCCCACTCATGTCTACCACCACCCTCACCCCCCAGCCACCAGGGGCAGCCTCCACCAGGCCCCCACTCATGTCTCCCACCACCCCCACCCCCCAGCAGTGCAGGGGCAGCCTCCACCAGGCCCCCATCCATGTCTACCACCACCCCCACCCCCCAGCCACCAGGGGCAGCCTCCACAAGGCCCCCACTCATGTCCCCCTGTACCCCCAACCCCCAGCCACCAGGGGCAGTCTCCACCAGGCCCCCACTCATGTCTCCCACCACCCCCACCCCCCAGCAGTGCAGGGGCAGCCTCCACCAGGCCCCCACCCATGTCTACCACCACCCCCACCCCCCAGCCACCAGGGGCAGCCTCCACCAGGCCCCCACCCATGTCTACCACCACCCCCACCCCCCAGCCACCAGGGGCAGCCTCCACCAGGCCCCCACTCATGTCTCCCACCACCCCCACCCCCCAGCAGTGCAGGGGCAGCCTCCACCAGGCCCCCACTCATGTCCCCCTGCACCCCCACCCCCCAGCCGTGCAATTTGCCTGGGTACGTGTACTTCGTGGTGCGCGTGAAGTTCCACACGCGATTGTACGTGTACTCCGGGGTGCGCGTGAACTTCCACATGCGATTTGGCCGGGTACGTGGATTTCAGGGGTGCGCGTGAAGTCCAACACGCGATTTGGCTGTGTACGTGGATTTCAGGGGTGCGTGGGAAGTTCCACACGCGATTTGGCCGGGTACGTGTATTTCAGGGGTGCGCGGGAAGTTAAACACGCGATTTGGCTGGGTATGTGGATTTCAGGGGTGTGCGCGAAGTTCACACGCAATTTGGCCGGGTACGTGGATTTCAGGGGTGCGCGGGAAGTTCAACACGCGATTTGGCTGTGTACGTGGATTTCAGGGGTGCGCGGGAAGTTCCACACGCGATTTGGCCGGGTACGTGTATTTCAGGGGTGCGCAGGAAGTTAAACACGCGATTTGGCTGTGTACGTGGATTTCAGGGGTGCGCGGGAAGTTCCACACGCGATTTGGCCGGGTACGTGTATTTCAGGGGTGCGCGGGAAGTTAAACACGCGATTTGGCTGGGTATGTGGATTTCAGGGGTGTGCGCGAAGTTCACACGCAATTTGGCCGGGTACGTGGATTTCAGGGGTGCGCGGGAAGTTCAACACGCGATTTTGCTGGGTACGTGGATTCCAGGGGTGCGTGGGAAGTTTCACACGCGATTGGGCCTGTGAGAGTGGGTCACATGTATTCCAGGGATGGGTGGGAATATTTACCCGCGACTGTGCCTGTGAGAGCATGCTACGTGTATTCCTGGTGTGGGCGGGAAGATTCACACGTTCGCCTACGATGTGCCGAAAAAGTGTCCAATCCTGACACACGTACGCCAGCATGAAGCAGGCGTACGTCGACCCGCGCAGCATAAAAGTGCACGAAAACCACAAACAAGCTCATACGCCAGGATGAATATACCATTCCTAACAGCAGTGGCCGTGGGTTACCAAAGGAGGAGGAGGAGGATAGTGAGGGCCCGAATTTTCACTCCCAGAACCAGCCTTTTTGGGATGCCTGATGACCAGGTGTATGGGAGGTACAGGTTTCCCCCACACATGATACTTGACCTGGTCAGTGAGTGGGAGGTTGACCTCACATCACCCACCCTGTGCTCCCAAGCACTCAGCCCCCTGGAGAAGGTCCTCAACGTACTGCACTTCTTGGCCACAGGATCATTTCAGCGGACAAGTGCCATAGTGGGTGGGGTGTCACAGGCCAGGCAGTCACGCTGCCTACACCAGGTCTTGAACATCATCACTGCACGCCCATCAGTCCGTAGGCACATATACCTGCCCAGGATACCTGCAGAAAGGCAGGCTGCCACCCTCAATTTCTACGGTGTGGCACAATTTCCAAAAGTGCTAGGTGCCATTGACTGCACCCATGTGGCACTACGTCCCCCCAGGGCATCTGAGCACATCTATAGGAACCGCAAGCACTGGCATTCCATCAACGTGCAGGTAGTATGTAATGCTAAGGGAATCATCACCTCAGTATATGCAAACTATCCAGGGTCCACCCACGACAGCTTCATTTACCGAATGTCTACCCTAAGCCGGGACCTCGAAGCTGGGCGGCATGGTGATACATGGCTGCTTGGTGAGTATGAATGCCACTGCACATGCATGCATGTCAGATGCAGAGTAATGTCACTACCCCACTAATGATACCCATCACCTCCTCACCAGGGGACAGTGCCTACCCTCTGAGCACCCACATGATGACGCCAATTCGGAACCCCATCACGCCTCCAGAGGTAAGATACAACACAGCCCATATAGCAACCCGGGGCAAGGTGGAGCGCACATTCGGAGTGCTCAAGTCACCCTTTCGCTCCCTTGACCGTTCTGGCGGGCAGCTGTTATATGCGCCCCCAGTAGTGTGCAGGATCATAGTGGCAGCATGTGTCCTGCACAATGTTGCAACACGCCGGGGCCTGGCCGTGGACATGGTGGTGCCCCCACATCCCCAACCACATGCACGCCCGCTGCGCATGGGAGGGGAGAGGGCACGGGTGAGGCAGCGCGTACGCAGCTGGTGGTTAATTACTTCACATAGAAATCACACCCCAGTGGAGTGCACACAGGCCTGGCACATACCATCTGATTAGCAATGATGACTCGGCCTGACAATTAAGATGAACAAAGGGACTGTCAACTGTCAGAACCATAGCAGCCTGAGATTGTTCATGTGGAAGTGTCACAATGTGTGCATCCCTACCTACACAAACACCACCAATGCAGTGTCATGAAAATACACTTCCATGCTGCATAAATGAATACCCACTTGCAAAATACTACATGAAAACAGTGCCATGTCACCCACCCCATCCACGGCACGGCCACATAACACACCATGGCATGTCATGCAATGTGAGAGGAAAGAAATGAATCCCCACAACATGCCCCAAGTGTCAGCAGCTACAGTGTCCCTAATGGAAACCTGTCCACACATGAAATGCTCACAGTAATGCAGGACCTACAGCCCACATTACCAAATACTTACCAATAATACCAATCACCTACACAACCTCCAACCCACCTCAAACATGACATTACAGACTTAAAAATTAGCTAGCCTCACCACCTGATGATGACAGCCCTCCGAACACTTGCAAGTATACAGTGTTGGCGCCACGCAAGAGTGTAGGTGCACTGCTTACAACATGGACTCCAGTTCCAAGGTGGACCGCATTGTGAAGACATGAGGAATGGACCTGCAAATATGGAGGATGAGATGGATGCAGAGGCACATATGAATACACCACGCAGTGTACAATACAACAACAATATGCACTATGAATGTATACACAGTATTGACTACAGACTGCCCACACAGCTCATGGGAGTCCAATGTCACCATGTACGTCAATGTCACTTGGGCACACCCTTTGCAAGCCCAGGGAAACGGGAAGCAGGAGGGGTGTGTGTGACAAAAACCCAAGCATCTGAACCAAATCCATGACAAGCCTGCATGTGTCCAGCCACAATGCAGCGTATGCCCACGGGAGCCACACAAGGCAACACACTGTCCCCAAAAAAATAAATAAATAAATTAATAAAAAATAAAAATGGCCATTAATGGGCCGGGGGGGTTGGGGAGGCCACCCAGGAGGTCCGAGGACAGGGTGCACACCAAAACCCACCTGTGTGGATCTTGCGGAAAAAAAACACCTCCATGGGCTCATGGCCCACACGGCTACCCTATTGTGGGAGTATCACTGCTGTCGCTATTCTCACCCTGTGCAGCTGCATCCGGAGGTGGTGGCACTATGGGAGGCAGCCCACGCAAGGCCCTAGTCTGTTCCTCCATGGCTGCAAGCATGCGGGTGTGGTAGGTCTCGTTCTGGAGGATGAGTGTGCGGAGGTCGCCATGCAACAACTCACGGGATGCCCGGACCTCCGCCCTAGTTGCCTGCATCGCAGCTGAGAGCGTACGGGTGAGACGCTCCAGCTGCTGTTCTGTCCTTCGGTCTGTCGAAGCCTCAAGCTCAACAAGAGTCGTCCTGAGGTGAAGGAGTTCGAGCCTCAGGGCTTCCCTGTGGCCCTGGGACTCTATGGAGATGGCTTCCTGCAGAGTCGCCAGTGCCGCCCGCCTGTCCCTGTTGGACGCCAACATGTCCTCCCTGTGTGACTGGCAGATGGAGTCGGTTGCCTGCTGTAGTCGCTCCATCAGCCTCTCGGGGGGGACAATGGAAGTGGCCACCCTATCCATGGCCTGAGCCATCATCTCTGATGATGCTGCCTGTTGGGTTGCCATACCGTAAATGGATTGCTCCCATGCGGTATTGCCAGGTGGCGTACGGCCACCACGTCGGCGGGCACCACACCTGTCTGGGGCAAGGCGAACTGCGCCTTGCTGTGCCGGCACTGCCTGAGGCTGCAGGACTGCATTCCCCCTCTGATCTGCTGGCCCAGGAACAGGATCAGATGTCGCGGAGTGTGACCCTGCATCCGTAACCACCAAAGGCGTACCTGCCAACACTGACATCCCCATTGAGGGTTCTAACTCTGGTGCAGGTGGGTCGGACAGAACAGAATCCCTCCCAGGAACACTCACCTGCGACGGCACGTAGGTCTCATCATCCGAATCAACACCTGAGTACAGCTCGGGGGAGGTGCAGCCAGAGACACCCCTTGAGAGCACGATCTGCAGCAGTTGTGGGTTCTCACCCACCACCACACCACGTCCCTCACTGGTGGTCGGTCGGCCCTCAGACCCCCCCTGGGTCTGCACCATCTCCACAACCCCAGCAGTATCAGGTGCGTCTTCCCCTGCAAAGACATAAAAGAAAACAAATGGAAACAGGCATTAGCACCATGGCACACAATGAGGGCTGAGAGGCTATAGAAACAGTACTTGATTGACACATGTCCCACATGACTAAAACACTCCCATGCATGCACCGTCACTGCGTGTGATGGGGAGGCAGATGCCACACATTGATGACACCAAGATGAAAGATGAACACATTTGCTGCATGCTGCCTAGCAGTGGCATCACACATTGGCCAGTGATTGGCAGGTCAAATACACATGCCATCACACAGATGGCATGTACCCTAGCCATGAAGTGAAGAGGGAGAGGAGGTCACCAATTGTTCATTCAGTCCAGTTTGTTCATATGATTGATCATTTTCATTGTAATGGTTCTAATGTTTAACATGCAGCTGCCAGTCACAAATGGTCCTATAGCACAGGGACATGTCCAAACTAATCATGTCCACGAAACAGAGCCAGTCCACTGTACCATAGCCATGTCAGACATGTGACAATAGGACTGAGAAATTCCGAGTAAAAGTGGTGGTATGCAAACAATCTGCCTGAATAAGCAGAGGTAAATAAGCAACAGTGTAGTGGCAAGATGACACTCCAAGGGCAACTGGCGTGGTGTTGGGCTGGATGTCTAATGTTGGCCGAAGGGACGCTGCTATACCCAAATGCTGGTGCAAAGAATGTTTTGGAAGAGGCACATGGGTGAGCCGAACCACTCAGGCACACACACCCTCCCCTGGCACCCAAACAGAAGCCCTCCCACACACAACATGCACATGGATGACACACACATGCATGTGCACTCACCGGACAATGCCTCGTAATCTGCCACTACTCCCACGCCTTGGATCTGTTCCTCCGTGACGTAGGTCCCAGCAACCTGCTCATGTGGAGTGAGTTCTATGTCGTCTGCTGGAGACCCACCTCCAGTCACTAGAGTTGCTGCATGACTTGAGGCTAGCTTATTCTTTGCTCTGCGCTTCAGGTCATTCCAGCGCTTGTAGCAATCATTAGCTGTGCGCCTCACGATTCCAAGGGCACTTATGATGTCCGCAATGGTCTGCCAGTGTGCCTGACGTTGTGCAGGTGTGGTCTTGGATCCTGCAACAATCACCATTTCGCGGTCATGTGCGGACACATACTCTACAAGTGCATTCAGTTCGGCCTCATTGAAGCTGGGCTTCCTTGACGGGCCGGACTGTGTAGCCGTGTCTGGGGCATCAGCCTCTACTGGACGAGCACTCTTCCTCTTCCGCTTCGAAGGTGGTGGGGATCCGGAGTGTCCTGCGCCGCTCTGGACACTAGGGGCAGGAGCGTGGGATTGCACACTTAGCATGGGAGTTGGTGCAGGCATTATCTCAAGTGTGATGGTGTCAGGGGGAATGTCAGCATGATAGACTTGGACCGACACTGTCCTGGCTGGGTGTGTGAGAGGTGGGGTGGATGGAGCCGCAGCTGCCCCTGCAGCCTCCCCAGCCTGCCTACGCGGGGCAGCAGATGACCTAGCTGCCCCTGATCCACGTGGCCTGATGACACCAACGTTCACCGGCGCACGTGGCCTAGACCTGCTGACCTGGAAGTCAGCCATGGAGTCACCCTGTGCCAGGTCTGGTTCCACAGTGGGCTGGTCCAACAAGGGCTGAGCATTGATGGTGTCAGCCACGGTAACCTCAACCAGGAGGGCGGGGGGGCATGGGTGTCCCTGACTGCTCCTCCACACATGGGGGGCTAGGGGCACCCTGCAAGTCACAGCCACGTCCCCTACCGGATCCACCACGGCCACCACTTGGGGCTCGGCCACCTTTGCCACCCTTACGGCTTGTTCGCCTCCCAGCCATGGCACTGATGTTATTGTGCGTATGGGAGTTGATGTGAACTATTGTCCTGGGCAATTGGGGGTCAAAGGGCTTGGGTACCAGATGGTAATCGTACCATAGTGCTCTAGCAAGGCTGTATGTCACCCCTGGGGAAAGATGACGGGTCACGCAACGCACAGGCAGCCCAAAAAAGGGAAGTAAGGTGCACGCAACCCCTCCTAGACCACGTGCGTGGAAAAAAAAACCTGCACTACGCTGTGGCACCCAGGAACACAAGAATGAACGTATGCGTGTCACACGCAGCCTAGAATGACCTCTGAAGGGGTACGCGACACACGGGGCAAGCACAGATGTTAGATACGTGCGCGACTCACCGTCTGCCAGGAACAAAAGCGTGAAAAATATGCACGTGGGAGGCCACCAGGGGGCGCACAGGCAATGGCTGCCTGAGTGCGTAGCTCCCGCCGTGACCGGGCTTCGGCAAGGGATTGAGCCCCCCCCCAATCCCCCCTGGCGGGCCCACCCCAACGATTTCGCCGGGCGCCCCCCCCCGAGCACCTCCTGGGCGAAAGAGCGGCTTCCGAGACCCCCGAGAGACAGAAGATCGGGACCCGGGACTCCCCGCACTGGGTGAGGAGCGCGGCCCGGAAGGCTACGGAGCCAGAGGAGAGGCGGGCCCCTCCCGCAGCCTGGCAGGCCCATAGCCCGGCCCGCCCCCCCCCCCTCGACTAGCCTTTTTCCCCAACCAGGGGCGGGGACCGGGTCTGCGGCAGCCCGCAGACACCACCGTGGTCCAGGAGACGCGCTCCCTCCTCTCCACGCGCTTCACCCCGGCCTGGCGGAATACGCCCAGGGACTCTCCCCCGAACAGAAGACGACGGGACCCACCCGGAGTCCGGGGGCCCGAGGCGGGCTCCGGGGACCTGTGCCTCCCCCCCAGCCCACGAGGATTGACCGAGGCTGACGGAGCGAGTCGGGGTGGGAGGCTCCCCCTCCCCCCTGGATCTTCAAACGCGGGCTGCCACAGCCCAACGAAAGAAGAAGGCAGCAGAACCGGAGGAGGCCCGGGGACCGCTCCCCGCGGGCGTGCGGACCCCCAGAACACACCAGAGGTACGAGCCGCCCCCCCCGACCCCCCCAACACATTAGCACCATCAGACCGGGGGGTTACCTGGGTGTGAGGCCCCCGCCTGTCGAAGGTGGGGCGTGTGCCCGCCCGGGGGTGGCCCTCCACCCCCCCCCCCCCCCCAGGAGGGGGGAAACAAAAGGAAAAAGGGGAGAGGTAAAAAAAAAAAAAGCCACGGACAAACAGCTAGGCCACCACTGGTCGGGCGCTGGTTCTAGATCGCCCTCCCCCCCCCTGCAGATTCAAAGAAGTCCACGAAACTAGCCCTACAGGCTACCGGGCTCCCGGTGTCCCTCCAAGGGGTACCCAGCAAAGGCCCCGATTCCCCACGGGGAGTTTGGACGGGGTGTGAGGCCCCCGCCAGGTGACGGTGGGGCATGTGCCCGCCCCCCCCTGCAACGTTCTACAACCCCGGCTGGGCCGGCCTGGGACGGGTCTGCCCCAGTGGACGGTCCCTCGGTCTCGGGGGCCCCCCCGTGGACGTCCCCAGGAGAACGGTCTCACCCCCCCGCCAGGGACATTGAGGCCCAGATAGTGGACCACGGGAAGGCACCTGATGAGCTGGCGGGAGTCCCTGCAGGAATATCGCTTCCAGGAGGGCAAAAAAGGCGACAAAGGTACAAGTCTGAAAAGAACCATGGCCCAGTCGGAAGACACAGCCCCCTCCTCCTCAGCCATGGAAAGGGGCTTCGCCTCAATTTTACAAGAAATCAGGGACATGCGTTCTGATATTGCACAGAAGTTTGAAAAAATGGACCAAAGGGTGGAAAATATTGAAGACAGATTGCTTCAGGTCGAGATGCAGCAAACAACCTCGGCACCCCAAGAGATTCAACTCAACATGAGGCTAGAAGCCCTGGAAAAGAGGGACGAGGAGAGAGCCCGCCAGATGGACGATTTCGAAAATAGGGAGAGGAGGAACAACCTCAGGATTTTCGGGGTGCCCGAAATGGAGGGGGACACGGAGAGGGACATCACCAGAGCGGTGCGGGACATCATTACTCTCCTGTTTGCGGAGGAGATGACTACAGAGCCTACATTCGACAGAGTGCACAGGGCGGGGGGCAGAGCGGGGGGCCCCCGTTCGATCTTGGCCCGGTTCCGCTACTACTCGGAAAAGACTAAAGTGCTGGAGGAGGCCAGGAAGGCCCGAGAAATCACCTATAATAATGCCCAGGTCTCCATATACCAGGACCTCTCCGCATACACGTTAGCTAAGCGGAGAATGTGCCGCCCCCTCACGCAGCTGCTAAAGGAAAAAGGGATACGCTACAGATGGGGCTATCCCTTCTCCCTGACATTCGAATACATGGGCCAAAGATCGACCCTGATCACAGAAGAAGACATCCGCTGTGCGATCCAGGAATACGTGGTGGACACGAATCCCCGGAGGGGCCCTTCGGGCCCAGGGGGGCGGACCCGGTGACCCCGGCCCGTCGAGGGACAGGAGAAAGAGAACCGGGACGCGGAAATTTAGGAAAATGAACACCCCATCTCCAGCAAAGGAAGGCGGTCGGAACGATTCTGAGGACTGAGAACGGACTCGAACTGTTATGATCTAAAATGGCATTTGGAGGAGTCGGAGGTTTATTCTTTAACTGCATCCCCACGAACAGCAAGTATATGGGTCTCACAAAAGGAATGCAGCCGTGGGAGGGTTTGGGGGGCTCAAGAGGATCAGCTTCAAGGGCGATTAGCCTGGCCACAGGGGGCAGGCTGGTGGTTCTGCCAAAAGCCAGTGTTGGCGGAACTATTTGGCTGGACGCCGGGGAGGGGGGGAGGGGGGGTACACAAAAGTTGAAGGGGCTCAGTTTGGAGTTGGGGTTGGGGGGCAGTTGGGGTTTTGTTTCATGCCCAGCCGGGGGGGAAGAGGGGAGTTCAGAGCACAATTCAAGGAGCATCCGGGAATGAGCATTACAGAGTCGTTGACCGTGAGGGAAGATTACTTAGATTATGGCTGAGAGTCTGCCTGCCCTGGGTGTGGGCTCCCTCAATGTTCGGGGCTTAAATTCCCCCACGAAAAGATCCTTGGTTAGTAGGGTGTTCCGAAGAGCCAAGCTCGACATTCTCTTCTTGCAAGAGACCCATTGGCCTCTGGGGAAGGAACCCAAACTGCGGGG
Organism: Ambystoma mexicanum; assembly: GCF_040938575.1. Lineage (NCBI taxonomy): Eukaryota > Metazoa > Chordata > Amphibia > Caudata > Ambystomatidae > Ambystoma > Ambystoma mexicanum. Next base: position 887,380,719 of record NC_090939.1, read on the forward strand.
TGGTGGGATTGGGGAGGTCTTCAGCGCTTCCCACAAGGGAAAGAAACGAGGAGTGGCTATACTACTAGCTAGAGGAGTCAACTTCGAAAAAGAAACCATATTGAAAGACCCGGGGGGGCGCTATCTGCTAGTCCGGGGAGCCCTGCAGGGGGCCCCACTCACCCTGGCGGCCATCTACGGTCCAAACGAAGGCCAAGCACAGTTCTGGGAGGAGATGAGGGATAAACTAAAACTTTTTGTTCACGGTACGGTGGTGGTGGGTGGGGATTTTAATATGGTCCTGGACCCAATCCGGGACAGGAAACGAACAGGCCCCCAGATCCCCAGGGCAGCGGATGAAATCATGGCCCGAACCTTCCAGAGGGTCAATTCAGAACTAGGCTTGGTGGACACGGTCCCAACCCCCAGATCCGAGACCCCCTCCTTTACGTACTACTCAGCAATCCACACATCGTTTTCCAGAATAGAGTACATATTGGTGGACGAGTCCTTGTTCCCATTTATATCTGGCTACAGGGTTGAGCCGGTCCCCTGGTCTGACCACGACCTAGTCAGAATTACTATAGCGAGGGAAGGGCTGAGTGACCGCGGGGGGAGATGGAAGTGTAATGACTTTCTACTAAAAGATGAGGTACTAGCGCAGGAGATACTTGAGGCCATCACTGAATTTTTTGAGTTTAACGACAATGGGGAGGTAGGTCTGCACACCCTTTGGGACGCCTTCAAGGCCACCTTGCGAGGAGTCCTGATCAAAATAGGAGCCCGGGAAAAGAGGGTAAGGGCCGTCCAGGAAAGGTGCCTGAGGGAGAAAATTGCCCAATTCCAACCAGGGGGTTCCCCTGCGGAGCCCTTAGACTGTGACAGGATGGCCACCCTGGCCGATTACAGGCTCCAGTTGAAAAACCGAGAGAAGTCTCCAGCTGGTCAGACAGAGGTACTATGAGAAGGGGGACAGGGCGGACAGGATCTTAGCCTGGAAGCTGCGAGAGGTCCAGAGAAGCAAAATGGTGAGAGCAGTTAAAAATGAGGAGGGGAAATTAGGCCATGATGCATCCCACATAGGAGAGGCATTCCGCAGATATTACGAAAAACTATACTTGTCCGAATATAACAGGGATGAGGAGGAAATCGAGGGGTTTCTAGATTCTATACAGATCCCAGCCCTTTCCAGGGAGATGGCGGAGGGGTTGGAGGGCCCGGTGACCGAGGATGAGGTGGAGCGAGTGATTAGCGGCATGAAGGGGGGTACCTCCCCGGGTGAGGATGGCTACTCAGTCTCCTTCTACAAAAGGTTCCGTTCTACCCTGGCTCCGTACCTGGTAAAGGTGTTCAATGCAGTGCTGGAGGGAGGGTCTCTCCCGGACTCCATGATGGAGGCGATCATAGTGGTGCTCCCCAAGGATGGTAGGGACCCCTCGGAGTGTGCCTCCTACCGCCCGATATCTTTGTTGAATACTGACGTGAAGATCCTGGCTAAGGTGATTGGGAGGCGGATAGAGGGGGTCCTGCCGAAACTAGTCCACGGAGACCAAGTGGGTTTCATAGGAGGTCGTCAGGGCTCAGACAACATCCGAAAAACTATAGACTTGTTCCACCATGCCCAGAGGGCTGATCTTGACGCATGAGTACCATCCAGATGAGGGTCCTGGAACGCGTAGGCCCAGCGCTCCACGGCCAGATCCTTGAGAGGCAGACCCGTCTGGAGTTGAGCGGTAAGTGGCCAAGCATTGCTGTGTGAGACAGGGCATGTCGCAGTGTGCTGGTTGTCTGATACCTGCCTGTATGTGTGACATAGCCCATGTATGCATGTGTGTGTGCAGGGACGTCATGCATGTGAGACCAGCAATGTGTGAACCACACGGTTGGTGCATGTGTTCAATTGCAACATGGGTTGCCCTATGCGGAATGACCACATGAAAGCATGCCAGTCTCTGTTCCTGGACATGGGTGAGGGATGGGTGCTGATGCCATGTACATATATGCTGTCCATGTCTGTGTGTCTGACCAGCGTGTCTGTGACTTGTGAATGCCTGGGATGCATGACACATGTCTGTGGCAATGTTCCGGTTCACTGATGCAGCCTAGTCATCCTTGTATCCACTGTGTCTGTGGTGTACGAGGCCAGATGGATGAAACAAGGGTGAAGTGTGTGCATGTGATAGGCATGGCACATGATGCATGTGAGTTCCAAAACAACAGTGTATGTTTGAAGAATAACTTGGACATGTATGCTAATGTCCATAACATGCGCCATGCCTGTTACAGCATGTGTTTTACCTGCACTGAGCCATGTGTTGTGGAGGGACATGATGGAAGTGATCTTTGACAGTGCCACTCATTTGCTATTGCTTCCTGTCTAGGGGACCATTGTACAGTACCCTGATGCTTGTGTTCTATGTCTCTCTCTACAAAGCCCCACGTGAAGAAGAGGGCGGAGACAGCTCTGTGGAGCAAAGCGGCGGGGATGCCCCCACGGCTGCAGCGGAAGGGGTGGGTGAGCCCCCACAGGGGCTTGCAATGGCGGAAGACGGGGTGGAGCCATCCAGGTTGGTAGTTTCCACAGAGGAGGAGGAGGCCGCTACTGAGGCGCACATGGGGCCTGGTGGGGGCATCCCTGCTGGTGCAAGTGTTGCAGTCCAGGGGCAGGGGCAGGAGGCAGCACAGGTCGCCGTGGTGGGGCCTGTGCATGTCACTGTCCCTGACACTGTGACTGCACCACCATGCACCAGCAGGGATGCCCCATCCCAGGCCCGTCCGCAGGTAGGGGGGATGTCCATGTCATCTGACTCCCCTCCACCTGCGTACGAGGGGACCCCTGGCCGTATGGAGAAGGTCCTGATTGGTGTCGCGTTGCGCACAGGTGCAATTCGTGATGAGGTGCTTGCTTCCCGGGAGGAGCATGCACGTCATCACGGAGAGCACCGTGCCGACGTGGCCCAGTTGGGAACGGCCATGGTCGGGGGTTTCCTACATGTGTCGGCCAATCTGGCGACCCTCTCCTCCTCTGTGGAGACTATGCACCAGTCGTTCTCCATGCCGTCTTCCAGCCCCGATGCCCCGGGGCCCCCTGTGGACCTGCCCCGACCAATGCAGCCGGCTCGGTGGGGATCCCATCCCTGCCACAGTCGAGAGTCGGAGGTCCAGCAGGGGTGGACACACCAGCAACTGGACCCCAGCAGATGGAGGATGTGACGGCATCATCGGGCAGGGCACGTGCACAACGGCGTCGGTGGATACCATCAGCCTGGATGCCGTCGTGCTGGCACAGGCAGTTGCGTCGGAGGCAGCGGCAGGCTCGACGTGGGAGGCATCATGGCTCGGGGCCATCAACATCAGGGGTGCAGGCATCGGCCGGAGGGCATGAGAACCCTGGAATGGGAGTGGCTTCCGTGTGGGAGCGGTTGGGCCAGCTGATAGGTGCGGAGCGGCAGCGGGCAGAGGAGGAACGGCTCACAATGGTCAGGGCGGAGAACTCCATGCGGAGGGCGCTGAGGCGGGCTGAGTGCCTCGAGGGTCTTCGCAGGGAGTTGGAGCTGGACACTGCTTTATCCCTGCGAGACCTCGGGGCCAGGGAACATGCCCGCCTCCAAGCCATTGAACAGGAGTTCGATGATGCCCTGGCCCATGACAACTTCCAGTGAGCCGTTGGACTAGCCCGCTGCCCATGTAAATAGTTATGTAGTTAGTGTTAGGTTTCCTTTGTTTTTGCTTTTTCTTTGGACCTTTTGAACAATGGGCCACATTTTTGTATATAGTTATTTTTTATTAGGTAGTGTTGTTAGATAGGTTTCATTTCTTTTGTTGGGATCATGGACCCTGGCTTGTTCACCTGTACATAGTTATCTGTTGGATTTTCGTTTGTTTTTACCATTTACCCATGGAGCAATGGCTTTCTATTATAATTTCACATTGGATTTTCTTTTCAGGACTATGACTTTGGACACCATTCCTTTGGATTCTGATTTTTGGTTTGTCTTTTTTTCATGGACATGCTTCTTTTTACTTTTTTTAAATTCACATTTCTGTTAGTTTATGTTTGATTCAATTCTTGTTTTCTTTAATACATATTTTTAGATCAAACTTCAATGTGTAGTATCATCTCATTGGTTTCATACATATCATGATACGGGTTTGGAGATTCACTGACACCCATTGGGTGTATGTGAGGGACATGTGTTCGTTTCCAAACTTGCAATTGCAGTTCTATCATGTTATTTCCATTTCTGAGTGGGTGGATGCAATACTCGGGTGGGTGTTTTGCATTTGGAGGCTGACCATGGGGACCGGGGATCTAGATTGTGATGACATGTGGGCTGGGGTACATGAGTTGGACATGAGTGGGGGCCTGCTGGCAGGTGCCTCACGGTGCTGGGGGGTGGGGGTGCAGGGGAACATGAGTTGGACATGAGTGGGGGCCTGCTGGCAGGTGCCCCACGGTGCTGGGGGGTGGGGGTGCAGGGGAACATGAGTTGGACATGAGTGGGGGCCTGCTGGCAGGTGTCCCACGGTGCTGGTGGGTGGGGGTAATAGGGGACATGAGTGGGGGCCTGTTGGAGGCTGCCCCTGGTGGCTGGGGGGTGGGGGTGGTGGGAGACATGAGTGGGGGCCTGGTGGAGGCTGCCCCTGCACTGCTGGGGGGTGGGGGTGGTGGGAGACATGAGTGGGGGCCTGATGGTATCTGCCCCTGGTGGCTGGGGGGTGGGGGTGGTGGGAGACATGAGTGGAGGCCTGGTGGAGGCTGCTCCTGGTGGCTGGGGGGTGGGGGTGGTGGGAGACATGAGTGGGGGCCTGATGGTATCTGCCCCTGGTGGCTGGGGGGTGGGGGTGGTGGGAGACATGAGTGGGGGCCTGGTGGAGGCTGCTCCTGGTGGCTGGGGGGTGGGGGTGGTGGTAGACATGAGTGGGGGCCTGGTGGAATCTGCCCCTGGTGGCTGGGGGTGGGGGTGGTGGTAGACATGGGTGGGGGCCTGGTGGAGGCCGCCCCTGCACTGCCGGGGGGTGGGGGTAATAGGGGACATGAGTGGGGGCCTGGTGGAGGCTGCCCCTGCAACGCTGGGCGGTGGGGGTGGTGGGAGACATGAGTGGGGGCCTGGTGGAGGCTGCCCCTGGTGGCTGGGGGGGTGGGGGTGGTGGTAGACATGAGTGGGGGCCTGTTGGAGGCTGCCCCTGCACTGCTGGTGGGTGGGGGTAATAGGGGACATGAGTGGGGGCCTGTTGGAGGCTGCCCCTGGTGGCTGGGGGGTGGGGGTGATGGTAGACATGGGTGGGGGCCTGGTGGAGGCTGCCCCTGCACTGCTGGGGGGTGGGGGTGGTGGGAGACATGAGTGGGGGCCTGATGGTATCTGCCCCTGGGGGGTGGGGGTGGTGGTAGACATGGGTGGGGGCCTGGTGGAGGCTGCCCCTGCACTGCTGGGGGGTGGGGGTAATAGGGGACATGAGTGGGGGCCTGTTGGAGGCTGCCCCTGCACTGCTAGGGGGTGGGGGTAATAGGGGACATGGTTGGGGGCCTGTTGGAGGCTGCCCCTGCACTGCTGGTGGGTGGGGGTAATAGGGGACATGAGTGGGGGCCTGGTGGAGGCTGCCCCTGCACTGCTGGGGGGTGGGGGTAATAGGGGACATGAGTGGGGGCCTGGTGGAGGCTGCCCCTGCACTGCTGGGGGGTGGGGGTGGTGGGAGACATGAGTGGGGGCCTGGTGGAGGCTGCCCCTGGTGGCTGGGGGTGGGGGTGGTGGGAGACATGAGTGGGGGCTTGTTGGAGGCTGCCCCTGCACTGCTGGGGGGTGGGGGTGGTGGGAGACATGAGTTGGGGCCTGGTGGAGGCTGCCCCTGCACTGCTGGGGGGTGGGGTGGTGGGAGACATGAGTGGGGGCCTGATGGTATCTGCCCCTGGTGGCTGGGGGGTGGGGGTGGTGGGAGACATGAGTGGGGGCCTGATGATATCTGCCCCTGGTGGCTGGGGGTGGGGGTAATAGGGGACATGAGTGGGGGCCTGGTGGAGGCTGCCCCTGCACTGCTGGGGGGTGGGGGTGGTGGGAGACATGAGTGGGGGCCTGGTGGAGGCTGCCCCTGCACTGCTGGGGGGTGGGGGTGGTGGGAGACATGAGTGGGGGCCTGATGGTATCTGCCCCTGGTGGCTGGGGGATGGGGGTGGTGGGAGACATGAGTGGGGGCCTGGTGGAGGCTGCTCCTGGTGGCTGGGGGGTGGGGGTGGTGGTAGACATGAGTGGGGGCCTGGTGGAATCTGCCCCTGGTGGCTGGGGGGTGGGGGTGGTGGTAGACATGGGTGGGGGCCTGGTGGAGGCTGCCCCTGCACTGCTGGGGGGTGGGGGTAATAGGGGACATGAGTGGGGGCCTGGTGGAGGCTGCCCCTGCACTGCTGGGGGGTGGGGGTGGTGGGAGACATGAGTGGGGGCCTGTTGGAGGCTGCCCCTGCACTGCTGGGGGGTGGGGGTGGTGGGAGACATGAGTGGGGGCCTGGTGGAGGCTGCCCCTGCACTGCTGGTGGGTGGGGGTAATAGGGGACATGAGTGGGGGCCTGTTGGAGGCTGCCCCTGGTGGCTGTGGGGTGGGGGTGGTGGTAGACATGGGTGGGGGCCTGGTGGAGGCTGCCCCTGCACTGCTGGGGGGTGGGGTGGTGGGAGACATGAGTGGGGGCCTGTTGGAGGCTGCCCCTGCACTGCTGGGGGGTGGGGGTGGTGGCAGACATGAGTGGGGGCCTGGTGGAGGCTGCCCCTGGTGGCTGGGGGGTGGGGGTGGTGGTAGACATGAGTGGGGCCTGTTGGAGGCTGCCCCTGCACTGCTGGTGGGTGGGGGTAATAGGGGACATGAGTGGGGGCCTGTTGGAGGCTGCCCCTGGTGGCTGGGGGGTGGGGGTGGTGGTAGACATGGGTGGGGGCCTGGTGGAGGCTGCCCCTGCACTGCTGGGGGGTGGGGGTGGTGGGAGACATGAGTGGGGGCCTGATGGTATCTGCCCCTGGTGGCTGGGGGGTGGGGGTGGTGGTAGACATGGGTGGGGGCCTGGTGGAGGCTGCCCCTGCACTGCTGGGGGGTGGGGGTAATAGGGGACATGAGTGGGGGCCTGTTGGAGGCTGCCCCTGCACTGCTGGGGGGTGGGGGTAATAGGGGACATGAGTGGGGGCCTGTTGGAGGCTGCCCCTGGTGGCTGGGGGTGGGGGTGGTGGTAGACATGGGTGGGGGCCTGGTGGAGGCTGCCCCTGCACTGCTGGGGGGTGGGGGTGGTGGGAGACATGAGTGGGGGCCTGATGGTATCTGCCCCTGGTGGCTGGGGGGTGGGGGTGGTGGTAGATATGGGTGGGGGCCTGGTGGAGGCTGCCCCTGCACTGCTGGGGGGTGGGAGTAATAGGGGACATGAGTGGGGGCCTGTTGGAGGCTGCCCCTGCACTGCTGGTGGGTGGGGGTAATAGGGGACATGAGTGGGGGCCTGGTGGAGGCTGCCCCTGCACTGCTGAGGGGTGGGGGTGGTGGGAGACATGAGTGGGGGCCTGGTGGAGGCTGCCTCTGGTGGCTGGGGGGTGGGGGTGGTGGGAGACATGAGTGGGGGCCTGGTGGAGGCTGCCCCTGGTGGCTGGGGGGTGGGGGTGGTGGGAGACATGAGTGGGGGCCTGTTGGAGGCTGCCCCTGCACTGCTGGGGGTGGGGGTGATGGGAGACATGAGTGGGGGCCTGGTGGAGGCTGCCCCTGCACTGCTGGGGGGTGGGGTGGTGGGAGACATGAGTGGGGGCCTGATGGTATCTGCCCCTGGTGGCTGGGGGGTGGGGGTGGTGGGAGACATGAGTGGGGGCCTGATGGTATCTGCCCCTGGTGGCTGGGGGTGGGGGTAATAGGGGACATGAGTGGGGGCCTGGTGGAGGCTGCCCCTGCACTGCTGGGGGGTGGGGGTGGTGGGAGACATGAGTGGGGGCCTGGTGGAGGCTGCCCCTGCACTGCTGGGGGGTGGGGGTGGTGGGAGACATGAGTGGGGGCCTGATGGTATCTGCCCCTGGTGGCTGGGGGGTGGGGGTGGTGGGAGACATGAGTGGGGGCCTGGTGGAGGCTGCTCCTGGTGGCTGGGGGGTGGGGGTGGTGGTAGACATGGGTGGGGGCCTGGTGGAGGCTGCCCCTGCACTGCTGGGGGGTGGGGGTAATAGGGGACATGAGTGGGGGCCTGGTGGAGGCTGCCCCTGCACTGCTGGGGGGTGGGGGTAATAGGGGAAATGAGTGGGGGCCTGTTGGAGGCTGCCCCTGGTGGCTGGGGGGTGGGGATGGTGGTAGACATGGGTGGGGGCCTGGTGGAGGCTTCCCCTGCACTGCTGGGGGGTGGGGGTGGTGGGAGACATGAGTGGGGGCCTGATGGTATCTGCCCCTGGTGGCTGGCGGGTGGGGGTGGTGGTAGACATGGGTGGGGGCCCGGTGGAGGCTGCCCCTGCACTGCTGGGGGTGGGGGTAATAGGGGACATGAGTGGGTGCCTGGTGGAGGCTGCCCCTGCACTGCTGGGGGGTGGGGGTAATAGGGGACATGAGTGGGGGCCTGGTGGAGGCTGCCCCTGCACTGCTGGGGGGTGGGGGTGGTGGGAGACATGATTGGGGGCCTGGTGGAGGCTGCCCCTGCACTGCTGGGGGGTGGGGGTGGTGGGAGACATGAGTGGGGGCCTGGTGGAGGCTGCCCCTGCACTGCTGGGGGGTGGGGGTGGTGGGAGACATGAGTGGGGGCCTGATGGTATCTACCCCTGGTGGCTGGGGGGTGGGGGTGGTGGGAGACATGAGTGGGGGCCTGGTGGAGGCTGCTCCTGGTGGCTGGGGGGTGGGGGTGGTGGTAGACATGGGTGGGGGCCTGGTGGAGGCTGCCCCTGCACTGCTGGGGGGTAGGGGTAATAGGGGACATGAGTGGGGGCCTGGTGGAGGCTGCCCCTGCACTGCTGGGGGGTGGGGGTAATAGGGGAAATGAGTGGGGGCCTGTTGGAGGCTGCCCCTGGTGGCTGGGGGGTGGGGATGGTGGTAGACATGGGTGGGGGCCTGGTGGAGGCTTCCCCTGCACTGCTGGGGGGTGGGGGTGGTGGGAGACATGAGTGGGGGCCTGATGGTATCTGCCCCTGGTGGCTGGCGGGTGGGGGTGGTGGTAGACATGGGTGGGGGCCCGGTGGAGGCTGCCCCTGCACTGCTGGGGGTGGGGGTAATAGGGGACATGAGTGGGTGCCTGGTGGAGGCGGCCCCTGCACTGCTGGGGGGTGGGGGTAATAGGGGACATGAGTGGGGGCCTGGTGGAGGCTGCCCCTGCACTGCTGGGGGGTGGGGGTGGTGGGAGACATGAGTGGGGGCCTGGTGGAGGCTGCCCCTGGTGGCTGGGGGGTGGGGGTGGTGGGAGACATGAGTGGGGGCCTGGTGGAGGCTGCCCCTGGTGGCTGGGGGGTGTGGGTGGTGGGAGACATGAGTGGGGGCCTGTTGGAGGCTGCCCCTGCACTGCTGGGGGGTGGGGGTGGTGGGAGACATGAGTGGGGGCCTGGTGGAGGCTGCCCCTGCACTGCTGGGGGGTGGGGGTGGTGGGAGACATGAGTGGGGGCCTGATGGTATCTTCCCCTGGTGGCTGGGGGGTGGGGGTGGTGGGAGACATGAGTGGGGGCCTGATGGTATCTGCCCCTGGTGGTTGGGGGGTGGGGGTAATAGGGGACGTGAGTGGGGGCCTGGTGGAGGCTGCCCCTGCACTGCTGGGGGGTGGGGGTGGTGGGAGACATGAGTGGGGGCCTGGTGGAGGCTGCCCCTGCACTGCTGGGGGGTGGGGGTGGTGGGAGACATGAGTGGGGGCCTGATGGTATCTGCCCCTGGTGGCTGGGGGGTGGGGGTGGTGGGAGACATGAGTGGGGGTCTGGTGGAGGCTGCTCCTGGTGGCTGGGGGGTGGGGGTGGTGGTAGACATGAGTGGGGCCTGGTGGAATCTGCCCCTGGTGGCTGGGGGGTGGGGGTGGTGGGAGACATGAGTGGGGGCCTGATGGTATCTGCCCCTGGTGGTTGGGGGGTGGGGGTAATAGGGGACGTGAGTGGGGGCCTGGTGGAGGCTGCCCCTGCACTGCTGGGGGGTGGGGGTGGTGGGAGACATGAGTGGGGGCCTGGTGGAGGCTGCCCCTGCACTGCTGGGGGGTGGGGGTGGTGGGAGACATGAGTGGGGGCCTGATGGTATCTGCCCCTGGTGGCTGGGGGGTGGGGGTGGTGGGAGACATGAGTGGGGGTCTGGTGGAGGCTGCTCCTGGTGGCTGGGGGGTGGGGGTGGTGGTAGACATGAGTGGGGCCTGGTGGAATCTGCCCCTGGTGGCTGGGGGGTGGGGGTGGTGGTAGACATCGGTGGGGGCCTGGTGGAGGCTGCCCCTGCACTGCTGGGGGGTGGGGGTAATAGGGGACATGAGTGGGGGCCTGGTGGTGGTTGCCCCTGCACTGCTGGGGGGTGGGGGTGGTGGGAGATATGAGTGGGGGCCTGGTGGAGGCTGCCCCTGAACTGCTGGGGGGTGGGGGTGTTGGGAGACATGAGTAGGGGCCTGTTGGAGGCTGCCCCTGGTGGCTGGGGGGTGGGGGTGGTGGTAGACATGAGTGGGGGCCTGTTGGAGGCTGCCCCTGCACTGCTGGCGGGTGGGGGTAATAGGGGACATGAGTGGGGGCCTGTTGGAGGCTGCCCCTGGTGGCTGGGGGGTGGGGGTGGTGGTAGACATGGGTGGGGGCCTGGTGGAGGCTGCCCTGCACTGCTGGGGGGTGGGGGTGGTGGGAGACATGAGTGGGGGCCTGTTGGAGGCTGCCCCTGCACTGCTCGGGGGTGGGGGTGGTGGGAGACATGAGTGGGGGCCTGGTGGAGGCTGCCCCTGGTGGCTGGGGGGTGGGGGTGGTGATAGACATGAGTGGGGGCCTGTTGGAGGCTGCCCCTGTACTGCTGGTGGGTGGGGGTAATAGGGGACATGAGTGGGGGCCTGTTGGAGGCTGCCCCTGGTGGCTGGGGGGTGGGGGTGGTGGTAGACATGGGTGGGGGCCTGGTGGAGGCTTCCCCTGCACTGCTGGTGTGAGACATGAGTGGGGGCCTGATGGTATCTGCCCCTGGTGGCTGGGGGGTGGGGGTGGTGGTAGACATGGGTGGGGGCCTGGTGGTGGCTGCCCCTGCACTGCTGGGGGGTGGGGGTGGTGGGAGAGATGCATTGTTGATCAGTAGTGCAAGGTGACGTGGGTTGGCTGGGGGGCATTCCCATGGTGGATGGGCTGCGTGCGGGACATGAGCAGGGGTGCAGGGTAGTCCCCCGTGGTGTGGGCTGCCTGCAGGGGCCGTGGAGGTTGTAGAGCGAACACCTGGGAGGACCCACACGGCCAATTCACGTGTAGTACTCCCCAGAAACCCTGAAATACACGTACCCTGCTGAAATCGCGTGTGTGGAACTTCCCGCGCACCCCTGAAATACACGTACCCTGCTCGCAGGGGGACAATCGCGTGTGGAACTTCCCGCGCTCCCCTGAAATACACGTACCCTGCTCGCACGGGGCCAATCGCGTGTGGAACTTCCCTCGCTCCCCTGAAATACACGTACCCTGCTGTAATCGCGTGTGGAACTTCCCGCGCACCCCTGAAATACACGTACCCTGCTGGAATCGCGTGTGATACTTCCCACGAACCCCTGTTATACACGTTCCCCGCTTGGCGTTTGCTGTTTGCCAGCCCTGTGTACTGGTCCAGGGTTAGCGCAGCCCTCTGCGATTATTTGGGGATTTTGAAGGCTTTTCCTTGCGCGAGGGCGTTCTTGGGGGCGTAACTGGTGCTGCTGCAGGGTCGCTGCGCCACGCTGCGCCACGGCTGGTTTTGGATGCGAAAATCCATGAATACGCTGTGCGCGGAAATCGATTTTAGCGCACGCGGCTGGCGCAGACATTCGCACGGGCATGCTGTGCGCCAGTCGCGTGCGCCACTTTTGTGCGATTTTCTATGAATTACCCTGTTAATGTGACATCCCATTCACCTTTGAACAAAATTTCAACAGACTCTGCCGACAAATGTGTTTTTTCTGATTGCTTAGGGTCTGTGAGAGAGCTAGTTTATTAAGTTTATAAAACCAATCCATCGCAAAAGAAGACAGGGGCCTGGAACAAGAACAAGAAGGTCCTTAAACACCACAGATTACATAAGAAGCGGCAGGATGTCATTATTAGTGACTCGTGTAATGCCTTGCTAATTACAAATGAGAACATGTGAATACTCACTGTGATTTAATTTTGCATTCTCGGGAGGCAAAAATAAATGTAAAACATCAAGTAATAAAGCTGTCTGAATGCCACTGGTATTGGATATTTTATAAAGGCACCAATCATTTCCAAAAGTAAAGTGTGGGTGGGGGCCAAGAAGTTATCAAATGGTTATTCCAATTCTAGGATAGACTTGGACACCAACATGTCTAATCCCCAAGTGCAACAATCTTTAATTTTAAGAATGGACCCACTGGAGAGGTTTACCATGGTATCCATGTGTACTGTGGACATGGAGTTGTCTCTTGATTTGCAGGTGCCTGTTGTCGAAACAGCACGCTCCACCAATAAAAACATCCCAGTTTCTGGGAACTGGGGTGTGAAATTTGCACCAAGTGCCTCGTGTGCACTGATTCACTATACTACTGCTATTCATCTATCAAATAACTTGAGAGAGATGGTTAATAAGGAAGCAGCATATTCTGTATGGGGTTGTACATGACATCCAGGAGATCCGCTTATGTTGACTATGGAATCTTTTGTAGAAGGTCCTTCACTTTCATTGAATCACAAATGATACTTCAATTCTTCTTCCAAATACGATATCCACACACAACATTAATCAAGTTGAATTAATAGACACTGAGATTTTAAATGTGGTAAACCTACATCTAAAAACACCAGTTATTCTCAAGTTGCTCATGCCTGAGAGGGTCTCCTTACAAGTGATGGGTTTTAATGTCTGCCTTTTACAGACTCATGACAAGAAGGTTCTCGTTTCTGGAATTGTGTGTTTGTTCCACCTGTGGAGCCACACTATGGGCCTCATTCCGAGGTTGGCAGTAAGGGGTTAACGGCGCTGGTGCCGTTAACCCCTTACCGCCGCATTACGAGGTCCTTTAGCGAGTCCCACTAAGGGCGGCTGGTTTTTCCAGGCGCCCTAGTGGGAGCCGCTAAAGGACCAGCATGCTAATAATGGGCCCGTTAAAAACAGGCCCGTTATTATGATGGTCCCCATTCCCATTGAGCCAAGTGGGGGCTCAATGGGAATGGGGAAGTACCGGGTCCGGGTTCCTTGAATGAGGAATTACCGGGCCCTCCAAGGTTGGAATAGCTCAGTAATTCCCCATTCAGGGAGCCCGGACCCAGTACGCGGTAAGGGGGTAGCCCATTTAGCACCATGGCTACCATGAAATTTCCTTGAAATACTAACGCTATTTTTTTAGCTTAGTAAATCATCCCTGGATGTATAGTACCTATGCCTGACTCTGGATGGAGTGCATTCATGATTGCACTATGTACCATGGCAAGATTTTCCAGATTACACTTCTATGGGGCATGGTGCAAACAATGGCTATGTGTCCACATTAATTGGTTCATGTACCGCATGTCTGCATCTTCTAATGCACTTTTAAATAGTTATGGAAGTGCACATGTATGCGTTCCACATCTATACCCATGCATAGGTCCCCGCCTTCAAATTGGAACAAATTGGAAACTGTCGAGAGTATGTAATCCTCAACAGAAGAACGGTAATGGAACTGCTTCATAGTATCCCTAAATTGAGATCGGTGGAATCAAGAGACCTGTTACTAGTGGAACCAATACACGAAGGTCGTCAAGCGACTGCATACTTATTTATCTCATCAACATCAGTGAAACAGAAACTACGTGATTCCTTAAAACAGTTAATGAAATTAGGATATGACCTAATTGAAACTGAAGCAGCCAGAGATACACAAAAACCTGAATGCTGGAAAGCCAGCCCTTCCTACCATAATTTAAGGAAAAGACCAGACTCCTCTAAAGACTCTAGATTCTGTGAAAAGAAGACTCAAAAACAAGTATTGGGGCAGGAAAACAACATTAAACCCCTATCACTAGACACGGAGAAGACATTCAGTGTGGAAAAGAGAAGTCCTCGACCAGAAGCTGCAAGAATACTGGAAACATCTCGAATATCTAAAACCAACGACGAAAGAAGATTGAACGAGTCAATAACAAAATATGAAAGAAATCCAAGAGGTCCATTAATACAAATTGAAAGAATATGTACGCAGAACGTGAAAACATCACAAAAAGATGGAAAAGACAAAGAAAACTCAAATCCATTGCAAAATCTTTGGGCCTGGCTTCCCAAAGCCTTGAACACACAAAAGAAATAGCAACTCGTTTCCACAAAGCTCTACGACGACTCTACACGAGGAACAAACATCAAACGAGCCAAATTAGGCTCGTGGAACACCCGTGGATTTAAGCACCTTACAGTACAGAGTGACGTTGACTTGGCTTCTTTTGATATCCTGTGTTTACAGGAGACTTGGCTAACTACAAAGCCCACCCTAGACGGATATGATATAGCCTTTGAAACAGCAAAAAAGGGATTAAAGGGGAGACCCTCCTCAGGGTTGTTAATCGCAATCAGAAATGGAAAAGGAATGGAATTGTTAAACATCCTGACGTCATCATTACTTATGATCTCAGTACAGATAAAATGGAACTACTGGAACACCAAAACGACCAAATCAGTGACAACATCCCTGATTATTATAAATCTGTACTGGAACCCGGATGCCACTTCGGATAAAGACTTTCTGGACTCAGTAGAAAAAGAAATTGACAAGGCTTACATTGAATACTCTGAGGCCCATCTGCTTATTTGCGGAGATTTAAATGCCGTATGTGCAAAGAAATTGTCAGGCAAGGCGAGAACAAAGGCCGAACTGAGAGGCGAAAAATGGTCAGCTTTGATGAAATTAAAAAATCTTGTAAATGTGGCGACGTCATTTCAAACGACAAATCTGCCTCCAACATGGGAAAGTAGAAACGTTAAGGCCACAATTGACTACATCTACGTTTCATCTACACTTCTGCCGATCATTACATCCCTTGACATTCAAAAAACTAAGGCGAGTGATCACAATCTGCTATGCCTAACTTGGCCAGTAATTGCAACTGAAAAAACAATGAACGTTCCAAAGCTTAAAACGAATCCTAAAGGAAACCGGCTCGCTTTGAGTCAAAAAAATGTCATCTCCCTAACAACCAACTACATAAAACGAGATCTGTTGGAAGGCGCCTCTGCACAACCGGACTATAGTGACCTGCTAAACGTCTTCATGAAACCAAAAATTAAAAACAGTACATCTACAAACAAGTCAATACACACGTATGACCAAATTCTGGTCACCAGAAGACGAAAACTTAGAAAGCTAAAGAGAAGATACATGAAATCCGGTCTAAACATCGATAAACAAGACTGGACCCGCGAATTAAGGGCCTACAAGTCCTGGCTGATAGAGCGCCGACACATCATGTACCAAAAGGACTCAGAAGACATGCTACGGTGTGTGTCCCTCAAAAATCCTAGAGATTTCTGGGCTCTGATAAATGCGACTGATCAAATCAACTCAGATGCCCTGATCAATGGCATTTCGGAAGCAAAGTGGAAAATCCATTTTGAAAATCTCTTCTTTGACGTCGCTGCAACCAACACCATTGTCCAGGAACAAAATCAATCTCTGTGGGTGGAGCTCCACGATGTAGAAGAGATTTTATACATCTTGAAAAAGCTGAAAAACTCAAGAGCCCCCGGGCCCGACGGCCTGACCAACGTGCACCTAAAAGAACATCCGGAGGTCTGGTCAAAATTTATAAGTGCAGTTATTCAAAGAGTGACCACAGCAAAAGCTCTACCAAAATCCTGGACAAATGCGGTGATTGTCCCTATTTTCAAGAAGGGGGCGAGAGATGTCCCCAGCAATTTCCGACCAATCGCTTTGCTAAACGTGATCGGCAAGGTTTATGGATCTCTACTCCTTAAACACTTCCAAAAATGGGCAGAGAACGCGCCATGCAATGACCCGTTTCAATCTGGGTTCAAAAAGAACGTGGGAACAACTATCAACATTCTCACGCTCAACATCTTAAAAAGCAAGTCTCTTGCTGGTGGCCCACGAACTTACATGGCTTTCGTCGACCTTAGCCAAGCTTTCGACCGGGTAAATAGATCGAGGCTTTGGGAAAAGCTAAGGGTCTGGAAGTGTCCAGCAAGTATACTACAACCACTCATAGCCCTCCACACGGCCACCAGAATCCAAGTGAGGCTTGACCACCTAGGAACACTCTCTGATGAGATCCCCACAAACTGTGGAGTCAAGCAAGGATGCCCGTTGGCCCCGGCGCTCTTTTTGACCTTTATAGGGGACTATAAAGAAACAGAGCATATGGTTCGTTCCTTCCCCCCACAAATTGGAAACACGAAAATCTCAAGAATTTTATATGCGGACGACATTATTATAGTAGATCAGACAGCAATAGGGTTGCAAAGACAACTGACAAACCTTGCTATATATATCGCCGCAAATGGCTTGGAGATAAATAAGCCAAAGACTAAGATTCTGTTCTTTGGCAAAGGAAAAACTAAAAGTGATCTCTTTACATGGACTTTGGAAGGAGAACCCATCGAAAAGGTGACAGAATTCAAATATCTGGGTATCATGGTGGATAACACGCAAAAGGAAAACGCCACGCAAAAACAACTCTTAAGAAAAACAAAGAGTCTAATATCTCAAGCAAAAGCAATAGACAAGAAATTTGGCCGTTTCTCTCTTATACCAGTTATAGAATTTTACAAAACCAAGGTCACACCCACACTTGTGTATGGAGCTGAAGCCATGCCTGGCCTTCCAAAAAAAATCTGGCCTATGTTAGAAAGCCAATATTGGAGAGAAGTTTTAAATCTACCGAGTTCCACACCTCTGGTATTAATAAGACGCGAAATGAGCCAGCTCTCGTTGACCGCAGTAGTAGAAAGGAACACCATGATGCTTTTTAGAAAATTACTGCTTGAAAAACGCTCGAAACTACTAGAAGCGATAGATGTAGAAGCTGAAAGTGGTTGCTCCGCTGTCCTGACCCAGTGGTATAAAGATCAAGAAGCGAAACTGGATGAAATCAACTGCTCAAAAAAAGACCTGGTGGAAAACCCAATGAAAATTCAAAAGAAATTAAATGAGCTTGACTGGGTCAACACCTTGGAACAAGCAGGTTCTTACAAACTGGTGGCCGATTTACCATTTATGACTTTTAAACTACATGAACTCCAATCCTTTGTGAAAAGATATCCTGATCGCAAATTGAGGAACACTTTTTTAAGAGCTCGTCTCAACTTACTCCACACTAACGAAATTCTCAAGATAAGAGGTCTAGCAACAACAAACAAATGCAGATTCTGCTTAGACCCAGAGGTGGTAGAAACCACTAGACACCTACTCCTATCTTGCCCAGGCGTAGAGTCTATAAGAAATTCTTACCTGAAGACGACTTTAGCAGAGGCACATATCTTTGATGAAGAGACTTGGTGGGCTAGGTTAATTGGAGGTGGGCGTACTACATGGGTTACTGCAACCGCCAAAATTTTGGACACAATACTCGCAACTGCAAATAAAGAAGATGTGTAGAGCAAACTGTAACCTGTAAAAGAACCCAGGAACGAAGAGTCTGAACACAAAACCTTTTAAAAACCTTTCAGGTTAAAAAAAGTATAAAAATAAAAAAAAAATAAAAAATAGGTCATCCACTGTGTGCTGGTAACATCGCCCCTGTCGCCAGCCCTACGGACGCATACGGTAGGCTACCGCATTTCAAGTACTCCTGCCGACTACTTGGGTGGCTCTGCAAACCTACCAAGCACGCCTGACTGTATGACGCCCACTGGTAAACAAGGAACAGCAACCTGCAGTGTAACATGGGCGTGTTAAATGTCGCATTAATTTGATGGATGTGCTGCTTGTCTTTCAATGACCCGTGAAACAGACACATCGTGTCTGCACTGAGCAGTGTGACGGAAAGTGTCAAGAGGTCGCCTGCGGGTCGTACAGTTAAAGAAAACTTGTAACTGCAAGTGGGACACTTTGTAGTGAGTCTGCAAAAGGACAAAGCTGGTGCGGCTTGGTCACGCACATACTAGTGCATGTAAAGGCAAGTAAGCATACAGCCGAATGTGCAGAGCGCAAACAATGTTAGTGGTGGTTAGAAAAGTACTGTAGCTGCATGGGTCGCACAAAATAAATGGCTTCCTGCTCCACGAAATGAAGCTGTGTTTCCTGTTGTTGCATACATTCTGCAATACAAGAATGTTTACATCTCCATGAATGCTACTCCTAAGACTAATGGTGTAGCATAAAGTGTTTGTACTGCATGTGACGACAACCGAATGAACGCACAAGGGACCAGCGGGCAGTCTACCGCCCTTCCAACAATTACGTAGGGTAATTTCATGTACAGCATTTGGCACATCTGCTGCGGGCAACAAAAGGGGCACTCCTGTAGGGCAACGGAGCTCTAAAACATCCTTGCAGACCATATGCCGCGCTACAGACCCTTACCGGGCAAAGGGCATTGTATTGTGCATGTACTGCAACACGCTACTCTACAGAAGGAAGGTACTTGGAAGTGCGTGGGAAGGGTCCTTCTGGGAGCATGACAATGACTGGCGCCTATGTAGTTGAGGGCCACCGAATAATTCATTCTCTCGGCACGTCCCCTATCGTATCCATGCAGGTGCCAGGCCTTTCCGGGCCTTTCCTGCCGTTCCTTCTGTGGTGTGTGTCAGAAGAGCATAATAAATGGAAATGAACTGGAAAGGAAAAAAGGAAAATAAAGAAAGCATCTTTTAGAGATGAACAATGGATTTACCAATGAACAGATGCAGGACGGGAGGCGTGGCACTGTGCAAAACACTGTAGTTCAATCGGTTGGAAAGGGGGTTACTGTAGAAAGAGGTTTCTTTATGTGTTGCACAGCGTTTTGAAGAGTGTCAGTTTGCAACACTAACTACACAATTTTTCACTAATTTCAAGAAGAGCACCAAGGCAATTTGGATGGGATGTGCAGAAATCGGGATGGCAGGTATAGTAAGATGAATGTTATAGCTGGGGAAATGTGTTTGTGCTGCGAAACGTCCTATGACCATGTGTGAAGTACGCCATTGGCACATGTCGTACAAAGGCACAAATACACTTCTTCAAAATGTACTGCACTTTCTCCATTTTCGAAACTAAATAAAAAATGACGCAGCCACATCGGGGTCTGCACAATGCGATACAGATTTATGCAAGAGATCAGAAGCAAACGCATGACCTGGGCAAGTTCCTCCTTCATCGCAAACGGCACTGAAACGCGTGTAACATGCCCTTGAAACGGCCCCATTTTGTTATTAAATGCTAGAATACACGTGAGACATGACACTTAACAATTTCATCGTTTGACCTTCTTAATGTGTCAATTTCATAGATTACCGAAGTCTGGAATAGTGATATAACTGCCTGAGCCACCGACAAGCCCCCTGATCAAGGCTAATAAAAGAGATCCTGATTGGGAGACTCTAGAAGAGGAACAAACAATCCTCCTATGACTAAAGATCAGGAAAAGTGTTCAAGAGGACAAACGTGGATTGAGGTAACACTTAGTAATGAGGGAATAAGAACAAACCCAATGGAAAGATGATGTTGGGATTAGAATATAATATAATACTACTCTTATTTCATTCTATAAATACAGGGAGTGGGATATCAAAAATCCATTCCAAAACAACTAAATAGAGGAGAGGAAAAGATGCAGCAGCTATAGAGTTAACAGCTATCCGCATGAGGAAGATCACCCCCGCCACAGGTAATGGAGTTTACTCTCTAGCTTTATGAAGTCACACAAGTCCATCATATGTGTATGGAAAAAGGACCCCCTGATAGGGAGAGGAAATAATGCCGAAAACGTGAAAGTGTGACAGCGTTTACTAACAAGTAGATGGGGGATGCATTAGTGGAGAAAAAGAGAAAGAGGATAGGGACAATTGTGCCCTTCTATAAATGTAATTAAATGTAATTGAAACTTTAAAAAAATGTATGATTGACCTGGGCAAGTTCCTCCTTCATCACAAACGGCACTGAAACGCGTGTAACATGCTGTGCAATTTTCCCTCCACAATGAACAACAATAATATCGGCATGATTGCATGTCACCAAAGTGTCACAAAGACAAACCAAAATCAGTCATTTTATTGTAGGTACTCCATAGCAGTACACATCCATTTGATAGATTCCAAAATGAGCAGCCACTTCACCGTGATTTCCAATCACTTTCAGTCAATGTATTTCGAACTCCCCTAAAACCTGCACGCTGTGGCTTGTGAAACACACAGCCATAACCGCACCCTCTACATTTCTGTCGACACATACACCGTGTACCACAGTCTGTGCGTACACACCACACCCAGAAACCTTATTGACCAATCCCGTAGCTTCTACAGGCCCATTTATATGCCCGTCATCTACAAAAGAGGCGTATCTAACAACGTGGCAGCCTGCAACGATCGCGATATTCGCAGACTTTTCGTGCTGTGCGTGGGCGGGATTGGGGAATAACTTCCAAACACGGTAGGGGACGTCCTTAGTTGTGGCACCTCTTAAAAGAGGCTTTTCTTTTAAAAAGAAAAATGTTTTTAAAGGTGCTTCCATAGAAACATCTTTTTTTGCGTTTTTTATAAGTAATTTTGTGTTTTCAACATCAGCTCACAATACAACAGGGTCTTCAGTGCAGCCTGTAGATTGTGAAACAAAATGGCATTGCCACTGTTCAACAAAGACATGCCATTTCCTTTGAAAAGGTTTATATATCGAGTACCAATGTTCTCATTCTCACAGGAGAACATCCCAGCAGCACTCAAGAAGTCACACGTGCTTCTGTTGATCATACCCCTTCCTACCTCTGGCTGGTGACAGGAATCATTTGAATACTTCCACACTATTCTCGTGGGTATACATGAGAAAAGCACCTTGGCAGTGGGAAACATTCGCTGCACTGCTTTCATCATCTTCTTCAGTTGACGGTACACACTGTAACAAGCCATGGAACCCAAAAAGAAGGCTCCAAAGTGCACAATCACAACATGTACAGTTGCCGAGGAGGCCATGCATCGACATTCAACAAGCATTCTGCCAAAACAGCCCAATTCGACACTGCACCACAAAGCGTCCACTCCCTCCAAACCAAAATTGCCACAAAAGCCTACTTGGCGGGCATACACAAACAGATCTTCCACAAATGCATCAGCCATTTTTGCCAGCCGCACTGCACAAACTAATGCAAAAAATGATTGCCTCCCTTTCCTGTGACGCCCACCCTGCACACCTGATTGGACATTCCCCACAGTCCCATTTCCATTGACCACCATGGTGAGAAGCGCAGAATGTGGCACATGCCTTTTCCCAAGTACCCCGAGGGCTGCGCCCCAGTGGAGCAGGAGGAGTCCTTCTCCCTATTGGCGCTCTTGCCTGTGACGCACACCCTGAGCACCTGATTGGACAAAGGCCACACTCCAATTTCCATTGGCCAGCATGGTGAGAAATGCTGAATATGGCATGTACGCTTCCCCAAGTACCAGGAGGGCCGCGGCACAGTAAAGCAGAAGGACTCCTTTTTTCGCTTTCCAATCCAGCCATGCACGCAAGGCGCTAGGCCCTCCCCAAAGAAAGCACACCATAGTACATGCTATGGGTAAATGCTCATGTCATGGCAGCTTTCACCCCGGGCACATATTTGCACGCATGGCTTCATAACGTTGCGTTGGGTGTGCTGAACAGAATGTAGGAGCCCGTGTACATTAGCCATAGTTTTACATGTGTGCTGCAGAGCATGGCCTTTCATCCTGCAATATCTTACAGCACTCCCAAAAGCAGGGGAATTATAAGGGCCAAACCACAGGAAATGCACATGGTGGCTTGAAGCTTCCTATCGTTCAACAGGGGCAATGATGTACACTGCATGCTAATGTACGCATACCAGCTCAATTCTGCTGCTGTACCAATTCTGCAATGTCCTCCACAACCATTGTGTAAAAGTCACCAACTTCAAATTCATGCAGATACCATCGGAAACAGTATGTTTAAATGCTCATGCCATGCGCACTGCACTCCCCATCTTCAATTGAGCCTGCCATAGTACAGGCTATGGTTAAATGCTCATGTCATGTGCACTGCACTCCCCATCTGCAATTCAGCCTGCCAGCTTTCACCCTGGGCACATATTTGCACACATGGCTGCATAATGGTCCGTTGGGTGTGCTAAAGGGTATGTAGGAGGCCGTATAGATTAGTCATAGATTACATGTGTGCTGCTGAACACGTCTTTTCATGCTGCAATATCTTAAAGCACTCCGTAAAGGAAGGGGCTTATAAGGGGCAAACCATATGAAATGCACATGGTGGCATGTCGCGGCCCATTGTGCAACAAGGGCAATGATCTACGCCATATGCTAATTTACGCATAGCAGCTCTCTTCCCCTGGTCGACCAAGTGCACAATCCATTGTGTAAAAGTCCCCAACTTCAAATGCATGCAGAGTGGCAACTGCATGGCTGCAATAGGTTGTGATGGCTTATTTAAAGGTCTACGCTGTTGGGTGCAGGTGTGGTGAACGGTATGTAGGAGGCTGTGTGCATTGGCCATGTTTTACATGTGTGCTCTGCTGAGCATGTCCTTTCATGGTGCCATAACTTATAGCACTTCCTAACGCCAGGGTGTTCTAACGGCATAACCATAGCAAACGCAGATAGTGACATGTGGCTCATTGTGCAACAGGGGCCGTTATGTACACTGTATCCTAATTTACGCGCAGCAACTCACTTCTGCTGCTCTACCGAATCTACAGTGTCCTCCACAACCATTGCGTACAAGTTACCAACCTGACACGCATGCAGACTGACAAGTACATGACTGCATTACATTGTGGTGGCTGTCATGAAGGCCAAACCTCCTGGGTGCATGGCCTACGGCCTACGGCCTTCTGCCATGCACCCAACAGTCTAGGCTTTGCCCACACCCACCACAACATACCAAACCATGCAGGCGAACATGTAGGCATGTGCCACAAATCAGAAAGCCAACATAGGCACCAGCACTTCTACCCAATCTCAGCACCCTAGCTTTCCAGGCCCTTTAACTCTTCCATATTTACACTATTCCATTAGTGCACACAGTACACGCAGTACATGACTGGCTAATTCAGAAATAGCACCTCTCTTCCGCTGGTCTACCAAGTGTACAATGTCCTCCACTACCATTATGTAAAAGTCACCAACTTCAAATGCATGCAGAGTGACAACTGCAAGACTGCATTATGTTGTGGTGGCTGTGATGAAGTACTATGCTGTTGGGTGCAGATGTGGTGAACGGTATGTAGTAGGCTGTGTGCATTGCCCATGTTTTACATGGGTGCTGCTGAGTACGCCCTTTCATGCTGCCATATTTTACGGCACTTCCTAAAGCAAGGTTCTTCTAAGGCCCTAACCAAAGCATAAGCAAATGGTAACATATGGCTCCCTATTGTGCAACAGGGGCAATGATGTGCACTGTATGCTATTGTACACATAGCAGATCACTTCTGCTGCTCTACCAACTCTACAATTTCCTCCACAACCATTGCGTAGAAGTCACCAACCTGACATGCATGCAGACTGACAAGTGCATGACTGCATTGCATTGTGGTGGCTGTGATGAAGGCCTAGCCTATTGGGTGCATGGCCTACGGCCTTCGGCATGCACCCAACAGTCTAGGCCTTGCCGACACCCACCACAACATAACAAAGTTATGCAAGCGAACATGTAGGCATGTGCTACAATTCAGAAAGGCAACATAGGCACCAGCACTTCTACCCAACTTCCGCACCCTAAAACAGGAATACAAGCACACATGTTCCACTTACCGTAAAGCACAAACATATAAAAGGATTTGCCACCACTGCTCACTTCCAATCAGAAACCATTGTAATAATGCCAACTAAACAACACAATCGTCGCAATATTGGTCCTGTTCTCCACACAGTACTGCAAAGTGCGCGTCAACACGTACTAATCCGCGCAATGCACACTATGCAAGCACATGTAAAAACCATTTTCACCTATTCTCTTCCATATTTGCACTATTGAAGTAGTGCACCCAGTGGCCACAGTAGACGACTGGTCACAGTAGCATCTCCACCCATACACCGACAACTGTACGATGTTCTACCAATCGCCACACCCATGCAACCAACAATGTGTGCAATGCAGCCGAACCACACACACAAAGCAACAATGTGGCACCGACTTTCAACCAGTTGACATGCCTTTTGAAACCAGTGGACATACTTTTCTGTGCACGGGCTGCAGCCATGCATTAAAGGGGCTACGTACTTACCACACACAGCACACCATAGCACACCCTATCTGTAAATGTCCATGTCTTGTGGAATGCACTCCCCTTCTGCAAATGTGCCTGCCACCACTCATCACAGAAAGACATTGCTGCTGCAGCTGGCATGCCATAACGAAAGCTGCCTGCAATGATCACACAAGATTGTTGCCTGTTCAGATAACTGCAAATTGGCGTAGTATGCACGGATACCGCTGGCACACCACCATCTTCTTTTAATGAGATGTGTCACTTGCAGCACTTCTCACTCCCCCACACTTTCCATCCCTTCTTCCCACCACCAGATGCCATAAACTATATTTTCGAGGCCCGTTCGCCGCCGCACTGCCCTCGGAAACAACATGCCGGCGTTATCAAAACTATTCACGCACATCACGTCACCATACACTGCAGTGCAATCACATTTTTCACTGCGTGCCGAACAGGGAAAAGGGACGCCGGAGCGGAGTCAGATATGAGTACTTTTAGTGGCCACACAGTTACATACAAGAGGCCCAGACATGCACACAATGCATTAGGGGCTTGCCACACACACCCCAACACTGTCCTCCGATACATCATGGTGGCATTTCCCAAAACCTTTCACGCACAGCACACTTCCCTCCAGCCAACCACTGGCCGCATCCACTGTTCGCCGCCAGCATGTGGTACCGCAGGCTAATGAGACTTCGGTCCGTGGAGCAAACAGGGAAATGGGTCTGTGGAGCGGACCCAGATATCACTTATTTTTTGGGACGTACATTTCAGTCCTTTGCAACAGAAGTACTGGTCCGATTTCCACCAAACACACAAAAGCAAGCTTTCTGACCCAAGCCCCTGCCGCAAATTTGGTGAAAATCCGTCAAGCCGTTCGGGCTGTAGCCGTGCGCAAAGTTTTTCCCCATTCAGTCTATGGAAAAAAAATCATTTGGGACCCCCCTATAACTTTGCCTCCCCTGCATGAAACTTCATCCAACTTGGCGACGAAAAACAGAGTCGGCCATTTACTTTTTTTGCAAAGTTTGGTGAGGATTCCTCCAGGGGGAGCGAAGTTATAAGCTGACGAAAAGTGATCTTCCTATGAGTTTAGCAACTTAACCATAGCTACACAGCTGCTACCGCGGGCTGTGTAATATATATATATATATATATATATATATATATATATATATATATATATATATATATATATATATATATATAGGAAAGTCCATTTGAATCCCGTCACACATTCCACAATGCCACCAAGTAGCTATTGCTGGAAGTTCACCTCCGGTTCGAAGCCACATCTGCAAGGCATTGTGGGCATGCAAATTAGCTCAAATGCAAACCTTTTTCTGCAGGACATTGTCTTTGTCTAAGAGGGCAGGAATACTTTATACATGGCTTAATCAACACAAGACAGGCATTTGCAAGGCTTCCAGGACAACTACATACCTGGTTGCACCCTTATTAGGGATCATCAGTGCAGTATAGTCCTGAAAGCATTTTGGTTTGAGCACATGGCTCTAATGGACTTTCCTACTTCCACATTTCAGGTGAAAGGTTTTTTTTCAATCCTTTTTAAACTCACCATAACTTTCCTGGTGTTTTTTTATATATATATATATATATATGTGCAAATTTAGAGATAACGTATTCTCACCCAAAAGCATAGCGGATGACAAATCCCACCCACATGGTGAAAGTATTTCCACGTGTTCCGTCCATGACTAGGACTTCCTCAGGCTGTTTGGATCCTAAACACTCATTTGCTTCTCTAAATAAAATGTTGAGCATACACCACTCCCTGTCCACTGTTACTGCTTGTGACTGGACAAGTAATGCCTGCCATATTTTGTGAAATGATTCCACCATCTTGGACTAGCGTCCTTATCATTGTAATGCAGCACATAAATCACAGGCAGTTACCATATTGTTATCACAATTTTGCATAATCATTCACAAAGTGAACTCACAGAGCTAGTTCAAAAATTGTTCACTACAATTACAATTCGAAGCATGAAGTACCAGTGCATTAATATTTTAGTGAGGTACATTTCAAATTTGAATCTAATGATCAGACTCTAGCTCTCATTCACACCAATTACGGGTGTTAAATTGAAAGCAAACACACAGACCAACTGCTCAAGAAATCATACACATTAATCTTCAAGGAAATATCAATTAGGCAAGTGCCTGCTTATCCTATTAACATCCATCTATCAATATTCTAGACACATGCTCTAACCTAGTAATCTTTAACATTAGTATCTAAATAATATATGTATGTATGCAATATTACGGTGGTCGCCTCACAATACTTAAGGTGTATGTTGAGTACCGTAGGAAATCCGAAAAATTATTTGCTATTAACTTTTTGGCAGAAATCTTGCAGACAGAAATTGTATGCACGAGCCACCACAGACAGGAAATTTTAGGAAAGATCTGTTAACAAATAGAAAAGTTATTAAGATAACAAAAAAACACACTTTAGGCCTAGTCGCCATTCATTTTCCCATAGACAAAAAAGGCCAATTTTTTTCAGACTGCACAACGAAAACCGCTGGATGGAATTGGACCAGGTACAAAACAACTAAGGCACCAATCGTTGACTCGAGTTCCCAGGCGGGAGTGGAGTGTTGGGTGTGATTGCTTCCAGTACTTTTTAAAATATTTGATACAGAAGGGGCTTCCCCCTACGCCCAAAATTATAGATATCTCTCCCATGGTGCTTTACAGCAGAGATACTTTTCAGAAATGAAAATACCACCATATTTTTTCCCCCTGATGCAAGAGATATTCGCGAATATTCAGAGGTGATATTCGAGGTTATCAGAAAACAAAAAGTGGAAAAAATACCATTTGGATGAGGAAAAAGGATGAAATGGCATCAGGCTAGAGGTGGGGAGGGGAAAAGAGGACACCATGTTACACTGGGGAGTTTGGGTGTGGAGGGCCTGGGGACCAAGTTCAGAGCTCAAACTTTTTCTTATATTCGAGGTTATTTTTGTCATATCCAAGGTTATTTTTCTTCATATTCCCGGTTATTTTTGAAAGTGCGTCACATGTAAAATAACCGCAAATATTTTCGAAATATTCAGGGTTATTTGTAGTTCAATGCTGAAATAACAGCGGTTCATGCTGAAATAACAGCGTTTATGCGGAAAAAGGTTTTTTTTTAGAGAGGGAGTTAAAAAATGAGATCAATACAATAAAGTGGAATTTAACAGTGAGGTGTGGGGTAATCTATTGAGGTAACATTTGATGGGGTGCAATATGGCCCTGGCCAGTGAGCACGAAGTCCATGAGCACATACATATTATATGAGAACGGATTCCCAATGACATACAAAATGGCTTTATGGGGACATCAACTGGAGCACGCCGAGTTATGCTGGTCATGACTTCCCACATCTGCTGAATTTCAAGGGTTTTGCTGTATTAAATCTGTACAACTAAACTGCAGGTTTTTTTGGTGAATATACATTACCGGGCCTGTGGTAGTGGCCTGTAGGTATGATTAAGTTGCTCAACCCATAGGAAGAGCACTTTTGGGCAGCTTATAACTCCCCCCCCTGGACGAATCATCATGAAATCTTGCAGAGAAAAGTGCATGGCCCCATCAGATTGCTTCTGTGAAGTTTGGTGAGGTTTTGTGCAGGGGGGCAAAGTTATGTCAAAAGTCTTCGATAGTTTAAAGTACATCACAATTGGTGCGAGCCCAGCTGAGGGAGATCCGTGGTGAACCGTGAGTCACTCAAGAAAGAAATGTCTGAACATAGTTTGAAGGGGATCTGAGCACAACAGAGGGGTATCCAACATTGAACTTTTGTTTTGAAAGCGATCTGAGCCTGACTGAGGGGCATCCAGGGTGAACACCCAACTTGAATACTTGAAAAGGAAAAGAACGTTTTTGTTTTGTTTTTTGTATACCAGACCCTCTGAGTCAAGAGACTTGTAAGAAGCAGAGAGGCTTGGACACAGAAGGTCTTGAACTGTGAAAATACTGCAACATCCCTATGACAAAAGATGTACTTTCTCCAAGGATGAATGACTATTTTACTTTTAAAGATCTAGTTCCATTTGCCTTTTATGTAGAATTATTTGCCAGGGAGGACATGGGTCGTATGGTTGATATCGGAAGAAAGCATGAAAGTGGGTCTGTGAAAAGACAAAGGAAATTGCAACGTGAAAAGGCCGTAACAGAAGGAATAAGGACTCTAATTGAATTTGGTACCACAAAGACTGCAAAGAAGGCACCTATCTCCCAAGCAGAGGAGCAGATACCAAAAACGGTTCAATTACATGAGGAAGAGAGGATCCACCAGGATAGCATAAAAGAGCATTCAGTTGAAGCTCGGGAACCTACATGTTCAACTTATCACCTTCCATTGGCCCAATTGTCCGAATTTCAACCCCATCCTCAATTACAACTTGACAGTGGTACAGAAGAATGTCTTAACGTAGCGGTTGCTGCTGTACAATTAAGACAAACAGCCACAAACATTTCTTCTGATCCAGGAACATGGAGAGAGATTCTTATACAAGGTGAAATTGACTTTCTCATTAAAGGACCACCAGTGATTAAGGCTAGTGGTCTCCCAAGAGATGGTGATAGTTGAAAGTTTCCTAAACCTGTACTCTTCAGTATTCTCCGCAATGGTGAACAATGTTTTCGGAACTATCTATGCTGGAGTGAGAAGAAACAAGCTTTATTTTGTTTTACATGTCGCTTGTTTTCTA
This sequence comes from Ambystoma mexicanum, assembly GCF_040938575.1. NCBI lineage: Eukaryota > Metazoa > Chordata > Amphibia > Caudata > Ambystomatidae > Ambystoma > Ambystoma mexicanum. Next base: position 887,409,871 of record NC_090939.1, read on the forward strand.
ACGAACATCCTGCACAAAGATCAAGCTTGTGTCTTCCGAATGGATACATGGTTCGCAGATTTAGCGCTAAAAAGAAAATACATGAACAAATAGAACTACATGAGCAAAGCAAACCTCATTTTCATTTCTACAGTGGCAAAATAGACGGTGCAGTTTAAAGGGAAAAGGCATTGATGCTGCTATGCAAATGGCAATGGTTGCTGAGATCCAGAAATGGAAAGGATTGCTGGAACGTTACCTTTATGTGAATCTCTTTTTGGCGTGCAAGAACCTGTCATTTAGAGGCAGTAGTTCTTTAATTGGCAGTCTGGGAAAGGGAAACATTCTTGGTCTTCTGGAACTTTTAGGAAAGTATGACAATTTATTAGGAGACCATTTAAAAAGGAGACCAAAAAAAAATCAGCAGGTCTCAGGCAGCTGGAGAAAAGACAGTACATTATCATCCAGGCACTTCTCAAAATTAATTTTTATCACTGTGCAGTGAACTAGTCAGCAGAGAATTTATGAAAAGAGTAGCAAAAGCAAAGTATTATGCATTGATCTGTGATGCTACTCTAGACATAAGTCATATAGAGCACACAACCGTAATTTTGAGATACACAGAATTTGACATCCCCTCAAAAGGTTGGACAGCTGAAGAAAGATTAATTGAGTTGCTGGAGAATTAAAAGAAGACTGGTGTTGAGATTGCCTCATTCTTGTGCTCTGTTTTAGAGAAACACAAAGTTAGTTTTGCAGACTGTAGAGCACAGGGGTATGACAATCGGTCAAACATGGCTGGAATTTACAAAGGCGGTCAGTCTGAAATTCTTCGTAAAAACAAATTTGCACTTTTCTCTCCTTGTGCAGCACATTGTCTGAACCTCTGTGGAGTCCATGCTGCCGAAATATGTTCTGCATGTGTGACATATTTTGGAAGCATCCAAAAGTTATATACACTTTTCAGCTGTAGTCCAGCAAGATGGAACATTGTTCATGAAGAAATTAAGATTACCTTCAAGTCAGTCTCAAACTAGGTTGAGTGAAAGACTTGATGCTGTAAAACGAATCGCCAAACACTGACCATCTGTTATTAAAGCACTTGAGACAGTTCAGGCAGAAATCAATTTAACAAAAGATGCAAAGGCTGAAGCAAAATCGCTGCAGCTTTACTTTTCTTCATTTCCTTCAATATTGATGTCCTGCATATGGTTTAAAATTCTTCTATCTATAGATCATGTGAACAGAGTGTTACAGCAAAACCAGCTCTCCCTTTCCAAGTCAGTGCAGCTAGGTAAGTAACTTGTGTCTGATCTTAGAGATCTTCGTGATTCATGGCCGAGAATACTGGATGAATCAACATTAATTGCAACTAATTTAACCACCCCACCAGAATTTCCAGCTCGATGGATAAAGGAATGGAAAACAATGTTTGATGAAACACCAGAAGAGCCATGCCTGGAGACAGACTTGAAACACTCGAAGAAAACACTTTCTGCAGAAATGTGTTCTACAGAATGGTTGATAATTTGGATGAAGAAATGAGCAAGTGCTCAAAGTCAGCAGAACAGATTTATAACACATTTTGTGTATTCTGGAACTTTAAATAAATGGATCCCAAATCTATTCACAGCAAAGCCACCAATTTGCTAGAATTTTATAAGGAGGATTTTTCAGAAAAGTTCATAGATGAACTTAACCATCTGTGCAGTGTGGGGAAAACACTTCTCAATCTCAAAGATTGTACAGAACCTGATCCTCTACTTTTATTGAACCCAATATACAAGGAAAAATGTCGAAAATGTATTTCCACTGGTGTGTATAGGACTTAGGATTTTTCTAACAATCCCAGTTAGTGTTGCGAAAGGGGAACGTTCCTTTAGCGAACTGTCATTAATCAAGGACTACCTACGGTCAACAATGGGCCAAGAGAGATTAAATAGCCTATCTATTTTGTCAATTGAAAATGCACTGGCTTCCAAAATTGACTACAAAAGAATTATTTCTTCATTTGCAGAGAAGAAAGTTTGAAAGTGGAAGTTCGGGTGAAAGCTGGGTGGCATGTGTTCATATATTCAATTTTTAACAGATATATAGAGTTGTAAATTAAGTTACATCATAAAGTCCCCTTTTTTAAAAAATGCATGCAAATCTATATTTAATGCGTATGATACAAAACCAGGTCTGGAATAAACCTTTCTTCAGCTTAGAAACATGGCTTTGCTTTAGTTAATTTGCAGTCATAAAAATAAACATATTCAAGTTCTTGCATAACTCAAGTAGAGATTTCTCGCTTCACTTGTTTACGGTGCCACTGGCCAAGTGCAAAAAATGGAGGGACCTTACCAAATGTTTTGTCCCATGCCTCATCTCACCTTGTGACAGCCCTGGGGGCTACATGCCTAAAACAACTACCAGCAGGAAAGGGTTTGTGTGGGTGTTTGGAGAAGGTGGCAGTTTGACAGTTAATGTTTGGAGGCGGCTGAAGGGCCTGGTGTAAGAGACGAGGTTGAAGGTTACAAGACGAGGAAAACAGGTAGTGAGTAGAGTAAGAGCTAAGGAGGAGGTGGTATACATTGGATCAGAGAGGCTTGTGGTGAAGAAGGGATCAGGGGAGAAGTTGGAGAAGAGAGTAAGGGTTGAGGAACTAGTGGTGGGAAGAGAAGCAGAGAAGGAAGTAGTGAAGCATGGAGCACAGGAGAAGGTGGTGAAGAGAGGAGCATAGGAAGAAGGGTTGTTAGTGAGCCGACCAGAGGAGATTGTTAAAGGAAAAGTTGGAGAAGCACTGCTTGAGTTTCTGGGCTGTGCTGAACATTGCAGTTAGTTTCATCAAGCATGTCGGAACAATTAAAACGAGCCTATATGAATATTGTTCCGACTGTGGGCAAAGAAGTGTTATTGAGAAGGTCCAGCATACAGTTCTATGCGCTGTCTCTGTTCTGATCACAATGATCCATGGGGGTGATTTGGGGATTATCCTCTGGTCACCCCCAACACCTGCGTCAGAGAACAGTGGCTTGCCACATGTATACTAAAGCGACAAAAATAGAAAGAAAGTGACATTTTCAGAAGAATGGAAATGTATTCACTTTAAGAAGGTAGCGTTAGAGGGAAGTGAAATTATCTCATTGTTGTTCCCTTCTGATGTTGCATCTAGTTATATTGTATACTTGTTTATTGTATTGAATGAGGTAATTAAAATGTTTTGACCTGCCCTATCTGACCTAATGATCTGAAGAAATCTGCCAATATGAGGTTTAATAAGGAATGTAAAATTGATAAAACTAATCTCTTATTCTGTCTCAAAGATACAAAAGACAAGTCATCTGGTTGCTTTGCGTAGAGCAGATTAGAGCTACTATGATTAGAGCAAAAAAAGGCTGAGATGGAATTATGAGAACAGTTTCCCATAGCTTGTAATGTGAAAGATTCTAGCATTTGATAGAGACTAGTGGTGATTTGTCCCTTCAATAATAATGTTGCTGATGTAACACAGTATATCTTAGGGGATACATGGTGTTATGATTTGTCTGGGTTAAATGGTTATCATTAAGGATCATTATCCAAAGTTGATATTACAAAATGCTCATTTTTCTAGCTGAAGAACTACTACCACATAAGCTGTACATACTTATTGAGCAATTGGCTCCATAACTTGGACTACATGTCAGACTAACCTCTTGACCCCAGCATGACGGACTGCTGCCAGCTCACTTTGTAATTCATTGTATCTTTGTATGCACCTTCTATATTATGTTTGTTCCTAACTGTAACTGCATTGGAACTTTTTGCTGACTGCATTGCTTGTACCTTCCTGTAACTGTAACGCAACTCTTTAACGAACTTACGCACCCTTATGCCCCCGGGCCTGGTTGCGCTTTATAAATAAATAAATACAAATACAAATTACAGTATCTGAAATCTCCCTGCCCGGATGGAGTGCCAGGCGATCTCTACAAGTCAAATTTAGACATGTGGGCACCACTGCAGTGTAATGTATGTCGGACAATATTGATGAGAGTAATTACTCCTTCTTGTATAACATCTATTATCCGATCTTTAAAAAGGTTTTTCAAGATTCCCCATTCCGTTATAGACCAATTTCATTATCAGTTATTTCCTTAAAGCTATTTGGAAATGTATTTTATCTGAGCTTTGTGTATGGATTGAATAGAATAAATAACCTTCTGAACTATAGTTGGGGTTTTACGACTCCTTTGTAACTACTGAGCAGTGTTTAAACTTGTTTTTGATTGTGGACAAGTAGTATGCGCCTGGACTGAGAGTTTGAACATGGCCTTCATGGACTTGTCAATGGCCTTTGACAAAGTGGACCGGGTTAAAATGTGGGACATGCTTATTAAGGTAGGATTTAATGAGGAAATCTTGAGCTTATTGGTAAAGTTACTTTGGAGCTACGGCCATTCTCACATATGGAAAGGAGGGTCAAAGAACTAATATTGTACCTGTTACCCAAGGTGTCAAACATGGTGGTGTAGTTGATTAAACATTTTTTATGAGAATTACATTGTGATGCTCCCAGCCCCAGTTTATTACTATTATTTTATTGCTTATAGCACGAAACTAGCTCAAGAGCAGCAGAGCGTGTTTTACTACAGGTGGGTGCCAACAGGTGAGCTTGGCATTTTATACAGCAGGGCAATACTGTTGGTGGGGGCAAAGAGGGGACTATTTATTTTTCTGGCAGGTATTGTCAAAAGGGCCATGTTTTTAGTGTTTTTGGGAACTGGAGGATGGATGGGGAATTTCGAGCCGCTGACAGTTATGAGTTCCAGACTGCTTGCAAGTCTTCTCTTGACGAGCTAGCTTAGTCGTCAAGAGGAGACTCCAACCTCTTAGACTCCAACCTCTTGAGAGTTTTGCTACGGGATGTGTGAGAGCCTCCAGAAGTGTGGAGGTTTGCCACCAAGTGTGTTGGTATTCTGTTTGAGACTGCTTTGTAGGTGATACATGCAGTTCTGGATATAATCCTGGCAGATAGTGGGAACCAGTGAAGCTCACGCAGTGTGGGAGAGATAGGGTTGACTTTGAGGGCACATGTAATGAGGCATGATATACCATTGTGGACTGCCTTTAGAGAGCCTTTAACCACATCAATGTGTTTGACCACAAGTTTATGTTTATGTTTGTTTGTTTATGTTTATTTATTTATAGGCGCCAACAAAACAAAACAGAATTACATAACAGATATAACATAACAGACAATACTGAGATCCATAAACATATAAATTACAATAGGGCATATATAGCCAGTCACATGAAAGTGAATGAACAAACATCATAAACGGAAGATGACAAGGTTAATTTAACACAATACTCAATTTTGTAAGAGGAGCCGTATCCTGTACATTGGTAAGACTGTTTATGAATGTGGGCAAACTGCTAGACCCACATCCGATGATGATACAGTCAGTATTGTCTGCATGGCACCAATTGCTGATCTGTAATCTCCGAAGAACTTTCAGGTCCTGCGATCTAACACAATTGGATCCCACTTTATTATTAAGCCATGCTAAAGTTTTATTTTTTAGTGACTCCTTAGATTCAGCTTGCTTCCGCTTGTCCATATTAATTAGAACGATGTTTCTTGGATCCAGTGCGAAGCTCCTCATATTGGAGTCTGCAATTTTGGGCATAGTGGATTTTTCTGGCGAATATCCTTCGGTAGAGGGGGAGCCAGAAGTTGCACAGACTTCATGAGAGGTAATGTACTCTCTCGTGGCACTGTAGTCCCTGGACGAGACACGAGCAGAGCTAACTTTGTTTGCCAGGATGAGTCTCTATGAGTTAACTCAATCGGCTCTGTTTGAGAGTCTGCATGACCTCCATTCTCAAAAATGGACGTTTGGGAGGTCTTTTCCTCTCTTGTGAGTTCCAACTGTGTGGACTTCTCTGGAGATGACGATGAGGGCATGGACATTTTTAATGTGACAGAGTCTACCCAGGAGTAGAATTCCACAAAGTTCGAGCAAATTGATAAATCCCGTAGCATATGATCCATAAAAGATAGCCAGTTAGCTATCGCTTTGGGCTTGACCAGCTCCTTCATAGAACTGGCTGCTACTTCAGATTGATTGCCTATAATAAATGGCTGATCTCGAGGAGCATGATGGCCCATAGGAGCCGGGTTTACTGATGGATCGACAATATCTTTGAACAACTCCCCATTAACCCCACAGTGTGCATTATAAGGGGAAAGGACCTTTGACTGAGATTGCATGGGGGAACCAGTAGGGGAGCAGGTGAAGCTATTAGCGCTCCTGGGGACCTTGTTGCTACGCAGTATGTTGGTGAGCAAAAGATGTTCATTCTGCAATTTCTGTCTCCTCGTGTCACGTAGGACTAAAACCTCTGAGATTCTGCTATCCCTCCTTTGGGGAGCCCAAGGTGTTGACTGTATAAGGGTAGTCATTTTACTCGGGGCAACAAACTGGCTACAATCATACCCTAATCCAGTGCTTGAACTGCTTTGTGGAAGTCATGCAGGGGTGGACAGTTTGATTTTTGCAGAGTGTGGAGATCAGTAGCCATGTAGTTTGTACCTTTTTGGCAATGCACTTTTGGAAGTAAAGCTACCGTCAACAATGAAGCCCAGAGATTTGGCTGAGTTTGATAGCTGATGGTGAATCCTTCCAGGCTCATGCTGTGCAGCCATTGTTGCACAAGTTGTTGTTTGGTGGGGCAACTATGAGAACTATTTCGGTCTTTGTGAGGTTCAGTCTGAGGTGGTCATTTGTTATCCATGTTTGGATGGTAGCCAAGCATTCTCTGGGAGCCAATGACCTTAGCATACAGCATAGTGTCTTCAGTGTACTAATGGAAGGGTATGTTGAGGTCATTTCGCAGATTTCCAAAGGGTTCCATGTATACATTAAAGACGATTGGGGACAGGTGGAGCCTTGGGGGACCCCACACGTGGCTGGGAGTCTGTTAGAGTAGAATAAGTCCATCTGTACAGCATGGTGTCTGTCAGATAAGTAGGGCGGGAACCATTTTAGGATGTGCCGAGAGAGACCCATCCTTTCAGTGAGCAGGGAGTTGAGTGTTAGGTGGTCAACTGTCGAAGGCAGCCCAGAGTGTCATGATCCCTGTTTTAGCCCCTGATTATGCCTGCAGAATGACCTCCAGAAGTTCTTGGTCTGCAGCATACCATTCCTGGGTGGTGGATAAAGGCTCACAGTAACTTCCTCATTGCCCAACATGGCCGCCTAGTTTCCATTCTGGAAGCAGCTGTGTGTTCTAGTGGTTTTAATCCATAGACTATTTAAGCCCCTCCCCCTGCTGATCATTTTTCCCCCTTATCGTAATTCCGTTTCTCACACACATTGTGCAGTTATTCATTTTACAACAATGAAATTGAGATTTCATCTTTCATAGCCACATGTAAGGAATTCCTTCCAAAAGAAGACGCTATTTAACCATTTCATTTTCTTCCATGAAGAAGGGCACAGTGCATTACTGAACTAAAGCACACAGTTATGGTGGTTACATTATTTCTCAAGACAACTATATACCCTTGTGGCGTTACCTCTAGGATTAGGTCTTCCCCTTCTATATACATACATTTGCTTTCACCCTAGGAACATTACAGTGAGCATTCATACAAGTAGGAATCATCAATCCATCCTAGTTGTTTCCAGTTAGCTGAAATTCCCTCTTCAGAACTGGCGCCCCTGTGCAGAAGCAGGATGGAGCGTCGATTAAACAATAACTAAAGGTATAGTCAGAGAGGGTGACTTTAGATATAGATAGAAAATCTAATCTTGCTTTAGCTGTTCCTGAAAAGCATCATTGAGGATTGTTGTGCATCACACAGGTTGGCAGTGGCAGTGTTCGGAAAATTCAAGGAAAGAGAAACAACGCTAGCAGAGCAGAATCCTAGGTTGAGCAGGCAGGAGTTGGTGTCCCCGCAGAGATCAGGTAAGCGTTACAGAACGCGAAGCCGTGCTGAAAATTCTCTGCCTGGACATCATGGATACTCCTGAGGTAGATCAGTTGGTACAACTTTTGGGGGAGCTCAGAGCTGAAGTTCACGCAGCCTGTTCTGAGACTAGTGCCCTTAGAAGAGAGATAGTGGCGAATAAAGAGAGGACAGAAGAGTTAGCTTGTCAGCTGTTACAAACTCAAGCGGAGCAGGTTCCGTTACCTTTATGTACTCCACAGGGTTCAGTTCCTCCAGCACCTCAAGTTCCCGTACAAGTGATTGTTCCTGGAAATATTCCATTGGAACCTCCGGAACGTTTCACAGGAGATCCTAAGAAATTTGCGGTATTCATGAATCGGTGCAGGCTACATTTCTTGTGTCGACCTGGAGTTTTCCCTACAGACCAATCTAAGGTGGCCTTTGTATTGTCGTATTTGGGTGGTTATGCGGCTGATTGGTCTATACCTATGGTTAATAGAGATGATCCTGTGTTATGTAATTTTCATGAATTTCAACGTGAGTTACAAAAACTTTTTGCCCGTCACACTCAGGGACAGACACTTGATAATCAGCTGCTGTCACTCAAACAAGGTAACCAAGATCTACTGGCATATGTGGCCACTTTTAATAGACTGTTGGCAGAAACCAACTGGCCAACAGAGAAAAGAACAATTATGTAAAAGTACTAAACTGGTAAAAAATGTTATTTCCATTAACACCGAATAATTGAAATAATTGATTGAAATGCCCGCAGTAATGAATCTACATGCCAGCATCATGAAAACAGCCAGAGAAGCCAGCAGGAACCTACATCAAGCCAAAGAAACACAGAAAAGAAACGCTGATCGCCATTTACGAAAAGCCCTAGATTATCAAGTGCGAGACTCGGTCTGGCTGGCAACTAGACACATTGCTTTAAAGGGTCCCAAGAAATTTCAGCCTAGATACATCGGCCCTTATACAATAGAAAAAGTAATTAATCCAGCAGCCATGAGACTGGCGTTACCTCAACATATGCGTATACATCCTGTATTTCACATGTCACTATTAAAACCAGCACACCCAGGAATCCGAACTTCCACACCTTCCGCACCCATACAAGTGGATGTAGAAGCACCAGACTATGAAGTAAAGAACATATTAGATTCCAAACAAGTACAAAAGACCCTGTATTATTTGATTGACTGGAAGGGGTACCAACCCCAGGAAAGATCATGGGAATCCAGCACGCACGTGCATGCCCCCCGATTGGTGTGGAAATTCCATCGGGACCATTCTGAGAAACCAAAGCCCTCATACACACCATTGGGAGGGGTCTTGAGGGGGAAGACTGTCATGGGTATCAGGCAGGTAGTTGGGGCAAGCTGGGTGGAGGCTTGGCAGGCCTGGCATAGGCACACAAAGAACCCATAAACAATCCCTCATTTCATTCCTTCCTAGTGTTTGTAGAAACTTCCTCGTTACCACTTCCTGTTGCCAAACAGGAAGTGCATGATAACTCATGAGCTCTCTAGTGTTTGGGTGTGGCTGGCAATATAAGCCACACCCAAGATTCTTCCAGTGCTTCGTGTTGCTTACTGTGAGCTGTATCAGCAACACACTTGCCGTGCTCTGGATCAGCCAGTATCTGCTTACCTGCTCCGGATGATTCAGGCTATATAGTAAGAGGTTATAACTTTGACCTCTAATTATGGCAAGCCAACTAATTCAGAGATTCTAAGGGCACCCTAATCTTGTGAAAACAAATTTGTCAAATAATATGGGACATCTAGAAGGCTTTCTTTTCTACGTGAGTGTAAGAATCATTCATTGAGTGTTCATTACTGAGTGGTAAGCATTTGAACATCAATTTAAGGAGTGGGACATCTATCTAAATGCATTATGTATTGATCTGTTGTAAATGGTACATGTCTTTTAATACACATACGAAGGGTTACTGGGTGGTCTGGGCAGTGGACTATCAATAAAAATATATGTGACATTGGTAAACCTCTACTGTGTTGGTAATTGAGAGCAGGTGCCTACTGGGTAGAATCTGGAGGTAGGGGTGATAACAATCACATCATGAGTGAAGAACACGCAAGTGCTTATAAATCGAGTGGCTGAAAGCAGACCTGGTTAAGAGATTTTATTACACCAGTAGCACCTTTACAACTCCAATTAAGTGATTTTACTCTCCGAAGACTGCTTTGAGCAAATACTGGAAGGCACTTTGAGTGCAAAGTTTGATGGTAAGGCTTGATTAAAGTGTGGTCAAACAGTTCCGTGAAGAGGTGTTTTGGGCCGGGCAGCACAGGAACTGGGTGGAAATGGCCATAGGGATTAGCATGGCTATGGGCGGGCAAATAACCAAACAACACCTATGAGCTTTGTGTCCCTCCTCATAGGCTGTTTCTAACTATCTGTACTTTAATACAATAGTTTGGGCGTTTAGGTGGTACTTTAAGAAGACGGATGAGCATGTCTGATAGGTGTCCTATGTGCATCTTCCTGGAGGAGGATCCCAAAGGGGAAATTCAGAGTTTAACTAGTTATGGAAATTCTGTTTTGCAGGAATCATTACTGAATGTAGAGCACCACATACTGCTGGTGCTGGGAAGAGGGATGAGGGGTAATGTAAATGAAGATTCTGTTTAGAAATGGGCAGATGCACTTTTTGCCTCAGTCAGCATGGGTCAATGAAGCATGCTGTCTCTTCCTCTGTCCAGTGGCTTGTACTCAGTGCTCATAGCTTGCATACACCGTTGTTGTTGTAGAAAAAGAGGCTCAAGCCAAAATAACCATTATAGGGTAATAGAGCACTTTTCTTTTTCTTTTTTTTTATTATGTTCTCTGTACAAATAGTACATTTACACATTCACATTTCTTGTAAAAATACATATATCATAACAAAAACATATAATAACAAAATGAAACAGTGCAAATCAAATGTCACCCAGAAGGCACACACTCATCTTCACTAAAGTACCTAGTTCCCAATGTCCTTTACAATTCATTTATACCTGCCAAATCCCAAACACCTTGTTCTGATACCTTATTCAACTCTGAAAAAATATTCATTAACATCCTAACCAGAGACAAGATAAGTGATGTTTGCAGACTAGTCATGAGCGTACTGCACAAATCTTGATATATCATTTGTGAAGTTGAATGAACACATTTCTCAAAAATTTTAATTCTCAGATCTGCAAAGAACGGGCAGTACATCACAAGATGGAATTCATTTTCCACTTCACCCATACTGCACATTCTACATGTTCTCATGTCAATAGGTATGGCAAGCATGGGTCCCAAGAACTCAAGAGTGGGAAGACATTGCAGCCTTAAGCTCAAACACCAACGTCTAAATGTTGCTGAAGGAAACTGAGCCAAGTAAGACCTTGGTTTAGAAATGTGCATGAAAAAGGACTCCTTACCCTTATAGAGTCCCAGTCTGCCCAGGTCTTGTAGGTCCATTGCTCTATACCAACACTCAATCCTCCTCTTCATCACTCCCCATACTTATGTACCCCTCAGGTCCGCAGCCTCCCTCATCCTATTGCACCAGCTCCTAAATGTCTTTAAATATGGATTTGAGTCTGCTGATATTAACACCCTTATATAGAAGCCCAGCACAGATTTTCCTGCCTGCTCCAAGTTGTCCATCAGAGAAAGGGTCCATCTGGTGTACTGTGCCCACCAGGATGTCAGTCCCAGTTCCACTCTGATGACACTGACTGGAACTGAGACTGAAAGGCCCAACGCTTGCTTCAGAACCCTAGACTCTTTAACATCAAAGAATTTCCTGTACCTAATGTTCCATAAGTCACAGCCATACAGAATGATTGGTGTCACTTTGTCTTTGTAAAACTCAATGAACAGTACTAAGGAGAACTTACATAATTTGAATTTGGTTTTTATAGCCATCAGCAGTGAGATACAGGAGCACGTCTTTTCTTCTATTCTTGCTCTAAGGTGTTCCTAGTGTTTCTTAACGGATATAGTCAAACCAAGATAGCAAATTGTTTTCTACTCTCTGAATTGGTGTGTCATCTAATTTCCACACAAAACTTTTAATTTACCTGCGTGTTGCACTCACCATCACATATGATTTTTCAGGGTTAATATGCAGGTGATTTACTTCCAGATAATCTTCTAATCCTTGTATCTGACACTGTAGATCCTTCTGTGTATAATCTACCAACACCAAGTTATCTGCATATGCAATACAGCTCACTTCCAGATTGGGCCATTTGGGCACATATCCTCCCCACTCTCTGCTTTTCACCCAGAGATCAGTCAAATATACATTAAATAGAGTGGCGGCTAACAGACATCCTTGGTGTATATCTTTGTTCAATAGAATTTTCCGTGACAATTCACCCAGCAGATTTAATCTGATTTGGGTTGAATTCTCAGAGTAGAGTAATTTGATCAGGAATAATAATCCTGGATCGTTCCCCCAATTTGACAGTTTATCCCAAAGCTCAGAGATGTTAAAATTGTCAAAGGATGCGTAAAGATCAACTGAAGCCACATAGAGTGATCGATCCGTAGGGGGGTCCAATGTCAGACACACAGGCCGTCAGGGCTATCCCACTAACTATGGTGCCACAGCCCTTCCTGAAACCAGTTTGGGGAGGACTTACGATGTTAGCTTCCTCAGGCCATTTGGTCAATTTCCCTAGAAGAAGTGCAGCAAAGATCTTCGATGTTGTATCGATCAGAGAGCTTGGCCTATAGGACAGTGGATTCTCCCTATCACTTCTCTTAAAAATCAGTACAAGAGTCGAGGACTTCCAGGAAATAGGACATCTACCATCCCTGACAATGTGAATGAACAAATGATGAAAAATGTCCACCCACAATGTTAGGTTACTTTTGCTAAGGCATGTTGTCACTCCATCTGGTCCAGACGCTCTGGAATTATTTAATTTACCAATGATAACATTGATGTCAAGTTGGTCAAATAACATGGGAGTAGAGCAGGGGAGAGCTTGCAGAGCTTTCATAAAATCGTGCATCATTCCCTCACTATGATTGAGTCCGAATTCTTTGGAGAAGTAATCCATCCATACTTCTCTGAAACTCCAGTGGACTGATAGTGTATCTGATTACTACCTTTATTATTCAGAGTACACCATATAGCACTTGTTTACACAAGTTTCTATATTGCTGCTTTAGCACACTTTTCTCCCTTTCTTTCTCCTCCCAACTTTTAAAAGCACATTTGTGTTGGCCACAAGGGGGTGCCCGGATGAGCACTCTCTGTGTGTGTGTGAGCTCCTCACCCGCGGGTCCGCGAATTGAACTGAGCCCCCACTTCTTGACCCCCCCTGGTATGTATACCGATAAGAAGCCGTAGGACGACCACCACCCCCCCCCACAGAGAAAATCCCGGCCAAAATCGGACAGGGGAAAGGAACAAAACAACCATGTGAAGTTTTCGACCAACGCCGGAGCAAAATCGAAAGTAAAATCCCAGCGAGTCAATGTAGCAGCCCGCACGTAGATTGCAGAGGGAGCGGATGCCTAGATTGAGGGCTCTTGAGACAGCATGCCCGACCCCCTCAACGCACACCGCCTCTTTGCAGCAACGGAGTGGCGCAAGCCCCTCTTTCACTCTGGGAAGAAGCAAACGTCCCTGTGGAGAGATCCAAGCCCGTGACTCAAAAGAGCCCAGCGACCTGCGCCCTCGGGGGCCGGCCGGGGCCTCCCAGTCTACCACAAAGTGTCCCGACTCCCGGCAACTGGCAAATTGTGACACCCCGCAAAGAGACAGACCAGTCGGAAGCTGAGGGCCTGCAGGTGAGTACCCCTGGCTCCACAGACGGGCTGGAAGACCCCGGCGCAGCGCTCCCCATCAGCTACCCGAGCCAAAAGAGGGGTCAAAACACTATGAACACAGCAATATTGGCCACGTAGCGCGGGACAAGTGCCCAGGCCCCCCTGGGAGCACCAGCCCCGAGGTGGAACAGAACTCACAGCAGGCCTAAAGGCAGCACAAAATGCCAAAATCTGCCCCCACACTCCTCCGAACTGTAAACACAAACGGAATCCATATCAGAAACTCCCGACCGTATAGAAACCAATAACGGAGTGCACACAAACGCACACCAGGCGGGATGACTTGGGAAAAAGAGTGAGGGAGGCATCTAACCCACGATCTGTGTGCAACCACACAGAGAGCCACTGGAAAACTAATAAAAGCGCCGAGGTCCACTAAGCTCTCTGACTGCCCGACTCCAGGGTAGTCTAAGCTCATCTGAGGCAAACTGTAGCCCCTACCAGGCAAGGGCACACAACATCACATTATTACCTAGGTACAGGGTCGACTCCAAGTCCCAGTATGAAGGAACTACAGGGTAACCACCCTAGAAGCAAAGAGGTGACAAAATAACCCCCCACTACCTGCAGCCTAGAAAGAGTGCAAGGCCACCCAAAGAGACATACTTACCATCCAGTGGTGGCCCTCCCCCTACAAGGTGCCTCTAGCCATCAGCCCACAACTGGAATCACTTTGAAGTCATCTGCATACGACACTGCACAGAGGGTTTGGCCCCAAATTAGGGACATGTGCCTCCTCAGCTGCAGCAAACACCCCATGAACGCTAAGGTGAAACTGGCCAGATACGCCTACGTGCCATTGCAGTCGGACCTAGGGACCAGTAACAAGGTGATAATGGAAGCATCAGAGACAAGCGCGGCGGCCAATAAGGAAGATATCGCAGCCCTACTAAATGAGATGAAAAATATGGGAACCAAATTGGGTGGCAAAATAGATAAGATAACACAGAGAATGGATAACATTGAGGAAAGACTGGAAGGTGTTGAGAATAATCAAGCCTCCATAGATACCCTCTAAGCCCAAATGGACCTGAGAATAAGGGAAATTGAAAAAAGGGAGGAGGAGAAATTCTGACTAAAAGTAGATGATTTCAAAAATCAGGGGAGAAGAAACAACTTACGCTTCTTTGGCATTCCGGAACATGAGGGGGAAACAGAGAGAGACCTCAATAAAACAATCCACATCATTAAAATCCTGACAGCGGATGAAGATATTTATGAACCTAAAACAGAGAGGGTACACAGGGCTGGAGGATCCCCTGGGGGCCCAAGATCTTTCCACCGCCAGATTTCACAGGTACCAAGACAGGGCCAGGATCCTAGAGAAATCTAGGTCCGGAGGTTCACTTACCCTTGGAGGTGCCCAGATTACCATCTTCCAGGACCTATACTCACTCACTCTGGCCCTGAGACGCTTATGTAGCTGCTCACGAAATGGCTCAAACACCAAGGAACCCGATACAGATGAGGATACCCCTTCTCCCTCACATTAAAACATGGAAGTAGGAGAATACACCTGAAAACTGAAGAAGAGATACGAGACTGCGTCGCTGGACTCCTCGGAACGACCCCAAAAGAAGGAGACAGAGAAGGACCTGAGCAAGGGAGAACGCGCTGGGAACTATAAGGACCAAGGAGAAAAAGAGTTAAGGGGTCCAGGAAATACAGACGAGGCAACAACACTCCAGACAATGACAAATGAAAACATTGCCTGGATAGTCGAAACCCAATCGAGGAGATACTGAGAGTCCTGGCCTGACAGGCCAACGATATTGAAACAGCCCAAAACTTCTAAACCTACTGACATGGGGCCAAACGCCGTGAAAAGATACCCTCCTGGTGGAGAGACCACATGATCAGCGGAAGTTGGGCCGAGAAACTGCTTGTGCCAGGACATATCCTTTTACAAAAGTTAATGTTGTGTTCTATATAATGGGGGGAGGGGGGGGTCAGAAGGGGGCTCAAACTGTTAAAGTGATCATTGGTGAAATACGGACCATGCGGTAATGGTTCTCCCCAGTGGTCTGACGTTGGATTGACAGTTCTTATCCAATCCAAACCAGACGCCACCAATCAAGGATGGAAGGCTTGGTGGGCAGAAGGGGAAAAGGAGGGGAAGGGGGGGGAAGGGACGAGGGGATGGGTTTAAAAAGTAGGAAGAAGAGGGAGGAGGGGGAAGGGTTAAAATGTCAATATCTAAGACAGACAGACATATCGAGCAAAACATCCGCAGATCATCGGCAAGCAAAGACAAAAAGAGGAACTCTGTGAATAGACAAAGGACAAATGCTAATGGCTAATATTATAGACGTCGCAACCAACAGGCCCCCCTCAATCAGAACCGGAACACTGAACGTCAAAGGAATTAACTCTCCCACCAAGAGATCGCTAATCGCCAGAGAATTCAAAAGGGCCGAGTTGAATGTACTTTTCTTACAAGAAACGAGATATATAAGAGGAGAAGAACGAAAGGTTCTGTATGCCAGATCTGGAACCAAATACTGGGGCACTGGCCCACTCAGAAAAGCTGAGGTTGGCATACTAGCATGCAATGGACTCAAAATGGAAGTACTAAAAACCTGGACAGACGTGAGCGGTAGAGCACTCATACAGGTAGGCAGGATACGAGACACCACCATCACGCTTGCCTCCATATACGCCCCCAACACAGTTCAGTCTAGGTTCATATAACAAATAATCTCCAAAGTCATGAGTGAAGCAGAAGGTGAAGTGATCCTAGGAGGCGACTTCAACATGTGGGTGGACCCAACACTTGACAGACAAACTGGAAATCCACGTGCAGGCAACCCACCTGAGGCTGACCACACAGAAGTGATCGAGATGATGAACACATACAAGCTCGCAGATGCATGGCGCCACATGAATCCCCAGCAACCAGGGTTCACATTCTATTCTGCACCACATGCCACATACACCAGGATTGATTGTATATACACCTTAACACCAGGCCTAATAGACGCAATGTCTACATCAGAGATAACCCCCATAACTTGGTCGGATCACGACATGGTCACGGTCACCCTCACTCAAAAGGCGCTACCCCACAGGAGCTAGAAATGGCGCTGTAACAAAACACTCTGGAAGGACTCGTTGTTCCGTTACCAACTGGTGAAAGACATTAGAGAATACTTTGAATGGAACAACACAGGTGAAGTCTCAAAACACACGGTATGGGATGCAGGGAAGACCACATGGAGAGGTATACTAATGAAAGAAGGGGCCGCAAAGAAGAGAGAACGAACTCTGATAGAGTATAAGCTCAGAAATGAAATAACACAACTGGACCTCTGCGCACAGTCCTCAGGCGCTGGGAGAGAAAAGAGAATAGCCGAGGCGAACAAGAAGAGAGAGGAACTGCGACAGTTAGAGATAGGTCAAGTCGTTCGCAAACTCCAATTTCTGAAGAAGTGGGACAAAGCAGACGCGCTACTAGCTACCAGATTACAAGCACAACGAGCAGATAGATGGGTACCATCCATAGAAAATGGAACAGACCTGCATGCAAAACTCCCCGTCAACATTCCTGAGGCCTCCGCTGACTTCTATGAGAAATTATACACATCCCAAGCCACACCAGATGAGGAGGTTATCATTGAATATATGAATAAGACAACTATGCCTAAACTAACCCAAGAAATAGCAGAGGCACTCGAATCCCCCATTACAGACAAAGAAATAGAAGATGCCATCAAAAGACTCCCGACTGGGAAAGCCCCCGGAAACGATGGCTACACAGCAGAGTTCTACAAAACCTTCCTTGGCCCCCTTCTCCCATTTGTGGTCGAACTCTTCAATCACATCCTCCAAACTGGCACCGCACCTGAATCCTTCTCCGAAGCGCTAATTACAGTCATCCCGAAAGAAGTCATAGCCACCAAGCAGTGCGAATCTTACCGCCCTATTTCCCTCCTCAACATTGATGCCAAAAAATACACGCGAGTCCTTACAGCTAGACTAGAAACGCACATGCCCGCGATAATCCACGCTGTTCAGGTTGGGTTCATCCTTGGTAGACAAGGGGCTGACTCCATTCGCCAGACTCTCCACCTGATACACGAGGCCAAGAAAATGCCAAACACACCTGCACTACTCTCGATCGATGCGGAAAAAGCATTCGACAGAGTCGAATGGCCCTTCCTGTAAGCAACACTAAAGAAAATAGGACTTGGCCCGACACTCCGGAGAGGAATTAAAGCAGTATACACCTAGCCCGAGCTTCTGTAACAGTGAACTCACAGTATTCCCAATGGTTCCCACTTAGAAGAGGCACGAGGCAAGGATGCCCGCTCTCAGCAATATTATTCGCACTATCCCTGGAACCCCGAGAACAAATGCTTAGAGCAGACAAAGGAGTGGAGGACTTACGTGTACAGGGAAGGGAATACAAAATGGCCCTATATGCAGACGATATACTACTCCATGTGCAGAACCCCATGATATCAATACCACGCGCCATACGACTCATCGAAGAATATGGCTTACTATCGAGCTTCAAAATCAATAGAACCAAGTCCATCTTCTTTCCACTACACGAGCCCGCCCCACACCAGTTATCTGAATTTGCCCAACTGGGCCTCACCATCGGAGGGCCGATGCTCCACTACCTGGGCATCAACCTAACAAGAAGTATTGCTGCTCTATATGAAGCCAACTTTCCACCTCTCCTCTCCGCACTCCACGCCGACCTAACGAGATGGCAACCCCTCATGATCTCATGGATGGGCCACTTCAACGCCATCAAGATGGTTTCTCTCCCACGCTTCCTGTACCCTTTTCAGGTCTTCCCTATAAATATCCCGGAGGACTTCTTTAAACAAGTGAAAAAGGCAATAACTAGATTCCTGTGGGCTGGGAAAAAGCCTAGAATACCATAAGAAATGATCATATTACCCAAAGAACTAGGCGAGGTCGGCCCCGCTAGACATAGAGCGATACTACCAGGCGGTCCAGCTACGAGTCCTCGTCCCCCACCTAAGAGACAGAAAAGACTTACAATGGGTACAACTGGACAATGATGACCTGACCCCGGCAACACTCTCAGAATGGCTGTGGGTTCCAAGACCAAAGCTCACGCGGAAACTGCACGATCACCCAATTCTAGGAACGATATGGCACATATGGAAAGACGGCAAAGCAATGATAGGCATAACAACCTGGCCGTCCCCCCTTAGTCATCTGTGGGCACCGGGAATCATAGAGGAAATCCCCTAGCATGCCAGATACCAAACCTGGTTCGATGCAGGGCTTGAAAGAGTTGGACAACTATGGAGGGAAGGCAAATTCATAGCGATATCAGAACTGGAGGAAGCCCTCGAACTGCACCCAATACCGATTTTCCTCTACCTACGCCTAAAAGGCGTCCTATCCAAACGAGAATGGCAGCCCAAAATACGCAGAGAACTCACCACATTTGAGAAAATCCTCGACACAACCACCACGAATAAAGGCCTGATATCATGCATGTATAGCGCCCTAATCAACAAAAACCAAGATTCCGCCTCAAGCCTCAGAGACAAGTGGGAAAAGGACTTTAATAGAAAATTTGACCAACAAGCCTGGGATACTATATGTAAAACACCATCTCCAATTTCAATTGCCACACAATACAAGCTCCACGCAGTAAAGCTACTCCATAGATGGCAATATGACCCCAACAGACTCTCCAAGATGTATCAGTCCAATAGCCCAAAATGCTGGACGGAATGCGGCATGGATGCCAACTACTGGCACATGTGGTGGGACTGCCCTAAAGTACGCATATATTGGAATGAGGTGCTAGGATGGATTAAACAGATAGATGGCGTCGAGAGGCCTGCAACACCCCTTCTGATGTTATTTGGCCTAGAAGAAGATGAAGAGGATTTAGTCAGGATAAAGGGACTAGCATCCCCGCTTTTACTGGCAGCGAGAGCAGGCCTAGTCATCAAATGGAAATCCCCACACCTCCCAACGAAAAAGGAATGGACAAGTATTGCAACTAATATATACACAATGGAGAAAATTACAGCGACGCTCCATGAAAAGCGGCGCGTAATTAAGAAATATGGTGCGACTTTGCTGCACTACACGTTTCAAACCCAGGAAGTAAGTGAACCAATGATTCCGAGACTCCACGAATCCACACGACAGAGGAAGGCCTGTACACCACCCACCCACTGCAGGGTGGGTGGTGTACAAAACATTTTGTTTTCTTCAGATAAATTAGACCACCACTTATATAAGTCAGCATTAACATGATCTAGATTGGAATTGAATTGGGCCAGCCTATTGCCTTGACTCCACACCACAACCGAGCAGTTCTCCTTCACCGATAAGTGTGTGGATGGATAGATACCAGAAATCTCATCTAGATCATCCCACCCTCCCTCCGTTATCACACAGTTACAGTTGACATCCCCAGCCAAAACCACTACTCCCTCAGGATAGTCTGCAAAGCGAAGTGTTAGCACCTTGTCAATGTGATATAGGACATCATACACTTCCATAGACAAAGGGTTGAAGTAAATATGAATCATCAAATCAGCCGATTGTTTAACAGTAATACTAGAATCACAGATCATTACTGCCAAGACCGCTTCAGAGCTTATCTGTATTTTCTTGATGTGATGTTTTTTATTATTTTTACTGCTGTGAGAAGACCACCCATAGGTCTCCCCGTATGCCCCTGTTTGCCAGTTTGGAGTGGATTGAGTATCCATCCCATATCGGGGTTGACCTTAGCCATGTCTCATAAATGAATTGTGACCCTGTGAGTTCCAGTTTAGGAGTTTGATCACATCCCTAGAAGCTGGGTCTCCTTCCTGCTGAGGCTGGGAACACAGTAGCAAGCTAGCCCCAATTCGGATTTCCTGATTCAAATGGCAAGTACTTCCTTTCGTCTTGGTCGAAGTAACATATCACTGTGAGATTAGGCATCTGTTGATTTTTGGGTGTGCATTCTCCTTGGCACACCTGATAGCACTCAAAACCTTTCAATAAGAATTCATCCTGTTGTTTAAGCACCAGATTCTCTATAATTTTAAAGTGAAAGTGGAGCGCACATTTCCCCCAGGTAGGCCCGATCAAACATATGGACACATTTTAAGTCTGCTGGAGGGATTGCATTTAGCTCCTAGGATGGTTGACATCAGGGCTAGAAGTATCTGTCGATTCCTGGATATGTTCCAGTCTTCCTCAAAGACCGACTCAAAGATAAAAATGAAGTCGTCGTTTTTACTGGTGGTGTCAATATGGGCCATTGGGAAATAATTATTCGAAGCCCTTGCTCCTTTGGAGCGGGCTGGTGACCACCCACCTTGCTGCCTGGGCGCGCTTTGCTCACCCTGCCTGGGTGCTCGATTCCCCTTTTGGCTGGCCGCATCCATCTTTAACTTGGAATTACCCCATTGGTCTACTCCAGCCATACGATCTCCCAAATCGACCCTATGCAATTCCACCACCTCATCATTTGATTTTAAATCTGGTGCCCCGCCCGCCAACACCTTTGAGATTTTCTTCCTCCTCCTTAGTGTTGGGACATCAACAGAAGTACGAGTTTGAGGGGAAGTTATGCTGGACAGATCTTTGGGCCCTGACGCACTATTTCAAACAGTATTCAACGTCTGAGGGGAGGTTATGCTGGACAGATCATGGTGCCCTGGTGCACTATTTCCAACAGTATTCAAAGTCACCTTCATTCACTGGCCATTTCCTTTCACTGGCAGATTCTCCCTCTGCTCTAGAGAGTCACTCTTGGATTGTGCTGCTTTTCTTGCAGCAGTGATGATTTTCCGCAGGAATTTCATGGACCCTTTCTTAGCTGATAGCTGTATCACAGAGGCGTATGAAGGATTGCAGCACTATATTAATTACTGCAAGTGAGCTCTCGCCCATTTCTGAAGGGTCATTGAATGTCGAGTTGTTGCCCTCAGGCAGTTGCGGAATAGGTTCCAATGTTGCCGGTATCTCAGTAGAGTTACACATGTCTGATACAAAGGTGTCAGGAATCACTTCCACTGAGTCCGTTAGGGTCTGAAAGAGGCCTGAAGTGGCACTCAGGCGGTCACTCAGACTTTCAATTGACTGTATTTCCTGTTCCAGGCTCACACATGCTTCAGATATGGACAGGTTTGCCTCCTGTTCCACTTGTGATAAAACTTGACCTGAAACATCACAGTCCGTAGAATCCTTGTTAATTTCAGATGCTGACATGCTGCCATTGACCCCCACTCACCCTTTCTGAGTGGCCTCTAGATACGTTGCCAATTGTTTTGTGGGAAAGAAGACAGAGATTTTTCCCAAACCCTCATCAGCTGCAACAGGCCCTTGTGGTGTCGGCATTGCCGTACCCAGCAGCGGCACATGCAAACCTTCCCTCCACTGGGGGTATCTTTTATTTTTGCATGGCTGATCACTGTTATAGTCAGCAGCGGATCGAAGGGATTATCCCCACAGTCTCCACGCTATATTAGACAGATTCAAACTGCTTACTGTGACTTGGAACAGTTTCTACAGTATAGCTGGGCCGCCCAACACAGTTAAATTGCAGTCCCTTACCTCTGTTTGGGCTCCCAAGGAAGAACAGTCTCACCTTCCTTGCACTTGCTGCTCGAGTGTGTCCTCTCCCGTCGTGAGTTTCACTGCGTCCTGATCTTCTTACTGCATGGGTGTGTGCCGTCCCACTCCACGGACTCCCGTGGACCATGCAGACCACTTTCCTCCACTTGTCCCACTCCGCGTTCCGCTTTCAGTGGAGTTTTCAGGCTCTTTGCTGCGTCCTGATCTTCTTACTGCATGGGTGTGTGCCGTCCCACTCCACGGACTCCCGTGGACCATGCAGACCACTTTCCTCCACTTGTCCCACTCCGCGTTCCGCTTTCAGTGGAGTTTTCAAGCTCTTTGCAGGTAAATCGCGCTAAAGCCACTCCTCCAGCAATAGACAGGGAAACAAATCCTAGGACACCACGCAGACCACTTTCCGCCACTTGTGCATTTACATTCTATTAAAGTCAACTGAGCCTCTGAAACTGTGCCTTAACTTGTGAGGTTCACAAGATCAAATGACATTTGAGGTTCCAGAGCTCTATTTGGAACGTTTATGAACTAGGTTCGATAAATAAACACTCAAATTGACAGTAAGGTTGAACCTACGAATAAACAATTTTCTTGGTTTATTCAAGATTACTAGGAGGGAGATGTTACTGTGACATAGGATGCCTGCCCAGTAGTTCCTTTTTTAAATTTGCCAGAGGGGGATCATGAAAGCTGCCATATTCCTTCTCCCATATGAACTGGGGACTGGAGCCCCGTAAAACAAGTCTGAAAATTGAGTGCCATGATATATGATATGATAGTTTATTTATATAGTGCCTATACACAATGTGTTCTAAGTGCTTCAAGGCAAGGGAGGGAACAAGGGAAAATACAATGACATTCTTACAGGCCATGAACAGTAAGGATGTGAAATTAACTATCGTACTCGGCCTGACGACATTTGAGATAGTGCAAGAGCTAAGACATAGATAAGGAAGGGAGGGGGAGAGTGGGAAGGAAATGGAAACAAACAGGCGAAACTACCTTACAAGACCTGACGACATTTCTGGTAGAGCCAGAGAAAAACAAAAGGTAAAGGAGAGGGGTGCAGAAACGGTGGGGAAAAACAAAACAACCGACTATCGTAGTAGGCCTGACGATGTTTCAGATAGTGCTGGAGGACGGGTCGGGGGACAAATAAAGAGAGAGGAGACAGACGAGATTGCTATCATACTAGGTCCAGGGACAATTCTGATAGAGTAAGTGCAAAGAAGAAAGTAAGGGGAGAAGGGGAGCAGATAGGAAAAGAGAGAAAGGGAGAGGAGGAGAGAACAGATAGTAAGCAGTCAAAAAGAGTGGAGAAGCAAGAGGGGGGAGCGAATACAATTGCAGAAGTCATGTGACACACATGTGGGTTTAGTGTTCCAAAGGATAGCATAGGGATAGAGGTTGTGCCCTCTGTTTAGCCATAAACGACATACATGGAAGCATGGAAAGATAAGCTCCTAGTTATGAATGTAACTTTTAATTTCCACTTTTGTATTTCGAAAAAAAGAAACATTAATTTGCAAACACACGAAAGAAATATTGCCGTTTAGACCACCAAGCTCTATACGAGCCATTAAATGTATAATGTCCTGAGTTGTAGGCACTAGCCTTGGTTGAGGACCTACACACGTGGGAGAAGCATATACCTCATCATTTGAAGACTTTGGTAAACGAGCACTGTAATAAGTAACGTGTTTTTAACAACAAAAACTCAGCTTGTGGGGAGAAGTATAAAAATGGCACAATTTTAGAAATAAAAAGTTACACTTACCCACTGTCTCATAGATTACAAAAATGTGCCGAAAAGTAGAACAGGAGACTTCATACGTATTGGGCCTGATCAACCAGAGTAACACAAGGACTATACGCAGCTGACTTACAGACACCAGGTAATAAACAGGTCATGAGTTGTTTGTAAAACATCAGGTGATACTATGTGTCCTGTGAAAGAAATGGAAGAGAATTCCACAGTTTTGTGGCCACCAGTGAATTGACCCAACCAACCCTTTCAATCTTATGGGATTCGTATACAGACAACTGGTTAAGGGTGGGGAGCAAAGCTTGAAAGAAACCATGGGAAGAAATGTCCAGGGTACCATAAGTTATTGTATTATACCACATGTAGTTGGGTTGCTTTGTAAATATGCTATATACTATGTATGAGAAAGAGAACCTGTGTGGACCAGGTGTGGAACCTTGATAGAGAGCCCTGGGGGAGAATTCCATAGAAAGAGGGATTCTGGAGTTTAGCGGTTGAAGAGATGGGGGGAAAATGGTGTTGTCCAAAAACTGCAAGTTGAACTGAAATAAGCTCCTATCGATGTGGAATAAAGTCAAGGAATCTGATGTCCAAGCTTGTGATTATTGACGGTGGGTACACCTTAATAGAATGCGAACAGAATCAAGTTGCTTCTCCTTTCATGTGTTTGTGATCTAACAACAAATGTGGTTTCATGCACAGCTCTGCAGCATACTTTCCCCACGAGATTTATTGACCTTGAATGTGTCCTTCATACAGATGCTGTGGCATTAATAAAGTTTGGCTTCCGTGGCCAGCCAAATAATGTTATGAGTCCCAGCCTTTACTTGCTCTCTAGGCTTAGTTGAGTCCATGTTTGTCCTGAAAATGCAAAAACTACTCCACGGTTTGGTACCATGGAGTGACAGGTTTCTAACCATTGCTGTTGATTTTTTTTAAAGTATCGCTGAAAGATGTGGAGCCCCTCCCATGTTTTTCAAACATGCAGGCATTACTTTCATTTACATTTTTCTCTGCATTTCTGTGCCCAATGCATGTGCTAAGATCTGGGCTCTTAGAAATTTGATTGGCTGCCATGCCTTCCATTTTGTTGAAGGAATCGAACATGTGGAAGGCAAGAGGGCTCGACCTGGCACCTCACTTAACTGCTGACTTCCCTTTATGTTTTCCATGAAAGTTATTTCTCCTAAATAGTTAAGCATAGACAAATATATTCTTTAAAAAAATGGAATAAATAACTCCCAAATGTTATTGTGTCTTGTCCCAAAATATTTTCTGAAGTCCTACCTCTTTGCATGATCTGTCCTTCAAGCTTTGCCAATCCAACACTTTTCATTGACAGTTTGCAAGTATTTCATATGGAACAACATACATTATTTGGAAAGAGGACATAACAGATATATAGGAAGCAATGAGAAACCGTGTATGGGGTAGAGTATTTCCACTTTCCCTTAGTGGAAATTGATTTTTGTACAGGAAGGTTAGGTCGAACATGTTCTATAAGTTATCATTTGTGTTGTGCCGTACTTTCCTACACAATATGTGCAATTCGGATTTCGAAAATTCCAGAGCACAGTTAGTAGAGATGTTTTTCTGACCTGCTATGTTGTATTGTCAGCAAACTGATTGCACGTTGCTGTCTTGGGAGGATAGCTCAGGGGCAAAGCTCTCGCCTTGGAAGCATGGCGACGCAGAGCAACTTCGATCCCTGTGTCTGCGCTCACAAACCTCTGGGTATTAAACGCGTTATAAATAACTAATTACAATTACAATTGCTGATTAACCCAATTCTACAAAAGTGCTTTAAATGTTTAAATGCTTTTCCCAAAAGAAGTACAGAGTGAAAAAGGAGCGGCTTTTTCACAGTATATGAAATTCTTGCATGACTGGGGACAAGCACTGCTCAGAGGGTGCTTTGAGAGGCTAGCCTCATGCACACAACAGTACGTAAGCGAGCCTTTAGCCACACCTTCAGAAGATTATTGAGGCGTAGAGCACCATGATTTCGTGGAGGGGTATTTTGGTATTTTGGGCACAGGTTACTACTGCAGGACAATGCGTTTGTCTTCTGTCCTCCAATTGCTTGATTATTGCACTGCAATGAGTTTTCGTTTTTAAGCAGTCGATGTGCTCGAGTGAAACCTTTAGCATTAGTAACCGGATTTAACAGCCCCCAACTACAATCGCTTTTCTACACACAGAGGCAGAAGGAGTATGGTTTGTCTAGTAGGGCCAAATAACCTCGACGTATAACCTCGACGTGTAACCGCCAAATTGTGCGAAGAGTCTAACAAAATGTAGGTTTTGAAACACCCAGCTCCCTGAAGATAAAGAAGTTATTGGTTATGTCTCTAAAAGCTGCAATCATCTCTGGCAGCCCCCGGCGTAGGTGCCATTTGTCACTGGGAGAGCAAGAGACTGAACACCTTTTCATAATTCTCAGTTGTCGCCAGGGTTGCAATGGCACACAGCAATAGGCTCACGTTTATGAATTAGAGTTTGAGACATTGTTGTCAAAACTGTAAGAGCATTATTCAGGCCCCTGCTACAGTAATACATATCTAGGCATCAGGTCTAACCTCATTATAAGATTACTGGGATAGGGGGCAAAATGACACTTTGCCTTGGTCCGCGTAAACAATTTCAACAGCCTGGGTAAGTACTTAGTGGCGCAATTTGTGGGGAATGTGTGGCAGGTGATGTGTTTTAGAGCATATTGGCCCAGTGCCGATTGTCAAAGTTACCAACTAACTGCGCACTTCACAACATCATCCAACTGATGTATTCTCCCACAGAAATGGGCCACACTGGTCTGTCAGGTTCCCCATCGTGAATTGCTCTATTACAATGTAGGCCAGTCTCTGCCTGGTTATTGCTCGAGTAAGGACTCAAGAGCATGCAGTGGCCACTGAAGACCAGGTTTAGGGGCTTTTTCAACCTTTGTCAGCAAGCAGGTGGGTCCTCACTTTTACAGCACTCTGCCAGTGCTCAGAAGCCTCAATTTTCACTTGGAATTAATGGAGCAAATGCAGCTCACAGATACACTATAGAAGTTCATTATGTTTGCCAAAGAGATTGTTTTAGACACCACCACTGATGAAAGGTTAAGGCACATCTCAGAATCCAAAACCCAAGTAAGTGCATTGTGTAGCAAATGCGTTTCACAGTTAGATATGTCGCCTAGGATTATGTGATTGGCTTAATGAGAAAAACTTGTAACATTGGAAACATTGATTAAGGCTAACGTTTTGCAGAAAGTACAGCAAAATAAGTGTCTTTAAGAAGCAAGTGGCACTGTGAGGTGCCTCATTGCAGAATCCTGATAATGTTATCAGGTGGATTTATACCCCCGGCTTTCATCACACCTTTGCCAAATAGTCTCTAACTAATTCTGTTCCCCATGCATCACTATTTATACTCCTTTAGAGTATACAGTAAAACTTACTTCAAATCCCTTTCTCTTCTTCAGTCTTTTTTTGTTCAGTTTCTTGCAGGCATACATTTTACCAGTAGCTCTCATCTGGGAGGCAGACACCTCACCGAAACCTCCTTTCCCCAACACGCGAAAGTCCATGAACCAGTCTTCGCCAACGGGCTGGGCCTCTAGCCATTTCCACTGCAGGAACTTGGAAAATTGAGTACTCTCCTTGTACGGCTGGTAGGCATTCTCCTTCAGATAGCCTACAGTAGACTGCAGGACTTGTGTGAAGAGGTCATCTGGCACACCGTTACAATCCTCTTTAACTTTTAAGATAACTTTATCATCCAAATATTTACAGAACAGCTTGGCGCTCGATTCAAGATACTTGTTGGTGATCCGTTGGGCTTTTTGTAGGCGGTCTTCATCCTCAGCAGTGTCATAGTCCTCCACGTCATTCCAGATTTCCAATGCCGGTTTATGCTGTTGAACCGTAGTCAGGAACTCCTGGAACAGACGTTTTCCTATTGGCTGTTTTACACAAATGTTTTCAAATTCCAAATCAATCTCATTTTTGAGGTGCTCGCATTCAGGAAGCGGAGGCAGCTGGAGTTTTGAGTGGTACCTTTTATTTCTGGTCGCCTGGGGATTGAAGCCCCCATCAAAGCTCCCACGTGCAGTGATGTAGGCAGAATTGGCTACCACTGTCTCCAATGCCCCAAAATCCATTATCAAGCGTTTAGTCTCCTAAACGAGACATGAAACACTGGGCAGATGGTCTCTGCCCGGAAGAGCGAAGAGAAAGGAGCTGAGTGCACTGCAGTGCACTCCCTGTCGCCTGGGCTTAGCAAAATCTCCTGGGCACTGTCGTTTTGGTATTACAGACTTAAATGTGCAGGATGGTCCTTCAGATCGCATGCATTTGGACGTGATTATTGGAAATACGCGATATAATTTTTGCCATGAATGGAAAATGCAATGACTAATAAAAATAATAGTTGCGTACTATATCTGGAAACTCGAAAGATGCTAATTCAAATCTCAAAAATGACAAGGATAGCTTGCAATATGAAGGCCAGTACAATGGGAGGCATAGGAAGTAATACGCCTGAGTCAACACCTCTCTAAACTCTTTATCTACTTAGCTAGATAATGCATGCTCCCTCCCTCCCTCTCTCGCGCTCTCTCTCTCTCTCAGAGGAAAGGTATGCCCCCTCGCCAGACAGACCTCTTATGATGTGTGCACATATCATTTTTTACACTGTGAAGCTCGAACAGAAAAAAACAGCATGCCATTGTGAATTGTTATGATATTGGTCGAGTTCACAGCTGATTTACCTGTAACCTCACAAACTGATAATCCATCAGAGAGGGAGGGGATGATGTGCAGACCTTTTTTCAGTTGGACAGCACCATTATAAAGGGCTTCTCTGAATCAGGCCCAGAGTCTTTCTCATCACCTGAAAGTTTGCCTTCATGCTGCACAAACAGGTAAACGTGCCCTCCTCCATAATCACTCATTGCGCCTCATTATGAGTCTGCCCGTCCATTAACACTGGATACAGTATTTTTACCTTACTGGTACACTCTGTGTTTACTGGTAGGGGCAGTGAACTACCGGCAGGCCTGACCTTGCATGAGTTCAGGCTCCTACCGGCAAAGAATTGCCCCAATCATCGGCACCACGGGTGCCAGTGATTGCGGCAAACCCATTCCATGGAGTCTGGACTCCATGGAATGGGAAATTACCCCCATTGCGAGTACCCCTGTATGATCCCAGTAACACCGGGATATCGTGCACCAGCAAGGGTAAGGGGGGGACCCGCAAACCCGTAATGAACCCCATTATCTAGAGCCCTGTGCTTTTCTACAGCAATGTGTATTCTCTAGAAATGTATTTTAAATAGTGCTGCTTGTGATGTTTTTTTTTTTTTATCAAGGATGTGAAAGATGCCTTGTGTTCCAGTTTTCACTTTGAGAAGGTGCGGTCACATAAGAGTGACGATGTAAAAGTTTGTATTTCAGCATCAGGGCTCAAGTCGAGGTTACATGCGAGGGGGCGGAGTCCACCCAATTTTTTCAGAGGATGGGCTGAGTCCCCGCCCAGCTAAAATGAGAAAAATTGCATGTCCTCTCTGAATTTATGCATTGAAGTCAACCACGGGATCGAACCACAGTCGCCTGGTTTGCAGGCCGGACACTTCACAACTGCACTATTTAACCTGACAAAAAGTAACAAACAACTGAAAGTAAAATGTCCCATTTCGGTACTGCAAGTCCCAGGGAAAACATTTGCATTGGTTCTTGGAGTTTAAAACATGCACACCTTTTAACGATTTCAAAAACACTACTACAAAAAAAATCCTCTCTTGGTTTTGTGTGTGTCGATTTTATGAAAGCCAAATGCCATTCGTCCTGTGCAATTTGGGTGGTTATGCAAAGGCAATTTAATGAAATGTGCATATTTCACCTTGATATGCTAAATTCTGGCGACGTCACATCCCATTGCATTTGCTAATGAGTCCCCCCACTTGCATTTTTAGGACTTGACCCCTGTTCAGCAGGTTATGTCAGAATTTCAATATAAGCAGTTCGTTATTTTTCAAAGGGAAAGTAGCTGCACTTTTCTGCAGGTTTTCTATAAATTTGGCAGGGTACGTTACAGAAATAATCTGGCACTAGATTACAGAAAGGTAACTGTGATGATAACTAGGATTAATGGGTTAAGTATGATGTCTATTGGTACTTTGGTCCCGTGTGGTTAAATAGCACATGTTCATTTTAAATGACGCACGTTGACAGGTTTATGTTTGTCATGCGTGTTTTTTTTAATGTGTAGTCAATTTGTACTGGCATCGACTAATACATTTGAAAAACTGAAGCAATAAACACAAGTGGAACATGCATCCAGCACTTACTACCACCACTTTGCGCATTATTCCCCAGTACAGTTTACCATCATTTAAGCAAAATAACATAAAAAGTAATTTATCCCTACGTTCTTTATTTGTATAAACCAGTGTAGTCTATGGAATCTTTTCCTTAGTGAGGTTCTGTGCACTTCTGGCTAGTGCAGGGGGGATGGGGTTAGGATTTTTGGGTGTGACAGTGCAAGTGGGGGTGAAGAAGTGGATGAGATGATGGTCGGACCATGGAATGGGGTATTAGAGCTGACATCTTCTTTGCAGTTGTGGTCTACAACCCAATCAAGGGTGCACCCTTTGTAGTCTGTCGGTGTAAGGCTTCTTTGGTGGAATTCAAGCTATGCAAGAGCTTGAGCTAGGACTTTTGCTGAACTGTCTTTGGGGTCATTGAGTCCCAAGTTGAGGTCGCCTAAGAGGAGTGTTTTAGAAGTTGTTTTATGGTTTTCGCTTAGATGATGCACGAGATTGTCATGGAAGTTGGCTGTGGGGCCAGGAGGGCGATATACTAGGTGGATGGTGAGTGTCTTGTATTGTATAATGCCATTGTGCCACATTGTGTGGCCTCGCTGCCTGTGGCTCTGTAACAAAAAGGGGATGGGGGTCATTCGTGGCAGTGTGAGAGAGGCAGATGCAGACCTTGTAATGTTGATGGATGCAGGTCCAAAGTACACATTTTTCTGTGCCGATCTGCTCTCTATGGGTTTGGCGGAGGCACTTGGGAGTATCCTATCAACAGGGAAGAGCCCAAGATCTCATAGACGACAGCACTTTGGGTCCGGTTAGCTACTGATGTGAGAGGGTGTCATAGGGCTAAAGAGGATGCCTTAGGCATGGTTCGTTAAGTGCAGAGGTGCACTGTGCACTGTGAGACCTAAGGGTGCCTCAGTATGGGCATACTATTGCATGCTATGATTGTGGATAGTGATACGCTGTGTGAGATCTCAGGGTGCCTCAGCACTTTGTTTGCACTGTTTTTCTGCCCATGGATGCTATACCATAAGGCACATTGCATAGGCACTTTCAGTTCACTTTGGTGGTGACTGGCTCAGAAAGAAATGAAGTGTTTGTGCCCGGTGGGTCTGACCTGCCGGGCACAACAGCCCCAGACAGCAGGGTCTTTACGGCAGCACTGCCACTGTTAACAACGGTGCCGCTGCTTCCATGCATCCATTCCTTTGTAGTCCTATGGGACTTCTTGAATCCGCTGCCTGATATCCCGGGCTGCCGAGACTTGTAATGTCCCGATGGCAGATTCAGTGTTACGAGGACGGCGGCAACCCGCCGGTAGCATCGGCGGGTTACCGCCATCCTAGTAAAGAGGCCCTAAGGGCCTGATTTAAAAAAATGTTTTAACATGGGAAAGTCCCATTGAAAACATGTTTGCATATCAGGCCCCAAGAATACTTGCACTTTTTTTCACTGAAAGCCCTTATGATGTTTTCCTGATTTTTCTGGGTTCCCAAATGCATTGAACAGCAGATTACGCCATCATAGTTTTGGTCTAGTTTTAGAGTCGTTTTTCAACAGCATCTTTCATCCGCTAGCGACCAGTGCAATCTTTTCTCTTCCCCTCGAGGATGTTCCAGGCGTTCTCACAGGTCTGCTTTCTTGCTGCTGCTTATGGCCACATTTCTGGTGGAATGAGGCATTAAGCGACATGCCACCCCCACACACTGGATGATCTGCGTTCTCATTGCAACGTAAAGAGGATTATGTTCTTTGAAGACATATATAAAACAAAATCTCCAGCTTAATTAAGATCTTCTGCACTTCACTGTAAAGAGCGTGTGCTGTGGAGTGCTCAATGATGAGTTTTCAAGATGTGATACCCACATATCATCAACATTTTTGTATATACTTTTGTGTGGCAGCCAATTATACAATGAAAAAGTACTTTTACTCAAAGTGATCATACGTGCAACCTGATTTCTGAAGACGTACTGTCTGTGATGGTTTGAGCTGTAAAGTGTGCCATTCTTTTTGGCTGCTGTATGCATGTTGTATAGATGTAGACATCACATCTCCCAGTACTCACACCATTCGCCTTCATGTAATGTAATGTTATTTATTTAAATTTATATAGCGCACATCGGCCGTGGGCCATCGTGGCGCTTGCTACAGAAGGCTTAGAAATTGCAGTTTTAAGAAATACAGCATTTGGTTAATATTTCCAGAAATACAGACAAGGGTGCAAGTTCCTTGGTTACAGTGGAACCTTGCCTTAATGGGTAGTCAAACAGGCTGTTGAGCTTAGGCAAGTTAATTGAACAGATTAGTTTTCAACATTTTGCGGAATACAGTATATGATTTTTCATTTCTGAGCGCAGTGGGAGGGCGTTCCAGTTCTTGGGTGCTAGGTGTTGCAAGCTGGCGCCTCCTGCTGTTGCTCTTTTGAAAGATGGAACGCAGATCGGGTTGGTGAGATGGGTTCGCTTGGGTCTAGATGATATACATGGGGTGATCCTTTCGAGAGGTAGGGTGGGGCGTTGAGTGAGAGGCACTTGTGAGTGATTGCCAGTGTTTTAAAGAGAATACGCTCTTTGATTGGCAGCCAGTGGGCGTCTTTTATAGCTTGGGATATGTGTTCCCTTTTGGGAATATTCAGGGCAGCCCTCAGGGCATTATTTTGAGTTACTTGCAGCTTATAAATGTTTTTGGCAGAGGTGAAGTGTTAAAGTGTGTTGCAATAATCAGGTTTGGTGCCGACTGTGGCTATGGCAATGGATAGGCAGTTTTGGGTAGATAGGAATGGTTTAACTGCATTAATGATTTTAGTAGTGAGTGCTGTGGAGGAGAGTATGGCATTGACCTTTCGGGTCATGGAGAGAGTGGAGTCAATGTACACCCCTAGTGTTTTTACTGCTGAGGAAACTTTGATGATGGTATTGTCTACGGTAAATGTGCTGTATAGTGGTGAGAGTTTGTTGAGTGTTTCTTTCGTTCCAGCCACAAGGATCTCCGTTTTGTCCCCTTTGAAACAGAGTCCATTGGCTTCCATCCAGCTTTGGATGGCAGCGTGTATATTGTTAAGGGCTGCAGCAATCCTGATCATAGATGCCCGTGAGGCGAATTAATACTTGCGTGTCGTCGGCATAGTTGGTGTAGGCTATGGTACAACGATTGAGATCATTGAATAGCGGGAGCGTGAAGATGTTGTAAAGAGTGGGGGCAGTGCAGGAGCCTTGAGGAACTCCATAGTGTATGGTGGTGGGTGGGGCACATGCCGATTCGGAAAATACCTTCATGAGTCTTCCGCTGAGGAATGAGGCGATCCAGGCTGCGGCTTGTGGAGAGAAGTGGGCTGCGTTTTTTTGTTGCATGCCGAGAATGTCATGGTTAACGAGATCAAAGGCAGCTGATTGGTCAAGCAGGAGGAGGAGTGCTGGTTTGCCTTTGTCCACAATATCCCTGAATTGTATTTTTAGGTTGAGGAGAGCCGATTCTGTCCCTTGACCAGGACGGAAACCGGATTGCCTTTTCCCAAGAATTTTATTTTCTTCTAAAAATTGCTGGATTTGGGTGTAGGCCACCTTGTCCAGAATTTTGAGCAAGAAGGGTACGGTGGTAATTGGTTTGTAGTTATTGGCTGATTCAGGATCTAGCGTAGGTTTCTTCAGTAGTGGGCGCACCCATGCTTCTTTTAAGCTATCAAGGACTGTGTTGGAGTTAAAGGAGGCATTGATAAAGGTTTTGAGAAATGGGGCTAGGGTTTTGGCGCAGTCTTTGACTAGTTTAGCCAGACAAGTGTCCCCTTTGCAGTTAGAGGGTTTGATTGTGTTGACTATATCTATTACTTCAGGCATTGTAACTTCCCTAAAGGAGAATGGTATTATTTTTGGTATACTAGTCTTAGTGTCATGGTGAGAGGCTGGGTTGATGTGTTTAGAGAGGTTTTTATGATGTTCGGTAATCTTATCTTGTAGGCGCTCAATTTTATTTATTAAGGCAGGCTGCTTGCATACTGGTGCACCAAGCTTTAATGATCTCTTGTGATTTAGTGGCTTGGGTAGATAGTTCCCTGAAGATGGCGAAGAGTTCTTTAGATGCGGACATAGCGTTGGTAATTCTGTTATTGTAGAAAGAGGATTTGGCTGTAACTATAGCTTGGTATAGCTGGCAGCTGTGGGCAGAGAGTGTGGCTTGATCTGGGGAGACTTGCCATTTACTCAGTGCCTTCCGTTTTAGTGTACGGAGTTCCTTGAGTTCAGCAGAGAACTAAGTGTTGCTGTGTTTATTATTTTTTTTGTTGCTTTTTTGTTCTGTAATGGTGCTACAACATCTATAGCAATTTCCATTATGGAATTGTTGGTTTCGGCCAGTACTGATGGGTCAGAGGAGGTGTAGTGTATGTATGTCTAGATATGGGAGGATCTTTTCCTTAGTGAGGTTCTGTGCACTTCTGGCTAGTGCAGGGGGGATGGGGTTAGGATTTTTGGGTGTGACAGTGCAAGTGGGGGTGAAGAAGTGGATGAGATGATGGTCGGACCATGGAATGGGGTATTAGAGCTGACATCTTCTTTGCAGTTGTGGTCTACAACCCAATCAAGGGTGCACCCTTTGTAGTCTGTCGGTGTAAGGCTTCTTTGGTGGAATTCAAGCTCTGCAAGAGCTTGAGCTAGGACTTTTGCTGAACTGTCTTTGGGGTCATTGAGTCCCAAGTTGAGGTCGCCTAAGAGGAGTGTTTTAGAAGTTGTTATATGGTTTTCGCTTAGATGATGCACGAGATTGTCATGGAAGTTGGCTGTGGGGCCAGGAGGGCGATATACTAGGTGGATGGTGAGTGTCTTGTATTGTATAATGCCATTGTGCCACATTGTGTGGCCTCGCTGCCTGTGGCTCTGTAACAAAAAGGGGATGGGGGTCATTCGTGGCAGTGTGAGAGAGGCAGATGCAGACCTTGTAATGTTGATGGATGCAGGTCCAAAGTACACATTTTTCTGTGCCGATCTGCTCTCTATGGGTTTGGCGGAGGCACTTGGGAGTATCCTATCAACAGGGAAGAGCCCAAGATCTCATAGACGACAGCACTTTGGGTCCGGTTAGCTACTGATGTGAGACGGTGTCATAGGGCTAAAGAGGATGCCTTAGGCATGGTTCGTTAAGTGCAGAGGTGCACTGTGAGACCTAAGGGTGCCTCAGTATGGGCATACTATTGCATGCTATGATTGTGGATAGTGATACGCTGTGTGAGATCTCAAGGTGCCCCAGCACTTTGTTTGCACTGTTTTTCTGCCCATGGATGCTATACCATAAGGCACATTGCATAGGCACTTTCAGTTCAATTTGGTGGTGACTGGCTCAGAAAGAAAGTGTTTGTGCCTATATATATATATATATATATATATATATATATATATATATATATATATGTCTACACACAGGTCAGGGTAAGTCAAATGAGCCCTTATAGGCAGCATTCTACAACCTAGACCCAATGATCAGAGTAGCCTAGCCATTTACAAATTTGACGTTCCAAGCCATACAAATTTCTTTTTGCTCATTTTGAAGGGAGCTGAAAGCTTCTTCTGTATGTTGCAAATGCACTGTTCAAATTTCTTAGCTGGCTTAGCATGAGACAAAGGGAGGGCAATGTGGCATTGCTTTTCTGGTCACAGAGGGGACACACTGCATCTGCCCAGTTTAGGAGTGAGTGTGGGGTACTTCCTGCTGCCTTCTCTGACATTTCCCTAAGATTTGACTTTTATGGACTTCATTCATTCACGGTGCGTCACTCTTTCTCAACTCTCATGATGGACTTCCTTTGCATCTTGTACTCATGGTGGCCCTGAATCATGCTGTTCCCATCTTCATCTTGTATCCTGGCTTGCAACATTATGTGTTACTACTGACTTCTGCAATTGTATTTGCTCTCCAATCTTGCTTCTCCACTCTTTTTGACTGCTTACTCTCTTTTCTCTCCTCCTTTCCCTTCTCCCATTTCCTATCTCCTCCCCTTACTTTCTTCTATGCACTTACTCTATCAGAATTGTCCCTGGACCTAATATGATAGCAACCTCGTCTGTTTCCTCCACCCTCCCATTACTGTTTTTTTCCTCCCCACCACCCCTCCAGCACTATCTGAAATGTCTTCAGGCCTAGTATGATAGTCGCTTGTTTTGTTCCTCCCCTCCCTTTCTGCACCCCTCTCCCTCACCTTTTGTTTTTCTACGGCTCTACCAGAAATGTCGTCAGGCCTAGTACGGTAGTCGCCTGTCTGTTTCCATTTCCTTCCAACTCTCCCCCTCCCTTCCTTATCTATGTCTTAGCTCCTGCACTATCGAAATGTCGTCAGGCCGAGTAAGATAGTTAATTTCCCATCCTTACTCTTCCTGGCCTGTAAGAATGTGGTTGTATTTTCCCTTGTTCCCTCCCTTGCCTTAAAGCGCTTTGAAACACATTGGCCCTCATTACGACCCTGGCGGAAAGGGGTCTACGCCGGCGTAAAGCATGGCGTACCTTTCCGCCTGACTACGAGTTCCCGTAGCGCCATGGTGATTTTTACGCCTGCTTTTTGCAGGCGGAAAAATCCATGGCGCTACGGGACTTGTTGTTAATTACGCCACCGTAATTTACGGTGGCGTAATTAACGCCTTCCCCACTCCCATTATACCCTATGGGGCAAAAATGGGAATGGGGAAGGGTAAATGGGGATTGGGGACTTACCGCCCCGCCAAGGTCGGAATGGGGCGGTAAGTCCGCCAACCACCATGGCGGAGTTGGCAGCTTAGCGCCATGGACCATGGTGCAAATTGCACCATGGTTCTCCGCCAGGGTCGTAATGAGGGCCATTGTGTATAGGCGCTATATAAATAAACGATCATATCATATCATAACATCTTATCAACTTGTGCAAAAGATGTAAATTGCAAGAGCACAATTCAGTCAATACCCCTACGTACTTCAGAGAGACAGCCCAAACAGCCTCTCCCATCCTTCTCTCACTTCTGTAGTGTAAACAGCTGTTAATGGGTGAGGCTCCAGGCTCCAGGAGACCCCCTGTGGGGAACTGCTCACACCTTGTGCATATGTTAATGCATGAAAGCACTTCTCTACCCTTGGAAGGATAGCCCTCAAAATCTGGATGAATTAAGCATGACTGTTTTGCTCTGGTCCCATCATTTAGCTGTGGTACAAGTAAAGAAATTCCCTTGAGACCCTTAGCTAGCAAAGGCCAGAGAGACTGCAAACTCAAGATTGCAGTCTTATTGGAAAGTCCATCATATCCTCCACCCCCATACCCCTGTCTTTCAGTACAAACAGACTGCTCTTCCCAATCCAGCAGTCATCTAACCTCCCAGTGCCCTTTTTTAGGCAAAGGTGCTGCACATTATTATTTTAGGAATCCATACTCCACCTTCCATCCTTTCTGCTCATCATTTCAGCCTGAAGAATCCCCTGCAGGGTTGCAACATCACTCTGATACCAAATACCTGGTGCTGCATGAAAACCTGGTGAGTTGTAGCTGTTTGTAGCAGTGTAGAGCGTTTGATTTTTGCTGTGTGAGAAGAGTTTGGGGCTTGTGGGAGACAGCAGGGTAGACCTCTGGACGGAATAAGGAGGGATTCTAGCCCCTGACCCAACCAATCTCCTGATGAATGCCTGAAAAACGCCTTGCCGTGCCTTGATAGGCCCTGCTGTTGATAGGCAAAAGTCCAGCAGGTCACTGAGCTGTTACGATTTATTGGGTGGTCACTCTCAACTCAGGGAGTCCCCCCCTAAGCCAGGTGGCGCACAACAAAGACTTTGCAGATTCAACTTCAGTGAGGCATCCAACCTACATAGTACCATTGAGCAAATACCCTCTTTACCACCAATAAGCTAGGAACCAGGCTGGTGTGGTGTATAGTAAGAATATATATTTATTTAAGTTTTTTACAAAGAATAATCGGACAGTCACCAAAAGCATCAGCCACCAAGCCCCTGGCACTCCACAATATCACAATTTCAAACTACTTGCGCCAATTGGTTGACATATTTCTAATGGACTTTCAGATACTACAACACACAGGTAAAATTTAGAGATGGGCTGTCATCACTTTACATCAGATTTCTTGCAAATGAACCCATTGCTTAATTTGTTACCATGCTCTTTTCTCCCAGCAATCCCCAACCTGCCGGCATCAAGCTGCTATGACTCCTTTGGTGTGAAGGCAAGGTACAGGTAGTGGGAGTGCAATGGGAACATAGTTTTGGCTTTTTATTTGAAAGGTATGGTTTGGGAATGAACTCTCTGGGAGAAATCGTTATTTAACAAACAATAAAGTGAAATTCAAGGCTTTGAGGATTCTGCTTCGAAA
This sequence comes from Ambystoma mexicanum, assembly GCF_040938575.1. NCBI lineage: Eukaryota > Metazoa > Chordata > Amphibia > Caudata > Ambystomatidae > Ambystoma > Ambystoma mexicanum. Next base: position 887,448,599 of record NC_090939.1, read on the forward strand.
ATAAATGGGAATAATGGGAATATTCATTTTACACACTCCACATTAACTTGAAAGGCAGAGTTTTGGGGTTACTTCCTTTTGGGATTAAGGACACACCCTTCTGTACAGAAGTCAGGGTTTTCAGAAAAATAGTCACCCAATGATTTATTGTCTATTTAGTCTCGAACACACTGGGCATGAACTTTGTTAGTTTCAAACTCTAACAACACCCATTCTGTGATTTTTCTATATGGGAATTAAGTGATTTAACTTTAATGGAAAGGATTGAGGCAGGCAGTTGCCAACACAATTCAATTTAAATGGATAGGGTGGTTTTTTGTGGGGGAATTAATTTGAGTTATATTTAATAGAAATGTGCCAAGGGTCTCCCCAGTTACACCCCCTACCTGCTATGAGATATGGGGATTAAGGCTGTCAGATTCCCCCGACACTTTTGTTGACATTTGGATTAATCTACTTACATGGGAGACCTTGGTTATGGGGCATTCCAGAAAAAACAGCAGGGCTCCTCTGAGGAAAGCACAGATCTGGTCAAAGGCTTCAGTCAAGGATATTCTGCAGGCCCAGCTAGCTTCCAGATATCCACTCTCTGTCTCCCATGCAAGATTTAAGGCCTTTCCAGGTAACCAGCTTTCTCCTGGCAAGGTTTATCCTGATGGCATTGGTAGCTCTCCTTGCCTCTCTCTAGTTGTCCCTCGCAAGCGTCCAGAAGTAGACTATCTCCAGGAATAGAGTGGAAAAGTCAAGTACCTCTCAAATTGAAAACTGATCTCTTATAGGGCTGATGACACTCACATATAATAATTCCCACGATACGGATAAGCTAGCTCTCTCCCTCCCCCTCCCACCATAGATGCCCACTGCCTGCTGATAGTACAATGAGTTGGGAGGTGTGGATGATGGAGGCTCAGGGATGAGAAAGAGTCATCATCCCACAATGACAGGTGGGTTTACCTTTTCAGTGTTCTTAAAATCTCACAACACGGCAGCTACCTTAATTTTTCAGATAAATGTAGGCACATATATATTTTTGAGTTCTATATTTTATGGTGACTCAGAAAATATTAATCTTCTTATTTTGGCATGCCCTTCATGGGAGGAACTACAATTTTTTTCGATTTGCTCCTCAGCAGAAATAGTTAAAAATCTTATACTTCAAGATTCAAACATAACTTTCACACTCTACACACCAACTTTCCATTTCCTTTGAGTTATGAGAAGGCCGGAATCATAATTTCCTTCTGAACTCAAATTGTATATATCACACAGACTTCACATTTACATGGTACCAACAGGCTTCTTATCCCCTTTAATTTGAGTCCGGCATGAGCTCGGTGGGCCTCCCGATTCTCTTTTTATTAAAGAAAAGCTGGCCCAATGTTAACCTATGGCAAGGCATCACCTGGGAGGTCATAGTTTGATATATAGCCCCTACCTTTTTTTAAGTTTCATTTCTCTTCTGTGACCTGACACAAACATCTGTTTATCAGCAGGGTCTGTTCCTACACAGTGTTTGATGATCCATTAGTGGCTCTGAAGGCCATTTCTTGAGGTCGAGTCAGCCCTAAAAAGGTCATTTCTGTTGGCCACAAATGCACAGTTAATGGGGAGGCCTGACCTTAAAGGTAATTTCTGCTGGCTGGCTTATCTGAACCCTCCACAATTCAGATCTAATTCTTCATATTTTTTTGCATTAAACTGAAACCCAGGCCTGTTTTCTCCTAGAGTGCCTCAGCCAAAGGGCTTAAGGTCGCAGTTTCATTCAGTGGAAAGGCACAAGCAGCATCCATACTTCTGAAAGTACAACTTTTAAATTGACAAGATGTGTTTACATGTAACATTTAGTATTGCATCTGGGCATGTTGTTTGCAATACAATCTTTCTTGACATACTATTTGAACAGATATAAGTTCACGTTTGGCATTATTCACCCACAAGCCACGGTTACATAGAAACCAGTGTTCATTTTTACACAAAACGAAATAGGCCTTTCCGTTTAAATGTTGAAGTTTATATGATGAAATTAAGTCTTTTTGTTATGAACAAATGCAAATGCTCAACTTCACTTTGGATTTCTGGCTCACCGTCTTGTGCTGTATAGAAGTCAATGTCACATGCAGCTATCTGTCTCTTTAAGTTGAAATTGCAACTTTTCATATTTTATTAAAAACAGCATTTCCAGCCACACATGTCTTTTCTCATTCATTGGGCATATCGAACAGTTTTAAGCTCTCAGGTAAATTTCCTTTCACTTGAGCACATGTCCATTTTAGTAGAGTTAAAGTAGGCCCATTTCTTTTCATTTCACTAGGCCTTATATTGAAAATCACAGTTTTGTAATGGCTTTTATTTTTCAATGGGACTCTACATTAGCCAGCTTCACTCTCACAATAGGGGTCTGGCATGGCCTCTCAGCCTCTGCCACTTTTGAGCTGTATTTTCACCGCACAGAGCATAGCACCTGAGCATGTTAGAGTGAGGTTTGAGACATCTGTAAGGTAACCAACATACTAAGGAAGGTGAAATGGGGGACTGCAGTCCTCAAATTTTAAGCTGCCCTTCCATTGAACCTTACGTTCTTGCCGCCCATAAGTCTTAGCAGGTTGTGGTAATGTCTGAATTTCTACACCAAACCTTTCCCTCATCTGCCAACTCGCAGCTCCTTGGTTTTTTTCCTCATGGGGTACAATGTAACTATGAGACAGAGAGAGAGAGAGAGAGAGAGAGAGAGAGAGAGAGAGAGAGAGAGAGAGAGCCAGAGAGAGAGCCAGAGAGAGAGCCAGAGAGAGAAAAAGAGAGAGAGAGAGAAGTGGCATTTGAAGTTGGAAAACTTAGACCTGTCTGTATATGGCCTTCTCCCGACTAAATGACTCCCCTCTAAAATCTCCTGCCACCTTACACTACACACGCAAACCCCCTGCAGAAGGCCACTTGATGCATAGCCATTAGCACATCAACACTAACTGCGCCAATACTAAGCTTTCCTCTTTAGCCAGGTCACCCATGGCAGCGGCTAACTAGACCCAAAGTGTTGTAGTCTAGCAGATCTTGGGCTCTTCCCTAAGGTTAACATACTTCCAAACCTAAACCCATAGATAGCAGATTGGCACTCAGGAACAAGGTACTATCAACCTGCACCAATAAGCACTGCATGTTTCTCATAAGCCTTTCCCACTGTCCCACTAATGAACCACATACCGCTTTTCTCTTATAGTGTCAAGCACAGCGAGGCCACCAATGGTGGCAGACAGGGGGCTACACAAGACCACTTACATTACATTAAGAAAGTCTCCAGGGCTTATTTGGTATATTTTAAAATAAATAGCAAAGCCATGGCACTATATTCATTTTTTATCACATGTGGTCTGCATAGCCATGTAAGCACATTTTTCATTTTGAACAGATCAAAATATTTCTGTATATTTTGCATGCTGTAGTTTTTCGAACTTCTAGGTGATTTTTATCCCCAACTATGAGATTATGGCAATTACCCCTGCATCAGGGGGAAGGCATGGCTAGTAATGGGCCCGCCAGTCTTGAATCCTTTCTTGTTTTCTGGATCACTATGACATACGCTTCCCTCATGGATTGAGGCGGTACACCACCTTCTTTAAAGAAATTGAAAAATGTTGCTAGTGGTTGAACTAGAACTGGGGCCATACATTTATAAAAGGCTTCTGTTAGTCCATCGGGTCCAGAGCCTTTCTTTGTTTTCTGTGGATTGCTTAACTGCATTTAAGTATGCATGTGAAGTGCAAGATGTTGTGGATGCTGACGAGATTACAGGGTCGCTCAGTCGACTACCCCCTTCTGGCTGCAGTGTCATTATGGAAATGTCAAAGGCTGATAGAAAAGACTTTGTGGAATTGAAGCAGAGATTACAAAAAGAAATAAGGTAATACTTGGGTATCATATGTAATCTGATTCCTTGAAAAACTTGACTGGCTGGGTCGAAGGTTACAAGGTCACCACCTTTGAGGGAAAGATTTGTTTAGTCATGCTTGAACACGTTTGAGCTTCTTGTTCCCCTGAGCTTAATCAGCACTTGGCAGATTCTAAGGAGATATATCTGAAGATGTTAGCCATTGCAGCAGATTTATGGGTTTCACGCAGAGTGTCCCATAAGGACAAACCTGCTTCTGGTAAGCAGGTGGAGGGGAAAAAGCACAAAGATAAGGAGGGTGCTGGATCTGATAAAACGTCCTCCCAAAAGGGTCAAAAAAAGCATAACAGGGGTAAGTCACGTGAGAATGTTCAGAATAGTGGGAATCATCAACCCAAGCATAGCTCTGGTTACAGTAAGCCTCCCTATGTCCCAAGAGGCAGTGGATCTTGTGTGGCTGGTGGAGCAAGTGACCACATGAAGGGGGACCCCAGATGCAAGGTCAAAACCTTGGCTGTCCACTCTGAGTCTGGCCTTCCCCTCACATGAGATTTCTGGTAAGAGTGGCTCAACAATCCAAGCTCCATTGGTGACACTCCCTGTGGTGGGTGTGCCATTTGAAAGGGTAGGGATTGACATTGTTGGTCCCCTTGACATTCAGACATCATCTGGCAACAGGCGTATCTTGGTGCTGGTTGACCATGCCACCAGGTACCCTGATCTATCCCATTTAAGTCTGTGACTGCCAAGTCAGTCGCAAAACCATTACTTGGCATATTTAATAGGGTTGGCTTCCCTAAAGAAGTTGTGTCAGACAGAGGCAGCAGCTTTATGTCTAAGTACATGCAGGCCATGTGCAAAACATGTGGAGTCACGTATACATTTTCATCAGCTTATCATCCACAAACTAATGGCTTAGTTGAGAGGTTTAATAGAACTCTCAAAGTATGATTGGGGCTCTGGAAGAACTTCAAAGGAGAAAGTAGGATCTCCTGTTGCCCTGCTTACTCTTTGACTACAGAGAGGTACCTCAGGACGGTCTTTGTTTCAGCCCCTTTGAGCTTCTTTTTGGTCACCCTGTTATGGGGCCACTGGCCATAGTCAAAGAAGGGTGGGAGCTCCCTACTCCTTCCATCACTACCAATATAGTAGACTATGTGCTGGGGTTAAGGAAGAGAATGGTCCTTCTGATGGCTCAGGCCAGTGAGAAGCTGAAGGCAGGTCAGGCTCTGGTGAAACATTAGTATGACCAGAAGGCTTCACTTATTCACTTCACCCTAGGCCAAGAAGTCCTGATTATGAACCCTATAAGGCCTAGAGCCTTACAGGATAAATGGTCAGGCCCTTACACAGTTGTGGAGAAGCTGGGTGAGGTAAACTATTTAGTGGACCTTAGGAGGCCAGGTAAGACTCCCAAAATGTCCCACATAAATAGGCTGAAGGCTTTCCTTCCTAAGGATGAAATAACAGCACTACTTTTGGCATCAGAGAGGAATAGGAACCCGAACCTCTGCCTGACTTGTTCCAAGGTAGCCCTTCAGATGGCTTCATTGAGGGTGTCAAAGTGGCCCTTCGTCTGACTCCTACAGAGCGAGAAGAAGTAAGAACTTTGCTTAGGCATTTCTCCCCCTTGTTCTAACAGACTCCTGGTTTGACACCTTGGTGCAAACACGAAATTGACACAGGGGACAGTATACCTACCAAAAGTAGGGGGTACATGATGTCAGACAAGGTGAGGTCCTACATCAAGATGGAGGTCAACAAGATGTTAGATCTTGGGGTGATTGAACCTTCTAGTAGTCCATGGTACAGTCCTGTGGTTCTGGTGCCAAAGGCAGGTACCTTTGAACTGAGGTCCTGTGTGGACTACAGGGCTCTGAATGCTGTTACCAGGACAGATGCTTACCCCTTGCCTAGAAGTGATGAGCCGGCGGGTCCCTTGTGTGCCTCCAAGCACCTCAGCACATTTGACCTCACTGCAGGGTATTGGCAAATAGCTCTAGCAGAACATGGCAAGGAGAAGACAGCATTCCTCACCCCAGAGGGTCTTTACCAGTTCAGGGTAATGCCCTTTGGATTATAGAATGCCCCTGCTACTTTTCAAAGGCTTGTGAATCATGTCCTAAATGGGTTGGGTGAATTCTGCTTAGGTGGTCCACTATAGAGAATATTTCTCTGTCGAAAGGGCTCTAAGGAAGCTGATGCCCTACCTCTATGGGACCCACTTCTCTGTGCAAACTGTCCATAAACCCTTAAAGTTGCAAATGAACATGAAGGGAGAGAATGTAAAGTCACTCAGGTGGTCCATAAGCTTGCAAGGGGTTGGCTTCGAAGCACTGCCTAATGCGATATCTGTGTTGAACTTACCTCTTCTGTTGCAGGTTGTGGTTATTTTCTCCCATTTCATCAGCATTAGTCTAAATGTATTTTGCATATATGTTATATAGTGAAAAGCGTGTGTGGAATCTAGTTTATTATTACTATGGTTTATTCATGTTTAGTTATACAGCCTATAATAAATGTATATTTGGTATGTATTTTTGATATACATCTGTCTAAGAGTAATATGTGGAGTTTTTCTGTGTGTGCTCATTGTGGGCTTCAGATCACTCTCATCCCTCCTGAGACTTAGGCTTCACAGCCTGCCAAGCTGCCGTAGATTGGTCTGGTTTGTCCAGAAGGCACTAAACTAGGGTGGCTTCCTAGACTTCGGCCCACCAGATCGGAGTTTAGAAATACATCTTTACAGTCTGGAAGGGGCTTCCCAAGGCAGAAGGGTTAGACTGAGGGGGGGAGTCCCTGATTGTCTCCCTCATCGCCTGTTGGTTGCCCAAGCAGAGGTTACCTTGCTGAGTCTCCGAGTGCGAGAGATCCCTGGTCATGGGACTTGATTTAAGCTAGGCATGGGGGGTATGAGGTTGGTGGAGGGAAGAGCCAGGTTTTGAGAGTCTTGCTGAAGGCAAAGTGGTCCTCTTGGAGGCAGAGGTCAAGAGGGAGGGAGTTCCAGATAATAGGTGCTTGAATCGAGAAAGATGTACCTCCTACTCTGGTGGAGTTGAATGGGGGTCATCAGGAGTTCAGCAGAGCCAGATCTCAGGGTTCTGTTGGGATGATAGCGAGAGAGTTTGTTCTGGAGGAATTTAGGGCCTTTTTCATGAAGGGCATAGTGGGTGATGAACTTGGCTTTGAAAGTGGCCCTTTGCCTGATTGGGAGCGAGTGGAGCACCCTGTGTGCAGGGGAAATGTGTTCCCTAGGGATGCCTTGTTGCTGAGTTGTGGGTCCGTTGGAGCTCTCTGAGCGGTAGAGGGAGTTGGCATAATCAAGCCAAGAGAGAATGACGGCCAGGATTGCTGATAATCTGTGAGGGTAGGAGAGATAGGGGAACATTTGCCTGAGAATGCGAAGATGATAATGGCAAGAGCTGGAGACAGCGTTGATGCAGAGAGAGAAAGGTCTGTGCTGAGGGTACATTCTAGATTCTTTACTTACGTGGATGGTGTTGGAGGGGGACCTAGGGACAACAGCCAGGGGGTGGGTTGCGGGAGGAGTGCAGTCTTGCTGCAGACCAGGATCTCGGTTTTGCCTGGATTGAAGTGGAGGTGATTGGTCGTCATCCATTGTTCAATATCTGTAAGGCAGGCGTCTAAATCAGGACGCGGGGACGAAAGGGAGTTTGGAATCTTGAAAATGATCTGAGTGTCGTCTGCTTAATTGAAGCAGGTAAAAAGTAAAAACCAGACTGTGAATGCATCAGTGCCTCCGAAATTAAAGATCACTTTTTTAAAATGGCTTTTCTACCTTATTAACAAGGTAACATTGGTGGTTAGCTCTACCCTCTATTAACTTTGACAAGTGTGTCCAGAGGAGGTGGTGGGTTTGTGGAAGAAAGCAAAGTTCGGCATTGAAAGAGGTGGAGGATGTGAAGGTGATGTGGAGTCGTAAACCATCCTTTTGAAAGAAAGTGCAAAATGGTGAGGGTTATTCTACATTTGATTTTAATTTATTTTACATGTTGTAACAATGGGCCTCATTACGACCCTGGCGGTCCGGAAATAACGGTGGCGGTAAACCCGCCGCCACCGTTGTTTCCGGACCGCCTGATCCCGACCCCTGCAGGCGGGAGGTGATGTTCCCGCCAGGTCTGACCTGGCGGGTTTAACACCTCCCGCATGCAGGCGGACGAGGAAACACCGGCAGCATTACGAGATGCTGCCGGTGTTTCCATGATCCCGATTCCCATTGAGCCCATAGGACTCAATGGGAATGGGGATTTACACCATTCCGCCTCCGTGATTCCCGGAAAACCGGGGTTGTAATGCCCCGGTAATTCCGGGAATCACGGAGGCGGAATGGTAATACGAGTCCGGCGGTAACCAGGCGGTTTTACCGCCGCGGTTACCGCCGGACTCGTAATGAGGCCAGGGGATGAGAGGGAGGTAGCCTTGGGGGCTTGGGACCACCATCCGCTCTGTTATGCAGGCCCTGGTGGTGTCACACTGTGGATGCCCAGGTTCCACAGAGTATCCCTGCATACTGCTGGCACCCAGATGCCCCCAGAAAAGCATATATAAGGTGTGTTATGGAACATAGGAAGAGACAGCCACTCGTAGACCTACATTCAAATGAATCTGCGAGTCGCATGACAATGGTTCCCAAAAAGAGGGATTTTCGGGCATGCTGCACACACTATCACCAATGTCCCCTCAATTCTATGCATGTCCAGGTGGCTGTGCCACAGCACACATGCTGGCCAAACCAGCACCCTGGCACACATCTGCACTCAGAGTGTTATCCAGATGCTAATATTTATCAGACCGTGGCAGGAGCACATTGATCTAACCTTGAAGTCCCTGGGCCTCATTACACGGATGGCGCTAAGGGATTACCGGCACCGGTAAGGGCACCGGTGCCGGTAATCCCTTAGCGCCATACTACGAGGTCCCTCAGCGGGTCCCGTCCTTAACGTGTGGCCAGTATTATGCATGTATTATTTTCCTCACACAGATGTTGTGCAATTTTCAGTGTGACGTGGTGCTTGGATTTCAGTTTCTGACCTTGGCTCAAGATCTCCTACTTGTCCTCTCCGTCAAACAACACTGTTTGCACTCAGTAAACACAAGTTAAATGCAATAGCTTCTAAAGCACTCCATGGTCACAAAAGAAATAAACTACTAACCTAACCGTTCAGTTTTACTGACATCTTGATGGATGGAGTTTATTTCTCATTTTGGTAATAGTGTAGTTCATATATTGTACAATTAAGATTTGAAGGGAAATACGCCATTTTATATCTACATTTCATTTCCAAAACTCCTGTTCGTGATTCTTTCATGTTCTCTCCAAATGTATGGGAATTATGACATTACACATAGTATGAAAAGAAGCAGAACATAATATTGTCTTATGGTTCCATAATGCAATCTCTGATGTCTGATAACAATTACAAGCCACTCTGTTTTTTTGACTTGTGGGTTATTATCATTTGAGCAGAGCCTCTTGAATTATACAAGGACGCAGGGTTGCAATTCAAAAACCCAAGGGGCCATGTATTCACAAGTGAATGTTGCATAACACATGTCCCCGTGCACTTCTCATGGTGTCACATATGACATTGCAGAAAACTTAAATAATGAAATAATCATTGACAGGGGCGTTGCTAGGGGGGGGCTAAGGGGGCTATAGCCCCTGATCTTTCGGTTGTAGCCCCGGATAGAATCTCAGGAGCTACAGCCAAAAGACTAGCTAGCCCCCAGTCCCAACAGTTCCGACATCAGCATAGCCCCGGGTCTTTTCCAGACCTAGCAACTCCCCTGATCATTGATTCAAGTACTGATGGCAGCATGTACAGTCTTCAATAACCCTGCATGGGGCACAGGCTGTATGAACCCTCTGATCTATCAAACATGGCATGCAGTCCCTGTTTAGTACCTGATTTTACAAACCTGATGTTGTTCGCGTACACAAAAGCGATTTACGTTGACCAAGAAATCAGGTAAGAGAAAAGGAAAATGCATGTTTCCACTGCCAAATCTAAAAGAATGTTTATGACCACTTTTGCTTGTGCCACCTGGGTCATTAGTTGAAAAAGAAGATTGCCTTATGTCCCGGTCACCAACTGCTGCATCTGGCACGCCTCCTTGAGGATTCCTTGAGGATCCAGAACTCTAAGCCCAACCTGGCATCAAAGATGGCCAATGCATGGCTGGACTGTACATATTCCTCCATGCCATCTCTCCACGATCTCCTCCTCCCTGCTAGATACTTTGGTGACGCAGTGGGGCAGCTGGAAGGCTTGGTAACAGTATCTCCCTGTGGGAGCACATACTGCGGAGGGCAACTCCCGCAAGATCCCTCTCAGTTTGCCCCCGTTGAAAATACATGGTATATTGGGTCTCAGTCCCGTGACGTAGAAGGCCCCAGCCGAGTTCTGTCATGAACCGTCTCCACTAGCCGCTTTTCTAGCTTCAGCTGAAGGTGAAGCTGGAGTAGCCACGTCCACTTCAAACTGGATGGCGAAACTACAACGAGGTTTCTCAGTAAACGCTGCACTTTAGGCCTTTACATGAATTTCTGTATTGTTCAAAACAGGGCCCAAATGAAAGCGTAAAAGCAGGAAAATCTTCTGCAGCAAAAATAAGACTTTCTTTTGATTTGGCGAATAGCAGGGGTGTTGCTAGGTCTGGAAAAGATCTGGGGCTAAGCTAATGTCGGGGCTACTGGGATTCGGGGCTAGCTAGCCTTTGGTTGTAGCCCCTGAGATTCTATCCAGGGCTACAACCAAAAGACCCGGGTCTATAGCCGCCTAACCCCCCCCCCCCCTAGCAACGCCTCTGGCGAATAGCATGCCCAATGGTACAGGAAACTGAATCACCCACAATGTAGATTGCTTTCCCAGCTATTGTAACGGGCTGCGAGAGCTGCGCCTTCAGTGGCAGGAATGTTGTAAACTCTGTGCGCCACGTTCGCTGTGGCAGCAGCAGTGCGAAGGCAGGTAGCTTCTCTGCTTTTTGGGAGGCAGCTTTGATGCAATGGTGTCTCTTCACATCGAGGCTGGCAGATTCTCGAGCAGTGGTGATGTCGCTCAGCAGAGGAGCTTTGTTCAAGCAGAAGTGATCAGCGGACTGTGAGCCACGATATCTGGCTTGTGGTCATCTCACGGGGTGCTGGAGACGCACAGCAGGTGATGGCCAGATGCACGGCCTTGCACTCCCTCGAGCGAATGAGCGATTCCATGTAGCCACTGGTATTCAAGTGTGTGGGTTCACTGGATATTGTGCTGGTCTGCGGTCGGCTTGATCCCGAAAATGTAGTCTACGAGACTAGTACAAAAGAACAGCTGTATCTTTATTCATACAACGTGCTGTTATAATATCACAGATTCATCATTAATCAGTGTGTATGTAGTCTCCAGCTTTTCCTTGTGGTGCTGGTGCACTTTCCATGGCATTTAGGAATATCCTTCTAAACAGGGAGATGATCTGGCATTTGGACTGATTTAAACCTTGTTTGGATAAACACCTTGGAGATCGGCTTTTCTCTATTTACGCATTTGCACTTTACTGACCATAAACCACTGTATCCTGTTTGTGTGCTTAGCACCTTGTCTAAGGATGGATACTTTTTTACTAAAGATGTTTTCAACTAGAAAAACACCTCTCTATGGACTCTGCTTGCTGTAAGCCTTTCTCTTAAAATAAACAACTCCCTGGTTGCCTTCGTGCACACGTTATTTTATACTGTGCAAGTTACAATAGCCTGCTTGAGTATCTAACTTCCTCTGTCAGTGTATGATACTTACATCACAGCTTTTATTTATTTATTTAATATTTATAACACGCCTACGGCCCATGGGCAAAGAGGCGCACGAAAGACAAACAACGATAGACAACAAATGAAATAAGTACAAGGACACAAAACATAATTACAATATTCATAAAACCACTTAAAGGAGAACCAGTGATGAGATTTGCGTTAAATGTCAGTCAAGTCCAGAGGCTGATTAAGTGAAGGAGTGGGCCTCGAGAACCTTATTAAAAAGTGGCATTGAGTGTATTTCTCTTTGGTCTAGTAGGAGATTGTTCCAGAGACAAGGAGGAGTCGAAAGCCAGTCTCAAAGCTCTTTCAAGTTTGACACGTAGGGTGACTAGCACATTGATGTTATTAGAACGCAGTGCATGAGGACTGGATTTGGAGGTCAGTCTGGCATTCAGGTAGAAGGAGGCACTCCCATACAGATACTTGTGGGCAATCGTGACCCGGAAGGCAAGGCGCTCCCTTACTGGAAGCCAGTGGGGAGCACAACGAGCCTCACTGAGCTGGTCACTGAGCTTAGGATGATAAATGATCCTAGCCACACTATTCTGCACAGTCTGCAGTTAAGATAAATTGCCCTGAGAAGTGCCATGTAAGAGGCTAACACAAAAGTCAATTTTTGCCCCAACAATGGCTTGCGCCAGGTGGTCACAGTTCTCTTTAGAGAGAAAGAGGCGAATACGGCAGAGCAGCTTCAGATAGTACGACATTGTAGAAACAATGTAGCTGGTTTGAGCTTTCATGTTTAAGGTAGCGTCAAGGTAGACCCCTAAGGTCTTAACCTTGGCTGCCAGTGGGATAACACATCTGGCAATGGGGAACTCCTTGAACTCTGGGGAAAGCCCACCTAACCTATATTGTGTGCTGGCAATAAGAAGCTCTGTTTTGGCATCATTGAGTGCAAGTCCATTAAAAGCCATCCAACTTTGGAAGATGTTACAAATATTTTTGATGTTGGCAGCATTCTGTTTATAATCCCCAGAAAGTTCACACAGTACCTGTGTGTCGTCGCCGTAGTTAGTCTAAAGAACACTGAGATTGTTGAGAATATCAAAGCGAGGCAGTCGCTGAGGGAGTTGCAGTCAATGCAGTTTACTCTCTCAGTTGCTCTGTTTTCCAGTCTTTCTACAGTTTCCACACAGTCTACCGTGTGGGAGGATCTTCAAAACCCCAGCAAAGGCCGCAGAGCGGCCACGGAGCCAGTCGCTGAGGGAGTTGCAGTCACTGCAGTCCCGGTCAGGACCAGCAGACGGGAGATGGAATACAGGATTTACCCCTCGCGTCCACCTCTGGACAAAGCCTCTCGCCTGAAGGCCTGGGGGATTCAAGACGCCTGAGGAGCTCTCGGCTCGCGCCCTCTAGGCGCAAGACAACAGCCGTGCATGAACGGCCTCGCTTGCTTTCTACACCAACCACAGCATCAGAGCGGCGGCTACACCAGGCTACCGAAGCAAACACCCTGCCCTTGCCGACTCAGACTCACAACAAAACTTTGGTTGTTAAACCATGCAGGTCCAATCCCAACGACAGCTCAAGGATTAAGCCTCATCTAAATGGATTGAAGGACGTTTTCCGCACTAACACAGAGACGCCCCCCTCTGCCCGAATCCCCGGAAACAGCACGGGCATGGTTGTCAGTCTTGCCCACCGGCCCCCTGCTCACCTCAGCCATGTGTGCGTCCCCTCCATTGCCAGCCAAAGGGCTGACAGGGCTGGGTTCAGCCCGGGCGGAAAAAGCGGGGGAGCCGGAGGGAGTGCGTCTTCTGTCTGGCGGGGGATCCTCTACGGGAGCGGTATGCGCTCTTACCTAGGCAGATGCATTGGCAAGATGCTCCACACTCGCTGACCGTAAAGATCCATCGTCAGCAAATCCGACGGAAGAGGCAAGGGGGCGGGAGCCTTTTGAGAAGCCTCCCTCCTCGCCACCCGCAAAGTCATTCAGAGAAACAGAACTGAAAGAGCAACCTAACTCAGTGATTACGACCGCAGAATTCCATGCTAACTAAGACGCCGCGTTCCTCTGCCCCCTCTTGGTCGGCAAGAAAACAGCAGTCAGCTCAAGCGCAGCGAACCTCACAAGTGGGAAGACCTTGATCACACCACCAAACACTAACGGGGAACAACCCACCAATGGCTTGGTTGACATCAAAAACAGGAAGGGCGGCCATCACGAAGCTCCCCAAATTTCAACAGAAAACCCACTTACAAAGACAAAAGACACCCAAAAAGCATGGCCTAGGAACCGGTGTCCCACTAACAAAACAAAAAAACAAAAAAAAAGCCTTGAAAGATCTACCAAGTGTCCAGAGGAAACAAGGTCTACATCTAGACATTCCCCGAGGAACCCAAACATAAAGCGCTCATCTGAGCATAAAAAAGAGAAAAAAAAAACAAACAGACGCTTAAAGGAATGGTTCGGTCAAAAATGTTTATTGTCCCTACGGGTCGGCTATGTGTTTTTAAGCCTAAGTCGCTCGATTTTAGAAAAATTTCCTATGGACCTTACCTGAGTTTTCGTCCATTAAACGCATGCGAAAACAGGCACCAGGGCGCTGCCATTTTGTGATAATCCTATCACTTGCCCCATCGCCCTGGCTGACCTGCTTTTGCAGCACTAAATCATATCCCCCGCCCCTGAGCCTGACATTATCAAAACATTCATATTCCCCGCCTCTCTCCGTGACGTTACTGTGCTGCTTAGGCAAACGCGCCCAGTCGTCCGTGACTTCACACAGAACCCGGAAACCAACACAGATCAACTCACAACACAGCGCGCCACAATTCGGAATATGAAACTGCACTTTAAAATCAAACAGCAATACGGTACATTTGGTAAAGTACATTTATTTGACATTAAATGTTTAGAGAATATTCAGCAATTGGCATATTAAATCAGAATGTGATTTTTTTTCTTTTCTCTCGATCCGCAAATCCGGAAAAGTTTATCGTGAGTCACGCGCTGTTCCTTTATGGTACACAGGGTGTTGGTTTTCGTTAAAAGAAGCACTTTGGACGCACGGTGAACCGCAAGGCTGTTCCATCAACTAGGCACTAGGCCACCGTAAAGGTCGATATGTTGCTTCTAGCCGCTAGTACTGCGTATGGGCATATGGGCCCTTGGCGATCGTCCCATAAGATAGTCAATGTAGTGCAATTGTTTACAAGAAGTTGCAGCTGGCGATTGAAGAAGCCATCGGCCGGGGTCTGGAATAGGTGGCAGTCGCAGTATGGTAGGATGTACCTGTTTTGAAAACATAAAAATTGAAATTAGTCTCTATTATTCATTTTATTTATCACGGGTGAGCTGAAACTATTTGCTTGCGAGGATAGTGCAATGGAGTATGTTCGGCTCTAAAAGCAATGCGAAAACTAACAAAATAAATCGAGGGAAACACACAAACTAATGATTTTTTTTACCGTTGAACCACTGAGAAACGACTGTTTGTCTACATGCGTGTCGAATGGGCACATGCATGCCCATGTGCCCGGTAGAAAGACGATCCCACAAATGTTGTACTTGCTCTTCATTCATTCATTCATTCCGGTATAAAAGCGTCTAAAGAGTTACTTACATTATATTTGTCATTTCCATTGTATCTCTGCGTGATGCAGTCCGTAAATCCCACTGTGTTCGTGCCAACGATTTTTCATATGCTGAACTAACATGAAACTCGGTCTAGTTTCAGAATTTTCAGCCTTATCGTCTCTTACGTTATTGCCCCCCTCCTTCAAATGAAGTCCTTTCGGCATGGTCCCTGTCTCTCAAGGTCAAAAAAACAATAGAACCTTATACTGCCAGTGCGATTCGCGGGCCTCTTCAGCCCGCGAGCAAAAAATCAAAGCCGCTGACCTTCACTCTGCATGAGCGTACATTCTTACTTTGCAACATCCCGTGTAAAGCCATCAGTGATAATTTGAATTTTCGACTCCATCTTTGTACTAGGCCTCAATGTGCAAATGCGAACTGGCTTCTCTCCCATCTGCAACGCCTCGCTTGGCGCGTTCTAAGGCCCCCAATTTGGTCCTCGTTGTCCACGAGCTTTGCAGTCCTAGAGAACCATAACTATGGAGACATTGACTTTTTGGGGGAAGGTCAGGGAAAGTATAAAGTACCCGAGGAGTTGAGTTGAAAGTGAGATTTATTGTTTATTTGTTTTATTATTTGCAATACGCAAGCCTCCCCTCGGTTAACAGTGCACAGCATTTACACGAGATTGCGAAACTTAGTTACAGCAACAAAAATATATACATACACATATTCACAAGGTCAGCGATATGAGGTGAATAGAGAGAGAAATCAAAGATGACACCCATGTTGTTCACTACCCAAGATGGTGAATGGATGGTTTAGGGTTAGCATACTTTGTATGCAAACTGTACAATAACATTATTTTCAAAAACACAATCAGATTACAATGATTTATTTAAACCGGGATTTGAACTTCTCAACAAGCTCTGCTTTGGGTGGACATGGCACAGTGGCAATGTTTGGTGGCAATGCATCAGTGCTCTGCACAGAAACGCTCAAAATTCCATATCTATGCTTCTCTAGTACACTAACAATAAGGCCTTTAACAAAGTCGAACTCCATTTCCTCATATACTGTTTTACCCCCCATTTCTTACTTCTTTTTCCAGAGGTCGTAGTGTAGCGAGGCATCCCTACATTTCCCGTAGTCCTAGACTGTTCACAGCCCACATTCTCGTTATGGGCCAAGACCGCTAGTAGAGTCCTATGTTTCATGCCCTGTATGCCGAAATGCAATCGCTTTGGCCTGTACTTTAGGCACATATTGTGGAACACCTCCAATTCTCCTGTGTGTCAGAATTCTGTCAGACCCCTCAAATCTCTTGATAGAGTTTTATCGAAAACAATCTTCTCAATGGCTTTGTGTGTAGGTGAAGATGCAATCAACCACTTCTTCTTCCGTGGCTCCTCTGTGGATAAAGGGCCATGTTCACATCGGTGGAAATGTTGGTTTTCTGTCCAGCGGTGAACGTTGGTACAGTGGTGCATCAGTGACCGACATTTTTCAAGTAGGATTTCCACTGACCCTTCACAAGTTTTGGAGCTCCACCAAAGATGGTTGCTGATAGACTGGGACCACTGTAAAATACTTTCAAAACCTTTTTTTTCCCTGCAGCCGAGATTTTCTTATTGATTGATTTAGCAAGATGCCATACGTCAAATTGATGTTTAATATGTGGGAACTCCTCTCTCATTGTCTTGGCAATTGAAACGTGTCTGTCCGTGGCTATGAGGTCGATGTGCATTCCCCTTGATTGTAGATATTGCAATGATTTTATAAATCCTAGTTTCTCCATGGCCACTGAGGATTTACATTGGGACACCTGCACGACCACCGAACTCACAATTTTCTTACTATCCATGTCCTGAAAGTGGTAGGTGCACTACTTGGCAGAAAATCCAGGGCTGTCGCACTGTCCATCGCCAGCTAGCCTGAATCGTTTCCCTTCGAATGTACTTGCTAGAGACAATTGTTCAATTTTCCAAGCATCACTAATGGCCGGAAACAGATAATCATGTTGGTATTTGTAGTACTGCGTTTTAGAAATGAAATGGAGTCCCACAAACTGAAAGAAAGACTCTAACTTTCTAAAACTGGACCCACTAAAAAGTGAGGCAGCTGCACACAGTAGATTGCCTGCTGGCAGCTTCCCCAGCATCGGTTGTGCAGACCATGAGAACGCATGATTTAATCTACAGGCGGCATGTATTTTGACGTTACTGCCTTGTTTTTGACGAGTCACATGAATCAATGGCTCCCCACATACTTCCCCTCCAACTGAATGCCCACATTTCAGCATACTTATAATATCCATCAAACAACTGTCGAATACTATGTATTTGCCCTCTTTCATTAGACTGTCATCCGGCGTGAAAGTTGTTTCGGACTGTGCCGTTGAGGACATATCAACAAATTTGAAAGAAATATCGCTGATATCAAGTTCTGATGCGTCGTTGGGTACTGCTGCTGGTTCATTCTCTGTCATTTCAACATCTGTTACTTCAGCATTGATGGGAGAACACAACAATGTCGACAGCTTTTTGGGTGGCATTTTTTTGGCGGGTGTAGATTGTGTGAATTGATCTGCGACTACTTCAGAGCTATCTTCAATACATTCAGTATCATCTTCTTTTGGTGGTGCGGTCGAACTGTAGCAATGGTCCAATAAAACTTTACTGTATTCTCCGGACACATTCAATTCATGTTCTGGCCATTGGACATGAGCATCTCGAGTCTCAACACGCCGCGTCTGAATTAATAGTTCCTCCATAGTGTAAATGGTCTGGCAAGCAACATCTCTCATTTGCTTCACTGTCTGTGTATGTATAGTTCGTACACCCACGGGTAACTAAAGGACAGATTGGAAAAGGGATGTTCATTTTAAACACAATATAAAGTATAGCACAATTGACCAGAAAAAAACACAATATAGTCCCCAACACAAAACAATTCCTAAAATTATTAATTGTTTGCAACTAACCTTATTTTTGTTTCTTTTCTTTGCAACTTTCTTGACTCAAACTTCAACATCTGCACGCTGTTGCTCCGATTCGTTTCCGCATGTCTTCCCTTCCTCTTGCACTGCAACGACTATATTTTCTGGATCCGCATAGACAGCACGTAATGACGCTCCATCGACTCCCTGAAACATAGTACTTTCATTACTATGTATCACAATATTGAAAACATAAAACACACGTGAGGACGAACACACAGGTACATCTCAATAGCTAAACACGAATTAAACATTCCGTAGAACAATCAAACGACAAGTATTCGAGCTCTGATGATCTAGTTCGATGGAACTGTCAGTATCCATACCTCTGGCTCCGCATGGACTGCCATGAATGGTTGTATTGGAGAGGAGGCATCAGCAACTCCCTGAAACACAGTACTTGCATTAGTATGGTTTTCAATATTGGAAACATAACACACACTTGGGGTCGACGGCCCAGGTACATATAAAGAGATAACCACAAATGATGCATTGTCTAAAAGAATCAAGGAATATCTAAATATGATCAGATTTCATCGACTTATTTCTCCGATTTATTTACATCTGCATCATCTAATGGGATGTTGTTATTGTAGTGGAAGCTCCGTTGTCTCCCTGAAACACAGTACTTGCATTAATAGGGAGAAAAGTATAGCAAATGGAATCACGTTATATGATGACGCTCGATGGAGCTGTGAGTATCCATACCTCGTGCTGCCGAAGAATATGTAGGGATGTTGTAAATGTAGTGCGCACTTCCGAAAGCTGTTGCGCCGATTCGTATACGCAAGGTCCCGCTTCGACTTCCCCTGGAATTATTTGAATGTCGACTCTGCATCGAGTGCAGGGGTTGACGCTCCCATCAACTGCCTGAAACATAGTACTTGCATTAGTAAGGATTACAATATTGAAAACATAACACACACTTGGGGTCGACTGCACAAGTACATATCAATGGCTAACCACGAATGAAACATTGTGTAGAACAATCAAACGACAAGTATTCCAGCTCTGATGATCTAGTTTGATGGAGCTGTCAGTATCCATACCTCGTGCTGCTGAAGAACATCTAGGGATGTCGTCAATGTGGTGGACGCTTCAGCATCTCCCTGAAAGACAGTACTTGCATTACTATGGATAACACTAATAATAACTGAAAACAAACACCAGTGGACGATAACTAAGGTGTATATCAATTGGAAAACACTAACCAAACATTCGGTAAAATAATTACACAACACAATAAAAATATTACTTGACATGCATAAAACAAGTCTGCAGCGGAATAGCCAAGTAAGATTACCTGATACGCGCTAGAAGTGGTTGATAACTGCGAGCACGTCACGAATGTAGAATGTTCTTGCTTCAGATTCAAGGGATAGTCAAGCAGTTGTAAAGGTAAATTATTGATTGATAATGAAATGCCAATATTAAAAATTGCCATGTAAGGAGACAGAATACTTGAGAGTAATGCTATTGAAAATGCGCAATATAGCACAGTTCCCTGTGCCCATATATAGATTTCGTTTGTGGGTTATGAAATCGAAAAAGAATATATTGATAAATGTCATTATTCAAAAAGCTATACACTCATATCAATGTCAAAAGTATTACAAGGGACACAACACCTAAAATATCAATGAATCAATTCGGCTACCTACACACTACCGCAAGGCCTAAACCTAAATCTGGACACTTGACTCACCAGTGGCGGAATGTGGACGAATAGAGTGGGAATAGCGTTTGCGAGGAATTTTCGTGTCGTTCGCCGTTTATTCTTCTTTGTTACCCAAGATATTGTGTACATGTTCGAGGAAAAGTGCCGGCTGCAGATGCGGTATCGATCACCCCTCTTGTCCTCTAAGACTTGTTGGACTCTACTCATCCAGTGGATATCCGCAATGTCTGACCCATTCTCTTCTTCGATCAACAGTTTTCAGGAATACATGCATTGTAGTGCCTTCAGATTTAGCATGGGTCTTCGAAGGGCAACCGCTAATCGAACAGGTAGGCATTGTTGAAAATTCTGAAAAGTAAATATCGACATTATTATACAATCTTGATGATAAAAATGTGATACAAAAGTAAATGAACCATACAATGTTCAATGCAAGGTTTGTTTTGGTCACAGGAACTATACCAGTTCATCATGTGCGGCTTAGTATTTGCATAAATTGCAGAAATTTATAAATGATGTGACTCGTCCCTTGAATGTTCTGTCTTGCACGAGAAGGAAACATGCTTACATTATAGACTGGATCCCCGAAGGATGCAATTCTATGACAATTGACACAGATGAAAATAAATAGATCTATTGATAGCATAACAATGGAAACTCAAGTCAATATCAATGAGACCAATGAACATAGCACTATTGAGTACTCTACTCGCAAATAGATAGAAATTTAAAAATCAACGAAATATGACTAGGATACATGGCCTTACCTTGACCAACAAACAGTTGGATTCAGCAAGCAGAGCCTGGAGACACGGAGTCTGTGGAGGCCATGTGAGCGATGGGCCCTTGGCGTGGGATACCTTTTGAAGTGTACATGCTGTTTGGCACCTTGGCCGTTCGCGCCCCCTGACAGCCCCCCATGGATGCGCGCATCCACTGGCGCGAACTGCGTTGATAGAGGGGGGTGGGATGGATGGGCCTGGGGCGTGCAGATAAGGCACAGGAAGACTGCTGAATGGAGACACACTTATGTGGATTGCAGGGGGGCGGCCTGCTTCAACGGGGAGCCCTGCCTGGAGACACGGAGTCTGTGGAGGCCATGTGAGCGATGGGCCCTTGGCATGGGATACCTTTTGAAGTGTACATGCTGTTTGGCACCTTGGCCGTTCGCGCCCCTGACAGCCCCCCATGGCAGCGCGCATCCACTGGACTTGTTCTTATGGACTTTTGTTTTTGTTAAACTAACCACTTTTTTTTATACTTTATATAGTTATACTTCGCCTTTGATAGGGGAGGGGGGTGGATGGATGGATGGGCCGGTGGGCATGCAGACAAGGCACAGGAAGACTGCTGAATGGAGACACACTTGATTCATTTAAAAAAATCGAAACAACCGTTGTTAAAATATATGTGGTGTTTTATTTTGTTTCTTTTTTTGATGGCACAAAAATACAAAACTTTACACATTGTACAGGTCAGGTTGCAGCACAGCGAGGGAAAATCCCCTGTACTGACCGCTGTCACTGGGGAAAGTTTGTTTTATGGCACGAATGGCAGAGGCGGGTATTACTCTTTGAACGCGGTGTCCAAGCCTCCCGTGAAGCCACCATGTAAAGGAACGATAGGCCACCAGCCGATACCACCTGTGAAAAAAAATGATACAAACTGTTTTTAAATGACCAAGATAAGTTTATTAAACGTTTGTTGTCAATGCCAATTCTTGTAACCAATGACATTCTGCTCGGACAAATGCTATCTAGACACTGCACACTATTGAACGACTTTCATGCGTTACAATGATATGTAGATGTAATTTTGGATATAGGAGACGACCATGAAATAGTAGTGGCATCACAAGCAGCTTATACTTACTCGTTACTCGGATTACGAGGTCGAACAGTTGCGCGAAGTTCGTGCATAAGCACCATCATTATCCTCAATACGGACCGTGTGAGGCAGGCTGCCCTGAAGTCTGGCAGCTCGGTGATGCATTGCGGTCGTGGCTCGCCTTCCGAAATGTAGGCCACGCATCTCGAGTTTTCACAGCAGCAGCAGTTCTCCTCCTCGGTCGGCATTAGCTCGCACCGATTGCATGTGCACCAGGTGGAAACACCGTCCATGCGACTAGGTCCAGTGTCTTCATCCGTTGATTCGTCCTGCCAACTTCCGTCCGAAGCCCCATCGTTTTTGCATGTTTCCCTTTCCAGTAGTTCCTCCTCGGTATACTCTGGCTCATACATGTAGGGCATTATTATAGCCATCGTGTGCTAAACAAACTAAAATAATTTATAGCGATGGTACAGGTGTTCACACGGGCTACAAGCAGCAAAGGTAGTGGACCAGAGCACAGAGTCTATACTGGCGGATAGAATAATCACAATCGGCAAATGTTCCCCTGAAGCCTCTGCCTGGTTCAAATCATTTTTGGGTCCACGGAACATGAGAGTTACTAAGGATAATGCTCACTCCATGGCTTCTTTACTATTATGTGGTGTTCCACAGGGCTCATGTCTTTCGCCTCTTCTCTTTAATATCTACTCTCGTCTTCTCTGCGCTCTTTTGTCAGCCCTAGGCATTTATTTTGCCAATTACGCTGACGACACGCAGGTTGTTATTAAACTCACTGGTGAGTATCTAAAAGATGTAGAGTATATTAACTCCATCTTCACTGAAATCCAGAAGTGGATGGCGTTAAACTCACTGGCCCTCAACAATGCAAAAACAGAGCTGTTGATTTTAGGTACCCAGAAAAAACTGAAGAAACTTGACACAAAATATGACAACTTTCTGATTGGTCAACATATAATTCCTGTATCTAAGTCCGTAAAGACCTTGGGAGTTTACTTTGACCCGCCGCTATCTTTCACCCGTCAGGCCAATTACCTCAAATCCTCGTGTCATTATTATATTCAGCTTCTATGGCAGATTCGTCCCTATCTGTCTAAAGAGAACCTTGCTGTGATTGCAGCCGCCATTGTAAACTACAAGCTGGATTATTGTAACAGTCTAATGATCGGTACCTCCCAGGCCAACATTAAAACTTTGCAGATTATACAAAATAATGCAGCACGCCCTGTAATGGGCCTTAAGCGCAACATGCACTTCTCTGACGCCAGGCCAGCCTTCATTGGCTTCCAGTGAAACAGCGCTTACACCACAAAGGCCTTACACTACTGTGTTTAAATGCCTTCATGGTCAAGCTCCATCTTATCTCGCTTCTAGGATCAAAAAGAAACCTGTCACCCGTTCCTTGCGCTCAAGTAGCAACACCGTCTTGGTTCAGCCCCCATCTATCCTGAAAAGATTTGGGGGTATTAGCTTTGACTCTTGGGCCCCGGCTCTCTGGAATGTACTCCCTAAATACCTTACTAATAGTGAGTCTCTGCCTATCTTCAAAAAGCAATTGAAGACCTTCCTGTTTGACAAAGGATAGGTCTCTTCTGTCTCTTTAGCATAGCTCTCTCGGAATTGAAATCAGTCTTCCGCTATCTTTTCCTCATTCTGCTGGTCTTTGTGAGGTTTGGGTTCTTTGTTTTCCCTGTCTGACATTGTTTTTTGTTGTCTGTCTCCTTCTTCCTTTTGTGTGCGCCCTGAGGCCTATGGGTTAGTGGCTCAATACAAGAATATAGATAGATAGATAGATAGATAGATAGATAGATAGATAGATAGATAGATAGATAGATAGATAGATAGAAACGAGTCACAGAATACTCAAAGTATCACAGAGAGAGGAATGGAATCGAAAATCTGCTGCTGTGTGTTGTGAAACGGTCAGTTTATACTTATTGAGGAAAGAGGCGTCTTGCCATTTCCATGGCGACACGTCATTAGCTGAAGCGCAGCGATTGTTGACACAAGACGTGCTTTGGCGTTGTGAAATGGGCCGTACGCGTCTGCTGATGACAGGCTCAGAGGCGGGGGATATGATTGAGTGCAGCAAAAGCAGGTCAGCCAGGGCGATGGGGCAAGTGATAGGATTATCACAAAATGACAGCGCCCTGGTGCACGTTTAATGGACGAAAACTCGGGTAAGGTCCATAGGAAATTTTTCTAAAATCGAGTGACTTAGGCTTAAAAACACATGGCCGACCCGTAGGGACAATACAAATTTTTGACCGAACCATCCCTTTAAGCCAACTGCCAAAAAACACAATGCAATGCACTAAAGGACTTCTTCAAAAAACAAGGAAAACGAAAACATGACCTCCTAGAACTGTCGGACGCAGAGATACTTGAAGCCATCCAGGACCCTTCACCGGCCCTCAAGATCCACAAAATCGTCTCTCTCCGTGAGTCACCTGCAGAGGAAATCACAAGTCCCAGGAAGCGCTTTGACACTGCTGAAGCAGAATCCTCCCCTCCAATTGAGATCCATGAGGACGTTAACACAGAAAACTCGAACTCTGAGACTCTGAAAAAGCGAGATCCAGCTTAAACAACTCCTCAATGCCTCCACTCTCTGAGACCACCAGTCCGCGAACAAACCTCATTCCACGCACACAGAATCCATCTTTGACGGCTAAAGGGCCAGGAGTCCCTTTCCCATAAATGCCTTACAACTCAAATCCAACTCCTCCAATACAGAACCTCAGGCCAATATCAAGCCCAAGAGTGCAAACCAGAGGCAGAGAACAACTGGAGTACAGCCCGCTTCCAGAGAAAGGCCCCCAACTCAATCTTCCACCTATGATGCCAAGGAACAGAGGCCGCACAAAAATTCACTCACCACCTTGTTTCAAACCGCACAACCCGGCTCTAAATACTCATGCAAAAATCTGAGCAGAAGCGAAGCGGCGCACACCGGTCAAAAGGAGACCCCATCTAAAAAGCCAGACATGTTAACAATCATGTCCGCAGTAACCATAGCGCTAGCACCATTTGCCAAACTGTACAAAGCCTTAAATGAAACCCTGAAAGACCACACGACGACATCCGCCATGATGCACACCAAACTGATCTATTTAGAGGGATATGTGACAGCCATGGAGAAAATCATTGCGGATCAAAGTAAAGATACAGAAAGGTTGGGGCATCGGATCGTTGTTCAAGAGCAACTAACGACAATGCCACAGTCTAACATAAAAAAAAAGTCCAAACATGCAGAAACTCAAACTTGCGTGGACAATTATGAAAGGGTAAAACCTACTTTTCCATGAGCTAGCAATGATCTACCACAAGAAAAACTCAGCATATTTAACACACAACAAGGGAGCAGTGGAGGCAAATTTGCCTCTCACAAGGTACCGTTCATTTTTAAATCAACTCAGGTTCGACCTGAAGATTCTCCATGCATTATGTCCGACTCATCTCCAAAGGTGGCTCCGAAAGGCCCCAAACCATCAAGCGGTGCAAGCGCAAAACCTACCACTAGGGGAAACAAAAACAACCAAATGCTCCTAAAACTTCACGAGCAAAAATGTGAAAAAAAACATGCACGCTGAGTCCACCAATCACCAAACGAAACCTAACCTCACCACCAAGTGCCCACGATCACCAATAAGCAAGGAAGCGGGCCCAACACCGCTCTCGGAGGAGAAGGAGCCCTCCGCGTCGCCAATCACGTTGAAGATCTTTTGGCCGACGAAAAGTCAATGAACATCACAACGCACTTCGACTTAGACCCGGAAGTGCGCACAAAAGCACAAACCCCCTTCAAGGCTCAAAGAAATTACTCCAGAGTGACACCGGCAAGAATGTTCTATGCCAAAACAGTGAGCCAACGCACACTGAGAAGCCCCAGCAAACAACGTGGCAAGAGCCACCATACTCAATACAGCTTTCCGCCGCACCACAAACAAAGAAGAAACGAGGGCCCAGCAGAACAAACTCTCCAAGAAAATTAGGAATGCCTAAGACGTAAAACACCGAACAAGAAACTCTACCTGAATAGCAGACCTACACACAAGACTAGCCAGCAAGAATCCCCTGGTCGAGAGCGCCCACATCAAACCCCACCAAGGACACGTCAAAAATCTGTTACGGAGCGAAGGAACAGAAATCACATTTCTACAATAATCTTCAAACTAGAACAAACAACAAGAAACTACGAAGACATAACACTAAACAGAGGAACCGTATTGAAAATCTTCAGACACAAATTTGCTAAGAGCCTTGACATCGGACGACCTAATCCTAGTGGAACCTTACCACAATGCAGCCAAGGCAAAATGTTATCTTTACATAAGGTCAGATAAACTCAGATTCCCACTCAAAGAAGCACAGGAAGATCTACTTCAACAAGGTTTTAAGTGGACAGACGTACCAGTAAATATCCAACACTACAACGCGGGGCCTCATGAAAAGAAACACCACGTGGAAAGAACCCACTATATATCCAGGATGAGTCCTTGTACAAAGGCAACAGGCTGTATCAAGAAAAAGCAGTAAAAAATACCTACAAAGGATCCAACTAGTTAAAAAACCTCACACACCAACACAAAATCTCCCAGTACTGGAGATCCAATTGGAGCCAAGTGGCGAAGAACCTAATCAAACGTGCAAAGGCAAATCATCAAAAGTCACCCTGGCCCACCAAGATACACCAACCTATCAAAAAAATAATGAATGAGAAAAGTACCCTACATAGCAATCAAACTCGTTCCACAAGCCAAAAAAGGACGACAACCTTGCGCCGATGAAGCAACTTTGGGCATGGTTACCCAAGCCTCTATCCACCACCACGAAAAAATAGCAATCCGAGGCCCGCGAAGTTGGGCCCTCCTACACGTTCACATCGAAACTATCAAACTTAATGGCAACGACTCTAAAAATAGCCTTGTGGAACACTTGCGGTTACAAACACCTCCCGCAAACCGGAGGCATCGACTTGGGGCAATTCGACATACTTGCGTTGCAAGAACTCTGGCTAACTGAGAAACCCCATCTAGATGGGTTCGACATTGCATTCTCACCAGCAGCGAAAAACAGCTTAGGGCGACCATCCTCCGGTCTTCTACTAGCAGTCCAAGCGGGGAGTGGCATCAGCATTCAAGAAACTTTAACGTCCTCGAAACACCACCTGGCGGTCCGAACCAACTGGGCTAACTTTGACCCAAAATCAACAAAAAAACAGAACACTGAAATAGCAATAATCAACGCATACTGCAACCCACAAGCGATCACGGATCAAACATTCCTGAGGATGATCGAAAAAGAAATCGATTACATGTACACTGACAAAGAGATCGCCCATGTCATTATCTGTGGCGACTTAAATGCCAAATGCCAGAGTTCACACAGGTTGATACAGGGGAACCAACAACAGACATCAGAAACGAGGGGCGCGCTCTGTGAGGAACTGATGGACTCGCAAGGATTCCACAACATAGACTCGGCATTCCCCAATATGGGGAGAATTCCGACCAGGGCGAGAGCGAACTCTAAAGGAACAATTGATTATATCTTCGTATCGGAAGAAATGCTGAAACTAATTACAGCCTTCGAAGTAACTCGAACAACAGCAAGCGATCGCAACCTCTCTGCCTGTAATCCATCTATGTCGGAAACCGTTGAGGCAACACACAGTGCAACCGACTGAGCCTGATCGCCGCCAGAGTTGAACAATTGACACATCTACGACAAACACTGCTTAACAGCCGACATTGACTACCATCCACTTCTGAGCCCTTACAAAGAAGAGACGCAAAGACAAAACAGCCCTCGACAGTCTGCGACCCACCAGTACGACGAGCAAGTGGTCATCAAACGTGCTGCACTAAGACAACTCAAGAGGAAAGCTAGACATTCCAACTCTCCCCTTCTGCAAACCCAACTTGTCGAAGACTACAAGAAATACAAAGCAATGGTAATACACCATCGGGCGTCTCTCTATCAGAACGACTCAGAAGAAATCTTGAAAAAAGAGGCGGGAAAGAACGCAAGAGAATTTTGGGCTCTAATGAAATCTCCAGCAGCCCTATGCGAAATCCTGCCTTCAAACAGCGTCAGCGAAGAAAGATGGCAATCACACTTCGAAACATTATTCGAAGAACCCAAGAATTCAGGAGCAACCACCCAGTCAGACCCAGAAGCACCCTGGGAAGACGTTTCCAATGAAGAGGACATTGCTACAATCATCTGTAAGCTAAAAGCCTTGAGAGCTCCTGGCCCGGACGGGGTTACAAATGTTAACCTCAAAAACTTTCTAAACGAATGGGTCACCTTTATCAGCCTGGTTTTCAACAGATGCAAGACCCTGAGAACGATCCCAAAATCTTGGACATCCTCGACAGTGGTCCCAATATACAAAAAAGGAGACAGAGCAGACTCAAGAAATGACCGGCCAATCGCCCTCCTTGATACAATAGAGAAAATATACACGATGCTCCTATTAAAGAAATTCCAAGCCTGACAGCTCCTGGTGCAGATCCCTTCCAAGCAGGTTTAAAAAAAAAATCATCAACAACAGTGAACATCATGCTGTTAAGCATCGCCAAAAGCTAAATCCTGGAAGGCTCAACTAGACTAAACTTGGCATTTATCGAGCTAACACAAGCTTTTGACCTAGTAGATAGAGAGCTGCTATGGTCAAAGCTTCAATCTTGGAACTGCCCGGAAAACATCCTCGCTCCAATCAGAGTTCTTCACACGGCAACAACCATGAGGGTAAAACTTAACAAAAAAGGCCTGCTATCAACAGAGATACCAACTCGAAGAGGAGTCAAGCAAGGGTGCCCTCTGGCGCCTGCGCAATTTGTCACCTTCTTAGGTGACTTTAAAGACTCAAGCTCGACCATCAGATCATTCCCTCCAAAAATAGGGGGATTACTGGTGCCTTGCCTAATGTATGCCGATGATATCACATTTCTGGACCAAACCCAGATAGGCCTACAAAGGCAACTGGACCATCTGTCAGACTACATCAGCTGTTCGAACCTGGAGATCAATAAGACTAAAACAAAGATCTTGATCTTGGAAAAGACAGCAAAAAGAACAACCACTTTCAAATGGAGCCTAGAAAAGGTACAGATAGAAACAGTATCAAACATCAGATATCTGGGAGTAATAGTGACAGCACCAGAACAGAAGTGAGCATGCAAAATCATCTTTGGGCAAAAACTTGTTCTCTGACAACACAGGCCCGGGTCCTGGAAAAGAAATTTGGACGCTTCTCTTTAATCCCAACGCTGAAATTTTACAAGGCTAAAGTCGTCCCAGCACTAACATACGGCAGTGATGCAATGCCAACAATCCCGGAAGCTTTTTGGCAAAAAGTTGAGGGTTTCTTCTGGAGATCGGTGATGAACCTGCCTAAGTCAACCTCGATGGTGGCAATCAGGAGAGAATTTGGTCTGTCTTCTCTTAAAGCAACAGTCAAATTTAACAGCATCTCCTTATTCAGGAAAACGATTCTTCCCCAAGGTCTACCATTGTACAAATTGATCGATTCAGAACTGAAAGCAGGTAGCTGCAAGATGCTAACAAAATGGGCAACACAGATAAGAAACAGCTCGACTCAATCGCCTGCTCCGAAGAAGACCTAATCTGGAACCCGCTGAAAATCAAAAGAAAACTAGCAGAGCTAGACTGGATCACCACGCTCGAAAAAGCAAATGAAAACAAGCTCCTGGCGCATCTTCCAGCTCACATATCAAAATTGAACGAAGTTCCACAATTCCTTAAAAGATTCCCTGATAGACCACTACAACAAATCTTTTTGATGGCTCGTCTGAATCTCTAGCACACAAACGAAATCCTGAATGTCAGAGGCCAATCGGCCACAAAAACATACAGACTGTGCAAAAAGAGTGATCAAACTGAGTCGTACGCCACCCATTAACGTCCTGCTCGGCGCTGACAGAGATCAGACTGGCATACTTGCACCCGGTGCTAGTAACAAACACAATCTTAGACGAAAAAGTGTGGTCGTCCCGACTGATGAGCGGAGACAAAACGTCCTGGACAATCGCCTCCGCCAAGATCCTAGAAGCGGCCCTGGGGGAATGCAACAAACTCACAATAGAGAATATCCCGCCGCCTTGATGTTGCACTCACTTATCTCATGAAAGCTCTAAATCTTCAAGAGAAGATTGAAGATCGAAACAGACATATTAGAACAAATGGAACTAACAGAACAAAGAAACAACTGCTTTTTCCAGAGTCCAATTTTGCAATATCGCAAAATCTTTTAAAATCTAGTAAATTGATAAATATAAGTAATTAAAAATAACAATTAAAAAAAGAGAGAGGTTTAGTGAACACGTTGTAGAGAGTAAGGGACACACAGGATTCCAGTGGCACACTGCATTCCAAATTAACTGGAGCCGCTAAGGCGGATACACTGAAGACTCTAGTCATATGTTCAGACAAGAAGGAATAAACCCAGCTTGCAGCTTTAGGTGAACAGTAAGCTGAGGAACACAATCTGTCAATCAGTATATTATAATCGACCAGGTCAAATGCTGCAGAGAGATCCAGGAGCATTAACAAGGCTAACCTACCCCTTCTAGGATCCGTTAAATGCCAGACTTAAGGTCTAACAAGGCATTCTCCATACAATGTACGGCCGAGACCCGACTGCCTACAATCAAGTAAGTTGTGACTTTCCACATAGAGCTGAAACTGTAGATAAACAACCATATCAATGATCTTTAACAGGAAATGCACATTGGTTATGGGCTGATAATTGGTAGCCACATTGGGGTCCAGAGATGTTTTTTTCAATAGCAGGGGTATCCATGCCTGTTTGAGGGATGACGGAATCGTGGCTGAGCTAAAGGAGGCATTGACAAATATAGTAACAGCAGCAACCAGAGTAGAGGCACATTCTTTTACAATAGCTACTGGACAAGGATCCCCTGTACAGACCATGGGCTGGAGAGAATAAATAATGGTTGTGACCTCTTTTTCCGTAACCTTGGGGAATGTTAACGATGGAAAATCAGGGAGTGGAGAGTCCCTACAGAGAGAAGGGGGAGGGGGGAAAAGTGCTTGTTTTTGAAGAATAGTCTGCTTAAGGGTGCATATCTTATTCTAAGAGCCTCCTATATCGAGCTACACCATACCTCGTCCTCCACAGTGGATTCATGCGGTTTAACACCAGGGGATTCCAGTTGTCTAAGGATTTGATATTGTTCTTTAGTATCAGAGTTTGCAGAGCTAATACGTGACTCATAATGTTATTTCGTAGATATAATTAGTGTACTCATATATTGTTTAGTTATTAATAAGTAACTTTCCTTGTCATTAGCAGATAGATTTCCAAGCCAGCTTTTGCATATTATCTCTTAATGGGATAATCTCATCAATTGCTGATAGTCATTTCTGGTGGTAATGATATGTGATGTCTTGAATTGAGGAAAGTGAAGCAAGCACTTCAGAAGAAGAGCTCAACAAAGGAGAAAGAGAATCCTTAGTAATTTTGCTCAGATTGCGTTTAGTAACCATAATATGAGTAGGGTGTATTCCAGGCTTAAGGTATGGGGTTGTCAAAAAAATTGATAACATTGTGTTCTGTCCACGGACAAGGTCAAATAACAAGGTCATTAATAGTCAGGCCATATGTACAGAACCAGTCCAGAGTGTGACCTGCTCTATGAGTAAACCCAGGTCTGTGAGTACCTGATTAAGAGAATCAGCATGAAGGTCTGTGCTGTCATTAAACCAGTACTTAAAGTCCCTAAGTACCATAAAGTTTGAAGAAGGTTTAAGTTTTGGGATCCGAGTAGATATCAGCCTGAGTCTCAAAGAGCGGCATACGATTCCAAGATGGCCAATTGGTGGAGGAAGACGTGGTAGACACAGCTCGTCCCCGTCCCATCACTAAAGGTGATAATAAGCAGTGTATGATATCCCCCATGAACTGGCAACAGAGAATGTGGGACTCCCCTA
Source organism: Ambystoma mexicanum (assembly GCF_040938575.1). Taxonomy (NCBI): domain Eukaryota; kingdom Metazoa; phylum Chordata; class Amphibia; order Caudata; family Ambystomatidae; genus Ambystoma; species Ambystoma mexicanum. The sequence goes on from NC_090939.1 coordinate 887,480,326, forward strand.
GTGGTGGCTTGGTCTGCAGAATGCTTGTGGAGCTCCGGGAGGAGAAACCGCAGCATGGCAACACAACAGGCAAGAAGCGAAGTGCGGAGCAGAGGATGCGGATGCCAGCCCTGAGGAACACACTTGCCGGACGCCGCTGGAAAGGGCAGTTGAGGCGGTACAGGCCACATAGGAGAAGGTTGGGGGCCAGGTGAACACCCGGGGCGAGCTCTGGAGGAAAGTTCTCCCGACCCGCCTGACATCAGGAGGAGCAGCGAACGAGAGTGATCCCAGGAGGGGCCGGTGGAAGGCTGTGGTGCGGCACAGCACTCAGGGTGGCCCTCCGGTAGCGGAGCGGAGAATGATGGGGCAGCAGGAATGTGGCAGCTAGCCCGGTGGGGCACAATGAAGCAATGCAGCAACCGAGGAGAGTAGGCGGCACACCCGGCGCGGGCCGCACAGCCCGATATATAGTGGTCTTCTCAACTTCTGCATCCCAACTGGAACCGGGGACGCTAACTGGAATCAACCTCCCAGCTGAAAATCACATCCCCGTCTGTTTATTATCTGCAAGGGAACCGGAAATATAAATCACATCTCAGACATTTTGTCCATTTCCGTGGGTAATCGTGCTAAAGGAACACAGTGGGAAGCCAAGAAAGGAGCAGGAAAAGCTTCCAATGACCAGACACTAAGGAGAGGTGAGGAGTGGTGGAGGGGGCCTGAGCATCGCAGTGAAGGATAAGAAGGAAGAGAGGCCCCCCACTCCCAGGTATCTGGTGCTCTCCTGCCCAGTTGACAGATGGAAGAGACTACAGCTCTGAAGACCCTGGTAGAGACCAGCAGGGCTGCTCAGAGATTGGGAGGAGGCCCCCCAGAGGACTGTTGGCACTGCACAGTTGAATTGAACAGGGGGCCTGGGATCCACAGTGCCCTCCACATCACCGCAAAGAAGCCAGGATCTGCCCAGAGGGAGTTCACCAGACACCCAAAGTGTACAAGCTCTGTGTGAACAGCGGTGACAGAAGTGGTGGTTGGATTTGAAAGGAGGGATCGGGCCACTGAGGCCATCAGGGAGCAAACCCTGGTACCGCTGTGCAAGGAATACAGGCTTTGGCGAGCTGGGTGTGTGGCCTCTAGCAGGGCACATGTTGAAAAATAAGAGCGAAGGTAGGAACAAGGAGGTTCCAGCTCACTCAACGATGGCCCACCAGGGGGCAGAGGGCACGCTAAACAGGTGCTGGCAGTTGTACAAACAGAAATTCCCATAGCCCACGTAACCGCTTCACCGATGGGTCCAATGAAAGTCAACAGGGAGGATCTGGTACAGCGCCTTGCAGACCTCCAAACTAGAATCACGGAATCCTTTCAAGAACAATTCACCTCCCTAAAATTTCGAATGAGTGGTGCATGAGATAAAGGGGGAGATTTCAAATATAGGGGAACGTCTGGACATGAACAAACAAGCTCTTCAAGAACTAGCTGAGGACTTGAGGAAAACCGACGAAGCACAAGAACAACTTGCTTGGGTGTCGCACAACCTGGACCTTCAGTGCGAGGACCTCAAGAACAGGTCACATCGCTCAAATATACACCTAAGAATGTTCGAGAGGAGATCATGGATAGAGACCTTAAGGCGACAGCTCAATAATTTTTCGCAGAACTGCTGCTCGAGACCCCCTCGCTTTTGCAACCTACTCACAAAAAGAAGTCCTGACGGCTGCCCGCATTGCCGCCTCCATGAATATCAACGGGACTCAGGTCCTATTATATCAGGACCTGGCAGAATCCACATTGATTAAGAGGAAGCTGATGGGACCAGTAGTTAAAATCCTTAACCAAGAAACAATCCGGTACAAGTGGACATTTACGTTTGGTAAGGGAGGCAATGCAGGGTAACGTCTTGTGAGCAAGGGCCCAGTGTGGTCTCACTCGAGAGCTGCAATGGGGCTTCGGCCCCGGGGACGCAGGCCCCGGCATTCGGAGTTGGCGGCAGTAGGAGTGGACTGCGGTGTCAAGTGGGAACAAATGGCTTCATGCACCGAACGCTGGAGCGGGTCCAGGGAGTAGCCGCAGGAGGGGTGATGACGAGGAAGGTAAACCAGGACTCAGCTGCTTTGGCTGCAGGTACAGTCGGCCGGGGCGATGGGAAAGGAACCGCAAGTCATTTGGAAACCCCAAGGCTGTGACCTAGGGGAATACAGCAGGAAGTGCGCCTGGGCGCTTGGGGGGAGGAAACACTGATGGGGTGGGGCAGGGAGGTAGCTTAGGGGAGTACGTTTCCTCTCATGGAATCTCATGGAGAGGCATAGTGATGACTTTCCGCAGTTCTCAAACTCAGGTGGTTTACCGGTACATGGTCAGGGTTTTGTCCCGAGGTTGCCACTAGGACCCATGGACTGGCATGGTTTGTTGGCGGGATGGGGAGGGGACCAGGAGACTGGCTGCGATACACTCAGTCAGGCTTTCTGCATGGGAGTGCGGGGGGAGAAAGGGAGGGAAGGAAAGGAGAGGGGAGGGCAAAGCAATTGCACATCAATCACAACACACAAAGGGGTTGGTCGATCTTTGGTGGGTGGCAGGCAGAGACAGTGAGAAAATATTCAGGGGGGGTCGGAGGAGGCTCGATCGATAGGTTGAAGGTTCTCACACATAATATCAGGGGATTAAATTCCCCAGTTAGACGGCGTAAGGTGGACCATTTCTTCAGGTGGGAGAAACATGGCTTTCTCCCGCTCCAAGGGAACCACATTCGTAAATGTGACAAATTGAGACTCCACTTATTGATATTCCCACATATATATCAGTCCAACATAGCAGGCAAAACAGCGGGGGTCCTAATAGCCTCTAACAACATTCCCAACCTGGTGATACTGGACTCGAAGGGTGGGTGGACTGGGGCATTTGCTATGCGTTCAATTTCATATCAACACTGACTCATTCACTCTAGCGACAGTGTACGCTCCGAATACTGCGTAAGATGGGTTTCTCAGGAAAACATTGGAGGTACTTGAAGAGATGGCTGAGGGATATGTAATATTGATAGGAGACTGAATATGGCGTTGGGTCCGAGGGAGGACCGTAGTGGAAAGGGACAGACAATCCAGGGGGCGCCATCTCACAAGCTCAGTGTCCGTGCAAATAGCAGGGCGAGTACAGGAGTTATCCGATCACGTGCTCTTGGCCGCAATGTTCAATGTGCAGCACGGCCAGGGGAGGCTCTACCAATGGTCCTTGCCGGAATGGATTCTGGCGGATGCAGCCCTGGCGGAGATGGTGGGGGAAAGAATACAGAAGAACTTTTGGGACCATGCCATATCTGACATCTCCCAGCAGAACTGGTGGGATGCCTTCAGGGCGGTAATTCAGGTGAGCTGATTGCTCTCAAGGCCTCTAGGGACAAACAGACTAGGAGACTGGAAGAAGATTTAGAGTCCCAATTTAAAAACGTTATGCCTAAAATGGGAAACTGTCCAGCAAAAGCAACGCAGAAAAATTATAGGGCAGTTAGGGGCCAGCTAGACATGTTGAGGGCCAAGAAGGCAGAGCGGAGTCTCCTGTATGTGAATCAGACATTTTATTTGGGGGGAATAGAGCAGGTAAGCTACTAGCTAGGCAGCTGAGACATATGGAAGCGGCCCAGACAATCCTGAATTGAATGGAGGGAATTCTCAGGTGCTTCGAGCACGTCTATGGCACTCTTTATGCCTTGGATAGGCCTCTGGAGGGCCTTCAGAAAGAATATCTGGGCACGGTGGAGTTACCATCATTGTCAGTGGCAGACAGGGAGGCACTAGAAGGGTATATAACAGAGGAGGAAGTCTGTGTAGCCATAGGGAAACTCCCACGCACAAAGCCCCAGGCCCAGACGGCTTCATGGCCGGCCGTCTTCTACAAAAAATACCAAACTATCCTTACCCCACACCTAGCACAGCTATATAATTCATTTGAGGAGAGAGGGGGCATAACAGAGTCCATCGACCAAGCAAAATTAGTGTTTTTTCCAAAGCCGGGCAAAGACCCAATGCAGTGTGGCTGATACCACCTGATTGCACTGATCAACACTGATACCAAGATCTACACTAAGATCCTGGCAACAAGACTAGAGGGCCTACTTCCAGATCTTATCAATCCCAACCAATCAGGGTTCATTAAGTCCTGCCAGACTTTTGACAGCACAAGGCGGGTGTGCCACCTAGTGGAAGAGGTGACGAAAAAAGGAATCCCAGCAGTCCTGCTTGCCCAGGAATCAGAGAAAGCGTCACCCTTGCTATATATGTTTTTCTTGGAACCCTTTCTCAGCGCCTGAGGGAAACGCGGTGAAAGGCGTTGGTTAGGGGGGTGGTGGTGGTCCATAAAACCATGGCATTCGCACATGACATGCTGCTGGCTCTCTTGGATCCATCCGCCTCCCTCGAAGCGGTGGCTTCTGAGATTATGGCCTTAGATGTGGTGTCAGGGTTAAACATCAATGTACACAAATCCGAGGTGCTGAACCTCACAGTGCCGAGGGAAGCCCTGGCGGAGGCTCAGGGGAACACCCTTCTTCAATGGACAAAGGAGAGAATTAAATATCTAGGGGTCCATATTATGAAAACCTTGGACGCCCTCTGCGAAGCGAACTACCCCACTCTGGTGAACGCTCTGAAAACAGACTTAATGTGCTGGAACCCGCTTCATATATCCTGGATGGGGCGTATGGCCTCGATCAAGATGGTGACCCTTCTGCGATTTATGTACTATTTCCAGGCCCTGCCAATCCCTCTCCCCCAAACGTTCTTTTGATCGCTCAATCAGCTCCTCTCCGATTTCATTTGGAGTAACAGAAGACCGTGGGTGGCATTGGGGGTACTTATTGCTCTGAGGAATGCCACAATATATTATACGGCACAAGCAAGTCAGGGATCTCCTTCCCCTACAATGAATGTGGCGCACAATAAAAACGCTTTTAATTTCTAAAACATAGATTCTTTCTTAAGGCGGCCTCCAACCCGTCTTGCACACAACCTCCACAAGCACCCTGTGTCACAGTAGACTAGGAATCAAGCCGGTGTGTTATGAATGAATTTTTTATTAATTTATGATTTATTGTTAAATTAGAATAAACAATTACAACAGCCACCAAGGTGTAGCAACAGAAAATGCAGTGTCCTTTTTTGGTCAAACAGCACACTGAGAGAACTCAAATATATATCGGACAAGGATTTACTTTACTTCCTTCACCACTATCATCAATGAACAGTTCAAAACGCCAAGTAAATGAATGCAACAGACAGGAAAGTGCATGCGCGCACATAATGGTACTTGAGTCCCAACAACCCTCACCCCCCCTAAACCTCCACTAGGCTTGCCAGTTTTGGATGGAAGGCAGTGGTCAGGAGGTAAGGAATAACTCACAAAATGGAAAATTGTTTTTTTTAGTTATAATGACAGATGCAAATAATAGGTAGGCTCTTGGGAAAAGGAATAACTCACAAAAAGGAAAATCGTGTTTTAGTTAAAATGACAGGTAAATAAGAGGTAAGCCCTGGGCAAAGGAATAACTCACAAAAAGGAAAATTGGTTTTTAGTTATAATGACAAATGCAAATAAAAGGTAGGCTCCTGGAAAAAGGAATTTCTCACAAAAAGGAAAATCGTTTTTGGGATTCGGATGGCAGAGCCAGGAGAAAATACAGTTGCAGATGGAAATTCGTTTTGTAGGGAACACTTTAAACACAGGGACAAATTCGTTTTTCAGCTCCCAATGGGATTGATTCTTTTGGACAACACTTTTATGACTCTAACCATTCACAATGCACTGGGAAGAGATGGTGGATTTCGAAATTTCCACAACAAATCCTGTGAAATAAGTGGGGAAATTAATTGATTTAGTTGTAAAAAAAATATACTAAGGATCTACACAGGCAACTGGGGATTCTTCAATGGAAAATAACTGAAGTGCACAGGCAAATAAAGGATTCTTCAATGGGGAAGTAGCTTAAATGCACAAACAAATAGAAGATTCTTCAATGGGAAAAAGACTACAAGGCACAGGCAAATAAAGGATTTTTCAATTGGAAAATGGCTTAAATGCACAGACAAATGAGATAGGGGATTTTTCCATGGGGGAATCTCTATGGCAATGCTGAAGAGGATAGGGCTTATGCAGTCTATGGCTTGGCATATTTATACTTACAGGAGAGGGCTAGGTGGACAGCAGGGAGCGTCAGAGCATCACTGCTGGGACAGTCAAGGGGTCAGTCCAGTCAAGGATTCTCTCTGTCCTCCAAGAGGTCCAAAGTCAGCTACTAAACCTCCTGGCTCCTCTGCAAGATTACAGCCTTACTCTACTGGGATGGTTTAAGATTCCGCCAGCTGCACACCTCAGGATTTAGTAGGAAGAGTCCTGATTGAGGTGGAGTGACTTATTTATAGGGTAAGTGACATCACTAATGCATCATAGTTCTCGCAGAAGGGATAGGACACTGTTCAAAAGTGCACTCCTTTATGTGGGCTGATAGGTCCAGAAAATGGAGGAGTGTTTTAACAGGAGGGCTCGGTCTGGCTTGGGGACATACGAATCTCACTGTCTGACAAGTGCCCTTACTCTTCATATTTCAACACATATCACAGAATTTTTGAACACTATATTTTTCGGTGAATCAAATGACCCTACTTAGAGGTTTGTAGGTTATTCCATTGCAGAGCTACAGTTTTCCCTCATTTACTCCCAAACTATATCCATTAAAAATATGGTGCTCGGTGGACAGAATATGAATCACATTTTACACATTTTCTCCAATTTTCATATCTCTCCACCACACCAGGAGTGCCCTATGATGTTTTCCTAAATAACTCAGGTGTAGGCCCCACCAATTCGTTTTTGGCTGGCCAGAAGCAGTCAACTTTCACATTTTCAAAAATCCTACCCTAATAATTGTGCGACCAGTATTGCCAATGTTATACAAAATAAAGCATATCTCCCATTAAAGTGGACAACAAAAGAACAAGAGAAAAAACACATACCAGATATATATTACAAACACATTTTTTGCCCTACATTTTAATCCCTCATCAGCTTCTCAAAATAAGAATAATTGTTCTACTCCCTGTAAATGTATGATTTTCTTCATCTGGGTTCCAATTCCTTACCTTTACTCTTCAGGGGATTCCTAGGCTCTACCCTCACTGGGTTCTTCAATCAGTCGCAAGTTCTGCCTGGGATGACAGCTCTTCAACTGATTGATGTGCACCCATTTCTCTTCCGTTTGTTCTCCCTTAGCGATGCAGATCTTATAGGCGACAGGTGAGCTTTTATCCACAATTTCAAAGGCGCCGCGCCAGGAGGGAAGGAACTTCTGCTCTTTGGTATGGTTCCTTTGAAAATTGTACAAGTAGACCCTGTCCCTTACTTGGTACTCTTTCTTAGTGGTCTTTAAATCGTAGTGGGTTTTCATCCCCTCTGCTGACTTTTCCAGATTTTGTTGAGCGTACGCAAAAGCATGCTGAAGGTGTTTTTGCAAATTCTCAATATATTCATGCGTCGTGGACGCGTTGACACTGAGGTAGCCCCATTTTCCGTCAAGTCATTAGCTTGAATTAAGACATTTATGTCGCAGAAGATGGTGTAGACCTGATGGTCATCAGGACAAGCGGTAGTGGGATGTCCCAACTAGGCCCAGAGTCCGCCACAAACTTCTTTAGGATGCCCACAATTGTTTTATTGTACCTCTCAACTCCCCCACTTAGAGGCTCGGGGGTAGGCAATGTGGAGTTTTCTCTTTACCCCGAGTATCTCCCCCATCTTTGTCATCACCTCGCTGGTAAAGTGACTTCCTCAGTCCAGCTCAATCCTTTGGAGAAGGCCAAAAAACGGGAAGATATGGTTGATCATTAGGGCGTCACCAATTGAAATTCTTAACATGCACCTACTAGGCAGTAGATGTTTGGAATTTGGAGTTTCCAGGCCCATTTCTTATTTATCAATCAACTTAAATGTGGGATGGTCTGATCTTTTGGGAGTTTCCCGAATAACACTTCACTGATGAAGCTTTTTTCCATTATTCAGGCATGCTCTGGCGAGAACAGGCTCCCCGCGCCCCTCATTTACCTGAATGGGGAGGAACAGCTGTTCACGATTTTCCTGAACATCAGCCAAACTTTGAGGTGGTTTTTTATCCTCTTTCGTCATGGGATTTGGGTTTTCTTCAAATTCTGGATAGGTATACAATTTCAGGGTATTTCCTTCCAGTGTGGAATGCCACTTGTAACTGGGAAGAAGGTTGTTTTTAAAAAATGGAGATGGGTTCCCATCTCCAATTTGTTCTCCTACAGAGATGACAGTAATGTCGGGGACCTGATTGTTCCTAAAGTGGAATTTGATTTTGTCAGACCGCTGTTCAATCATGTGGCATGTGCCATTTAGACTCACATAGTTTGTGCTTTGTTTTAGTTTTATTGGCCAGTTAGTCTGTGTCCAGATGACCTTGTTCACAAAGTCTATTAGGGGTGACAACTTCCAAAGGCGGTCATTCCCTAGGAGACAAGGTGAGCCCTCTGGAGTGACGACTATGACTAGGTGTTTCACCCTATGTCGCCCAATTTTTATCTCCAGATCTGCAGTCCCATCAACTGAAATTTCATTTCCGTTGAAGTTTGGGAGTTGGACAGGAAGAGGTGAGTGGGGAGTTTGGTGACTCCCCCCTTCCTGAATTGATTTGGTCAAATGCCTTTTTGGACAGAAGGGTGGCTTGGGATCCGGTACCCACCAGCACTGAAAATGCACATTGGCCTTGTACCTTGACGGAGGCATAAAATCGGCCTTCCCTCTCCGCAAGGGGGAAAAGAAAATGTGCATTTTGGGCCAGCTTAGCAGTTAATTTCCTTATGTTGAACTCTGACACTGTGTAATCTTGGGCAATTTTTTGTGTCGGAGTCCGGGAGTATGTAAAGAAAATTTGGCACCCTGATATTTGTGGGACTTGGAAATCCCCCTTTTCCCCTCATTCTTGGCTGCCCCCCATTTCCTGGAGACAGTCACTTGAACTGGTTTGCAGGGAGGATCCCTAATTTATTTCAGAGTCATTGGGGTGACATGGTTGGGGTTCAAGAATTGGTGGTTCTGGGTAAGTCCCAATACTTACCCAGTCTAAGTTGGGGTCTTTTGGGAACCATTTCTCCTTGGGAGGAATCCCCCCATCCTTGAAAGAGAAGACTTTCTTCCCTGAATCCCCCAGGGATACTTCCCCTTCAAACTGGAGGACATGGACTTCCTCCATGAAATGGGTTTTCTTTGTCCCATGGTTTCTCCTACTTACCCTCTGTTCCCTAGGTTGCAGCTTTTCGGGGGTAGGAGATTTGGGTTCAGGTTCAAAGGTTTCTAGGGGGTTTTCACGGGTGAGAAAGTAAGCTTCCTCTAGGGCTGGGCCTTGCCCTTCCCATGGGCCTCCTCCTCTAGAACCTGTCAGTTGTCAGGGTTTTCTCCCTGTCATTGCACCAGACCCTGGGTTTGAACTGTTCTGAGCAGCCATGTTCGTTTGTGGACCGTGCTGAGCCCTCAACATGTGACTCATGTCTTGGGTCAGACTTTGGACCTGGCACTCCAGTTGGGACATCCTTTCTGGTTGGTAGGGGAGGTCTAGAGTCATACCTTTAAAGCTCTCGGGAAGGGTAGCTGTCCCTTCTCCCAGAGTAGCTTGGGTATTGAGGGTTTCCCTGGTAGCCCTCCATCCTTGTCTCCCTTTGCCCTGGATGTGGAGGTCTAGAATCCTGAAAGTTGGGAGAGAGAGAGGCGGATTATTCTGGAAGTTATGGTTTGGAGGGTACCTAGAGAAGAAACTTAAGTTGGAGGATACAATATTTCTTTTTTCCAGAGGGAAGTTCTGTGGGACGTTTTGTGGGAAGTTTTGAGGGAAGTTTCCTGGGGCTGTACCTACCTGATTGGACCCCCCCCCTTGTGCAGCGGGAGTCCATACATACCCCAAGATGAGTCTGTTACCCTTGTACCTCAGGCTAATGTAGGTGGCAGAGTCAGGTGATGCATTGCTGTGATACCCTGACTGGCTACCACCCGCTTGGGACTTATCAGAGGGTCTCCTCTGCCTCTCATTTGGCTTATTACAGGGAGGAGTATTTTTAGGTCCCCCATCTTTAAGTCCATAATTGGGGTATTCTTCACCTCTGCCACCTTGGCAGTAGCTGGGGTGTTGTATGGTTTGGGATTTTTGTGATTCTTTTTATTTTCCACTGGCTTTTGGACTTCATAGATCTGGTTAGCCTGTTCTATTACCCAATCCAGGGTCCTTTGATCATGGAACTCCCTAATCAGGTGTGTCATGATATTCTTATGGAGGGCATGTAAATAAGTATTGATAGACTCCCTACTATTTGTATGCACCTGTCTAGAGGTCTGGGCAAATGCCTGCTTCAGTTCCTGCACAAACTCTCTAGGGACCTGATCCTCTCCACACTGCAGGTTGTAGGCCACTTTGCTGGACCTCCTGGGGGTTCCTGTGCAGCGAGAAGTGTTTCAAGATGGCTGCCTTGTAGGTAGAACATCTTGAATGATTTTGATCCTCCAGCCCAGCAAAGAAGCTGGAGTATTCCGGGGAGAATGTCCACTTGACAAACTCCATGGAATTGTGGTACTTCTTTATGCCAAATGATGTCATCATCTGGTCATACATCTCCAGATGCTCCCAGACAGAGTAATTGGCCTTTTTGTGGTAAAGAGTCATGAACCTTCTGATGATGGCTTTTATTTTCCGAATTGGATCTTTTACAAGAGTTCTCTTTTGCTTGGCAGCCTTCTTTTTCCGCTCCATTTGCCCTCAGACTCAGAGCTGCTACTATTTGTGGTCCACTCCCTGTCCTCTAGGCGCTCCCTGATTCTTTGAGACTGGGAGTCCCTCCTAGAATGACGGGGTCTAGTCTCTTCTCCCCTGCTGTATTGTGGGCTCTCTGGGTCACTTCCCTTGGGCTCTCTTTTTCATACAGGTGAGTACTCATCTTGCTCCTCCCTTCTTCCGGGTGTGGTGGAGAACTCCCCCCACCTTCCTAAATGGGTGGAGATTTTCAAGATACTCTTTTGAGGCCTGAAGTCTGATTCTTATTTATCTGCAAAGTGGTCCAGACGTAATGTAAAAAAACATTTTTTATTTCTATAACCTAGATTCTTTCTTAAGGCAGCCTCCAGCCTGTCTCGCACCCAACCTCCACAAGCACCCTGTGTCACAGTAGACTAGGAACCAGGCCGGTGTGTTATCAATGACCATTTTATTAATTTATGATGTAATGTTAAATTAGAATAAACAATTACAACAGACACCAAGGTGTAGCAACACAAAATGCAGTGTCCTTTTTGGTCAAACAGTACACTGAACCAACTCAAATATATTTAGGACAAGAATTTACTTTACTTATTTCACCACTGTCATCAATGAACAGTTCAAAACGCCAAGAAAATGAATGCAACAGACAGGAAAGTGCATGCGCACACAAAATGGTACTTGATTCCCAGCAAACCTCACCCCCTAAACCTCCACTAGGCTTGTCAGTTTTGGATGGACGGCAGTGGTCGGGAGTGGGAACACAAGGTAAAATCAGATTTTGAATTGTGCTTACAGAAACAATATGGGAGTCAGCAACGAATGGCACAATTCGTTTTTTTGCACCATGAAAAAATTGTTTTTTAATTATTTAGCACCATTGCTATGGGACAGAACAGAAGGGACGTTGTGCTCCGTATACTTAGAAGACAGGCAGGGCTTAGAGAATACTGGCTAGCACGCACACAGAAAATCGCTTTTAGGATATGCAACACATCCGCAATGAAAAGGGAATGCAAATGAAGATTCGTTTTTGACAATACAATAGGGAAAGAGGAACATAATAGGAAAACATTTTTTTTGGATGTTAAGCTCACTTTCAATGGAAAAGAAAATGCAAATGGTATTCGTTTCTACTAAGGCTGCAAATGACAGGCAAGCTCTGGGCAATGGGGAACTAGCAATAGGAAAACCGGTTTTTAGTTAAAAGGACAGGTAAATAACAGGTAGGCTCTGGGCAAAGGAATAACTCACAAAAAGCAAAATAGTTTTTTAGTAAAAAAGACAGATTCAAATAACAAGTAGGCTCTTAGGAAAAGGAATAACTCACAAAAAGGAAAATCGGGTTTTAGTTAAAATGACAGGTAAATAACAGGTAGGCTCTGGGCAAAGGAATAACCACAAAAAAGAAAATCGGGTTTGGGATTAGGATGGCAGAGCAAAGAGAATATACAGTTGCAGATGGAAATGTGTTTTGTAGGGCACACTTTAAACACAGGGATACATTTGTTTTTCAGCTTCCAATGGGATTAATTCTTTTGGGCAACACGTTTATGACTATCACAATTCCCAATCCACTGGGAAGAGATGGTGGATTTCGAATTTCCACGATACAAATCCTGTGAAATAAATGGGGAAAGTTAATTGATTTACTTTTAAAAATATACTAAGGCTCTACACAGGCAACAGGGGATTCTTCAATGGGGAATGACTGAAATGCACAGGCAAACAAAGGATTCTTCAATGGGAAAACAACTGAAATGCACAAATAAATAAAGATTCTTCAATGGGAAACCGACTCCAAGGCACAGACAAATAAAGGAATTTTCAATAGGAAAATGGCTTAAATGCACAGACAAATAAAATAGGTTTTTTTTCCATGTGGGAATCTCTATGGCAATGCTGAAGAGGATAGGACTTATGAGGTCTATGGCTTAGGATATTTATACTTACAGGAGAGGGCTAGATGGACATCAGGGAGCATCAGGTCATCGCTGCTGGGACAGTCAAGGGGTCAGTTAAGGATTCTCTCTGTCCTCCAAGGGGTCCCAAGACTTCTACTAAACCTCCTGGCTCCTCTGCAAGATGTAGGCCTCACTCTACTAGGATGGTTCCAGATTCCGGCAGCTGCACACCTCAGGATTTAGTGCTGATTTGAGGCGGAGTGACTTATTTATAAGGTACGTGACATCACTAATGCGTCATAGTTCTCGCAGAAGGGATAGGGCACTGTTCAAATGTTGCCTGCCATCTGCGGTCTGATAGGTCGAGAAAATGTAGGAGTGCTTTGGAAAACCAGAGGAGGAGACCCATCATCTCACTCTGACAGGAGAGCTTGGTCTGGCTTGCGGACATAGAAATCTCACTGTCTGACAAGTGCCCTTACTCTTCATATTTCAACACCTATGACAGCATTTTTGTAGCATTATATTTTTCAATGAATCAAATGAACCTAGTAAGAAGTTTACAGGTTATTCCATTGCAGAGCTACAGTTCATAGTGAATATCATCTGTTTGTAATCAAATAGCGCAAGGGATCCGGGACTGTACTACTTTCACTCGACCCAAACAGGAGGTGTGGGCAGCACCTCCACCCACCCATGACCATGCTGCTACAAAACAAACTCAGTGGGCCTCATTACGAGTATGGAGTATTAATAAGGGCATGCCTGCCTCCATACTGTGTTCCAGCACCAGGTTCCTTCAATGAGGAATAACCGGGTCATTCCAGCATTGGAGGACCCGGTAATTCCTCCTTGAAGGAACTGATCCCCATTCCCATTTGAGCCAGCATAGGGCTCAATGGGGATGGAGCTAATAACGGACCCGTTAATAACAGGCCTGTTATTAGCTCCTTGGTCCCCTCGTGGGACCCGGAAAGGACATCTGGTTTTACCAGACGTCTGTTCCGGGTCCCGCAAGGGAATCTCGTAATTGCGCATCCGGTAATGAACAGTGGCGGTCCCGTACCGGCACCCTTCATTACGGGAGCGCAAGCCTTGTAATAAGGCCCAGAGACTTATAGAGTGAAGCGCAAGAATAGTTTCAGCATACGGCCCAACGGTTCTGTGTGGTATAAGGTGCTCGCCCAATGACAATACACAGCCGGCACATTTTTGTGCTTGATTGACCTCGGACGTGAAGGATTTCGTTCGTGAGCAGAAGATTAAGGCAAGCTCTTAAGAAAGTATGTCTCATCGACTTGTTTGGGAATCTCCGAAGCAGCTGCATGGTTTCATTTGATTTCATTATGAAAGGTGGCAAGTGGGACAAGAGTTTGTTTGTGTTTGCTCTTTCCTGGGTAGTAATCCAATCCATCTCAGCTAGTTTATTTTTTATTTTTAGGCGATTAGCGATGAGATCGTCTTCCGCGCACGCAATTTGCTCAAGCTGGATTCTTTTCTGTGTTGCCCAGTTGGTTATCATTTTGCAACTTCCTTCTTTGATTTCGGTGTCAATCAGTTTGTATAGAGGAAGGCGTCTGGGAGAATTGTTTTCCTGAATAGAGATATGCTGTCAAAATCGACTGTAGCTTTTCGAAAGATGAGCAGCTGTCTGAGTTGATTTTGGCAGATTCAGCACTGATTTCTAGAAGAAGCCCTCCATTTTTTGCCAGATGTCGTCAGGGATTGTTGGCATGGCGTCGCCACCGTATTTTAGGGCAGGAATCACTTTTGCTTTGTAAAACTTGAGTGTTGGACTCAGGGAGAAGCGGCCAAATGTCTTGTCTAGGACTCTAGCCTGTGTTGTCAGAGAGCGGGTTTTTCTTCATAGGTCTTTTTGCATGCTATTTTCTGAGAAAGTACTGTCGATCATTGCTCCCAGGTATATGATGTTAGTTACTGTTTCGATTTCAACTTTTTCTAGGTTCCAGTGGAAGATGTTTGATCTTCTCACGTTCCTTTCCAGGATCAGAACCTTTGTTTTAGCTTTGTTTATCACCAAGTTTGCCTGGTCGATGTACTCTGACAAGTTGTTCAGTTGCCTTTGTAGGCCCATCTCGGTTTGATCCAGCAGTGTTATATCATCAGCGTATAGAAGTCGGGACACAGGATCGGCTACGATTTTTGAGTCGTTTCGGTACAATGTTGCACGGTAGCTTTTGATCCAAGATTTGTATTTCTTTGTTTCCGCAGCAAGTTCGTTATGGAGATCCTCTGAAGTGGAGTTCTTAGCAAGCCTTTTGATACGTCTTACAGCCACGCGTTTTGTCACCACCTGTTTGTCGTACTGGTGGGTTTGTGGCTACCCAGTCAGGGAGTTTCTTCTGGTCATGACTTTGTAGGGGCTCAGAAGGGGCTGGTAATCGACTTTTTGCGTGGTGTTTGATCTGGTACAGTCGTATTTCGACATCAATTGATCTATTCTGTCAGCTGTCAATCTGAGTTGGTTACCTTGAGAGTTGCGTTCGAAGTTTTGAGGCATCAAAGGCTTTTGCACACCTGTGGATTTCCATGTAGCTTGCAGAAGGTTGTGGTGGCTTGCCGAGGTCCGAATAACTTCAAAAGATGTCATTAACTTCTGCATTTCTTCGGACGCAAAAATATAGTCGATTGTTCCTTTTTGACTTGTTCTTTCCCATGTCGGGATTCTCTTTGGATTTGGGAAAGTTTGGGCTGCATTATGGAAACCTTGTGAGGCCATCAGTTCATTCCATTGCACTCCCCTGTCTTCTGCTGGTTTCTTTTGTGAGATTTTAGGAGCCGGCGCGGTCATTTTCTGGCATTTGGCATTTAGGTCTGTGCAGATGATGTGTGTGATTTGTTTTTCAACGTAGATGTTGTCGATCTCTTTTTCAATAGTTCTCAGGAACCTTGCATCCGAGATTGCGTGAGGATTCCAGTAAACGATTATGATGGCGATTTGGGTCTTCTGATTTTTCAGCGTTTTTGAGTTGTGGTTGATCCAGTTCATCACAACCGCTAAGTGATGTTTCGAAGTTGTGGTTGTTTCTGAGATGCTGATTCCGCTCCCTGAGCAGACTGCCAGTACGATACCTGAAGATGGACGTCCTAGCCAGCTCTTCACAGCTGGTGCTATTTCAATGTCAAAACCATCCAGGTATGGTTTTTCAGTTAGCCAGGTTTCTTGCAGGGCGAGTGCATCAAACTGGCCTAGGTAGATTCCACCTGGTCTCGTGAGGTGTTGAAACCCACATGTATTCCACGATCCGATTTTTAGACCAGTCTCTGCGATTTCAGTTGAATGAGCGGTGATCTTCTTGGTTGGCTTCGTAGGCCGCAGATTGCTATTTCCTCATGGTTGTTGGTAGGGCTTTGGGCAGCCATGCCCATAGTTGGTTCATTTGTGTGGGTATGTTGGCTCTTATCGGTTTTGCCGGCAGAGTTTTTTTTCTGTTCAAATCCGTTTCGGTTTCCCTGGTTCTTTGAGGGCTTGAGTTGTCTTGGGAAACTGAGGAACTTTGCGAAGGGTTAGTAAAAGCCGATCGCTTAGGTATTTCTTGACTTGTCTCAGTTTGGGGTCCCGATGTTGTGCATGTTTGAGTTGGGTCGGATTGTTTGGATGTGTTGTTGTGAGTTTTTCCAAAAGCGGAGTTAGGCAGCCTGTTGTTTTTGTATAAACCCTCCGTTCTGGATGTATAATGTGGTCTGTCAGGAGTTTTTCTTGTTTTCTCCCGCAACCGTTGTTCTTGGCGTCTGGTGGTGGACAAGTTTGTCAGCTGAAAGTCACGATGTTGCAGGTCATCCTGGGCTTCTTTGATGGAAAATCTTAGTACAGACGATCTTATGTGCAGGCAAGACTTTGCTTTCTCATTCTTATGGTATGGCTCAACCAAGATAAAATCGTCCGATCTCAGGTCTTTTAACGCCTTGCTCTTTCTGAAAGTTTGAAGTACCGTTCCTCTGTTTAGCGTAATGTGTTCATTGTTCCATGCTGTTTGTTCCAGTTTGAGGATAGTCGTTGGGATGTTTTTTCTTGTCTTGTATTCGTGTACTCGTGAGTACTTTGTTCTCTCTGTAGATCTGGGTGTTCTGTCTCGTCCTGTGATTTGTTTGTTTTTCTCATTTTCTCCCTTGTGTTCGTGTGCTTGAGTGTACATTGTTTTTTCTATAGATCGCGGTGTCCTGTCTCGTCCTGTGATTCTTTTTTTTTCGTAGGCACTTTTCTTTTGGTTAGGTGAGTGTGTTGAATTATGATAAAGGTTTTCTTTAGGTCGCCTTGATCTTGGTGTTTTCAGGTTGTGTTTGCTCTGGCGTCTTGCTGAGCGCGTGTGTGGAGAGGTCAAGAGACTTCTTTTGTACGTTTGGTCTGTCTGGTTTTCGCTTGCAGAAAGTGTTTTAATCGGGCCAACCTCTTTTTTTATTTTTTTTTGCATCTGGCTGTAAATGTTGAGTAATGTTTATCAGGACATCGTCATTTAAGAAGTCTTCCACAGTGATTGGTGATCTTGATATCTGCTGGTTCGTGGAGGTATGAGTAGAGCTCTCTTTTCTCTTGTCTGGAGAGGATTGGCGTATAGTTGTGGGATTAGAAGGCTTTTCTTGAGCCTGATTTGAGGATTTACTTTCTTCTATTTGAGCTCGAAAGGGCTCTGAGTTTTAGCAGCGTTTGGTTGTTTTTGCCCCCCTTTATGCTTGTTTGTGGCCTTTTTTCCACCAGTGATGCTTCTACGGCCGGGGCTGTAACGCCGGACAGCACCTCCGGCTGAGTCAAAGTCGAGTTGAAGATGAAAGGCTCTAAGCTGGAGTTTGGTCGATCTGTGCATCTTCTCAGGTTGCTATTGAATATGCTGAAGTTGTTGCCTTGACTCAGTTTTGATTTTGAAGGAGAGCTCTCAGGCTCTGGTTCTTTTTGGTAAGCATCCGAAGTTTGGGTTTCTGCAGATTTTAGTTGTTTAGGTATTGGTGGGTGGTCACAGAGCTTGTTGGGTCTAGGAGTTTCTTATGGGTCCTGCACCCTTCTGTTTCTTTGTTTTGGGTTGGGGTTGTTTTTTCCATGGCTGTAACGTAGCCCTCTAAGTAAATCAATTTTGTGTGCATCACGGCAGACAACAGAGTTGTGTGATCTTTTAGGGTCTCGTTCAATGATTCGTATAGTTTGCAGAAAGGAGCAAGTGCAACGGTTATAGCCGACATGATTGTTAGCGTGTCTGGTTTTTTGGTGGGCGTTTCTTTTTGGATGTAAGATAAGGCCTCACTGTGTCTCCTATTTTCAGCAGACGTGTAGACAGTGGTGGACTGGCCTATAGGGAACTCTGGAGATTTCCCGGTGGGCCTCTGCACCCTGGGCCTCTTTTGTGTGGTATTTCCTTATTTTCTGATAGGAAAAGTATTGGGCTTGCTGAAAATGTGTCATATGGGGCCACTTTGAACATTATTTCCAGGGCCTCTTTTGGTCCCCAGTTATTATTTCCAGGGCCTCTTTTAGTTCCCAGTCCACCCCTGCGTGTAGAGGAAGGATTCTTGTGTCACTTGGCGAGAAGGTGACTGGTTGGTCAGAGGGCCTCTTTTGTTTGTTTTTAAAGGAATGGCGTTGGGTAGAAAACTTTTCTCGAGGTTCAGGGATGGGCCCGTGTTCTCACTAGTTCCAGTTGGAGCGGCGGGCTCATTGGAGAATTAGTGTTCATTGCAGAGTTTGGGATCTTGATTTCTGGATCTTTATAGGGTGTGTCTTTTTTCTGATTGGGTGTCGATGATGGTTGTGGGGTGTTTGAGGAGCAGTTTGGCTGGGTCGGTCCTGGGCTGATGATCTCGGGGCTAGAAAGCTGGAGATCGTTGGCCAAACTGTTTTTTAAGAGCTGGGTGGGAACAGCCAGGATGTTGTTGGGTGACTTGTCCCCCCAGCTTGCTTCTAAGTTAGCTGCTTTGAGTAAGCCTAGTTCTGCTGTTGTTGCTTCCGAGCCGCTGTTCACAGTCATAAGGTTTGTTTGCACATTTGGTTCTTTGTTGATTCCGATTTTTCGCACTTTGGAGAACGAAGCTAAGTCCTGCATTGCCTCCAGAATCTCGGCATCAGAGAGTTCGTCAGAGGGATTGTATTTCCGTTTGCCTAGACGTTTAAAGAAGTCTTTTAGGGAGTTGTTTTGGGTGTTCTTGGAGAGGGTTTTTTTCAGATATTCTTTATGTATTCGTTTTTTTTGTTTGTTATTTAGAGTGTGGTGGATCTGTGCTCTTTTCCAAGTCGCTGTTTTCTACTTTGTTTTCTGCAGCTTTCTGCTTATCTGTGGCTTTTGTCTTTGTTTTTAAATTCTTTTTAGTAGGCGCTTTCTTCACAATAGATTTTGTCTTTGGCGCTGTGTATTTTATTTTGTTTTTTTTGTTTGATGCTGTGGGGGAGACAGGTGAGCTGCTCTTGTGGGTTTCTACGTCTTCCCACTCTTTGCGCACCAGTTCTTTTGTCGCACTGCTTCTCCTTTCCTTCGTCGACCGGCCAGTGAGTTCTTGTGCTGCTTCCGTGTCTGCCGTTTCCACAGCGCCTGCCAGAGGTCGCCTCTCCTCAGTCGTGTGGACGATCGCATTCGTGGTCACCTGACCTCGGGCTGCTGTGTGGTTCTGCGCTGTCGGCAGCTGCAGCTCCAGGGGCAAGCGAGGCCAATCCGAGTGCTCCCCGCCACCCTCCATGCTCTCTGGCACCTCCGCTGCAGCGTCCCGATGTGAGGTGAGCCTGGGGAACGAAGGCAGTGTTGGTTGAGGAGCAGGGTCGCTTGCTGCTTCCTGGGAGGAGTCATCGAGTTGGCGTGGCGGAACCCTGCTCAGCTCGCCCGCGAGCCCAGCCTCGCTGAGCTCCCTCACCGTCTGCCCTCCAGCTGGCGGTGGGAGAGTCGCGGATGGGGCAGGGACGATCGGGGTGCTGGCTCTCGGGGAGAGCAGTTTTGCTGGAGCTGAGGGCCCAGTTTCCTGCAAGGTAAGCAGTTCTGTTGTCTCGCGTAGCATAGCGCCTTTGTGGGTCACCAAAGGTGGCATGAGTCTCGGTCTGGTAGTAGAGTTAGCTTTAGTTAGTTAGTTAGTTAGTTAGTTAATTTGGCCTGAAGCGGGAGGCGGTTGCCCGATTCCCCTAGGTCTTTCTGCACCCACAGTTCTGCCGCTGTAGTGGGAGTGGATAGTTAGCGCAGTCTGCTGGGCAAAGGAGCACATGCCAGCTCTCGTGTTGAGTTTGGGGGTCTCGAGCTCCTCGGGCATCTTTTTTCCCCCTCCTCTTCCGGAACAACGATTTGCGGCTGGTTGACCTCCCGATGTGAGGTGGTTGTTTCCATTTCCAGTCTTTACGGTCCTTGCAGAGACTGCAAGGACTACTACTCCTTCAGCACTTGGCTCCGCGGTGTTGGTGGGGTATATGTAGGTCCTCCCACACAGGTAGCTGGATGAAAACCTTAGAAAGACTCCACAGTAGTTGAAACAGAGCAGGCTGAGAGTTGACTGCAAGGACTGTGACTCCCTCAGCGACTGTATGTTTCATACTTTCATAGGGCAAATTGTACATGACTTTGCCTTCTCTATTCTGTCAGAGAATTGCTTGCTTTGTACAGCATAGGGCGTATGTATATGTATTTGTGTGTGTGTCTCCCAATGAAGGAAGTATATCCTTAACTTCCCTTTCCTCAGCTTCTGGGAAGGTAGGAATAAAAAAATTAACTAAGGCAATGTCATTTTATAAGGGATTAATTATGCTGTGTTATTTTGCCCATTTTGGCTGGCTGCGGCTGGTTCTCACTGGGAGAAAAGTGTTCACCAAGCAGGGTTTGAATTCAAATGAAACAATGCCAATTTCATAAATTGCATATTTGATCGTACCAATCTTTTTTTTTATGGGTGACAGCCTACTTATGGAAAGCTGTGTTGAAGGTGTGACTTCGTCCTGTGCATGCTCCTTCGGTCAAATGTGTACTCTGTCATCTTTACACTTGCCTGTGCAAAGGAATAGCGACCATTATATCTTAAGCAAGTCAACTAAGGGGCCTCTGAACTGGGAAGGCCTAGGGACGTCAAGCAAAGCAGCATCCCTGCACGCCACACACTCTCTGGATGCCACAAAGGTAACTTAGCAAGACATGGCCCGTCGCCAATGCAACTCGGGAACGTTTATCCCATTCTAGATTGCTGTACATACAATTATTGGATGACTAATTCTAAGCTTCATTACTGGTCTCAAGTGCAAGAGCTTACTGGATGACCCACTTGAATTCACATTAACACCATGGTGTAGCAATTTACCAGGAATTACTGCTAGTGCCTTCTAGCAACCTGTTATGTCTAGATGCTATTCTTTCCACACAACACCCCTCTTTGCCTCTGCGCTGCTTTGATCTCTCTTTTGATCTCTCCCATGTCAGTAATATAGCGCTGCTGCATGAAGCAGCTGTATCCGACAATGGGTGGCCTGCCCATATCTGCGTTG
Source organism: Ambystoma mexicanum (assembly GCF_040938575.1). Taxonomy (NCBI): domain Eukaryota; kingdom Metazoa; phylum Chordata; class Amphibia; order Caudata; family Ambystomatidae; genus Ambystoma; species Ambystoma mexicanum. The sequence continues at coordinate 887,501,468 of NC_090939.1, forward strand.
AAAGAATTAAAGGCTTTGTTTAACCTGCCTGAATGTGAATCTACTTTTTGCAGATTACACTGATAGCAGAAGCAAGCACTTAACTGATTCTGCTATCTGAAAGGCGATTCTTCATTTAGAAATCTTTATGCTGCGCAGCATAATATCAGGTTATGTTTAACAGGTTCTATTGAATGCCACATATTTGTCTATGCATTGGTATAGTTGTCTGTACACGGTACCTATGGATTTGTATGTGGTTTTATTACTAGAGCTGCTTGCTAGAGTGCACATGTTAAAGTTTGCACCATTTCAGTGTTACTTAAATGCATGTGATTTTAGGCAGCTATATTTCACTCATGAATATGTCTGCTTGGTTACTTTGGCTGGCTGCTATTGGCAGGCGTTAAACCCACAGGACTACTTGCCACCTTTTATGGCGTTTGCTGAAACATTGTTCTGCTTTGGCAAAATTGCCTATTTATAAATACAGGCTAATGGTGCCCATTTTAAATCTTTAGCTTTTAGGTGCATTTTATCAACCTCTTACATGTGTTTGATGGAAGATCGAGTTTCCAGATGTGTCTAACTTTAAAGTTTCTTAGCTTAAAGTGAAACCTGTGCTATGTGGTTGTGTTCCCTCATTATGATAATCTGGCTCCAAGCTTTGGGGAGTACCTGTGAATGAAGCATGCGCTCGGGAATGTGTCTGTTCCTCGCTGCTTGGAAGGGAAGGGGTACCCTTGCAGTTCCCCCTTAGTGTCCGCGGTGGAGGTTAGCTGAGAACTGCTTCGTTCTCACTCTCTTGGGCCCCACCCTTTTTTCAGAAGGATGCCCCAAGCTTGTTTAGGCTGAAAACAAGAAGCTTTTTGCCTTCACCAGCGTTCTTGCTCCAATTTGTGGTACAACATGAGGGAAAGAATGTGCTTTATTCACGTAAACATGCAGCCGTCCCTGCCCGGGTCTGTGACAGATAGCAGTGACTCCGTTGCATGCACCCTGTTGCTTTTTGACCTGCTGGCTGTCTCGAAAAAGTCATGCTTTGCTGAGTTACTGTTACTTTAATATATATGTACAGTTACTTTTCTGGATATAGCTATGATTCCTCTTTATATTACACAGACATGTGTCCACGTGGTTATATATAGTATGAGTTCCTCTAGTTTTGGTTTTCCAAGGACTTATGGTTGAATTGCCAATAGAATGTACTATTGAAAGGCCTGCATGGGGCCTCAGGCCTCATGCGATCGGATTGCAATTACACAAGCGTTTACTGCTGTATTTTCTGGCTACTAAATTAAGCAATATAACCAGGTCATAGCAAATGTGCTCTCTTGGAGGCTTTTCTATTTGAACTTTAAATAGACTGCATTATTGTATGTCTCTGTGTATGATGACAATTGCTCTTTCGAATGGATTGTGTCCTCCCACGTATTCCTCATCTTATGATAAATCGTTATCTCCAGCTTCGCTGCTTCTGAAAAAAAATTTCTCCGCAGAGCATGCTGTGCTCGAGGTCGTGGCGTCGATTGGCCCTCGACGTACTCCGTACTCTGTCGACGTCACCGATGGTATAAATAGCTTGAGCCGTGCCCGTTGCTTCAGTTCTGTTTTTCCGATCGCTTCGCTATCGAAAACGGCGCGCTTGAGGTTTTCTGTTAAGAAAATGTCGTCTTCTTCGACTCCTTCAACACCCAAGACTGGGTTCAAGAAGTGTGTAGATTGTGGATCGAAAATGTCGATCACGGATCCCCACCGAGTTTGTCTCTGGTGTCTCGGTTCCAGTCACCGGACCGACGACTGTGGTTCCTACCAATCCATGACCGAGAAAGCTCTTCGTGAGAGGAGAGGTAAACTGTCGGTGGGGAGGGAAGCCTCTAAGAAGACTACATCCAAAAAACATAAGAAAGCGACTGATTCCAAGGAATCGGATCGCCATAGGCATTCAAAGAGATCTCGATCTAGGAGTAGATCGAGACACTCTTCTTCCTCGTCCAAAAAAATGAAGAGGAGACATAGATCTCCCTCATCATCATCTTCCGAGTCGACCGAAGAAATTCGATGTCCGACAAAATCGGATTCTCCCAGAAAATGGGAAGAATTTCGTAAAAAGATGCTGGAGGTATTCGAGAATGCAGCCCCGACCCCCTCGAATGAACCTCGGAAGAGCCATACCCCTAAGGTCGCTACATTGGACGGCAAAGGGAAGTCTAAGACTACCTTGGTAAAAACCGGTAGTGTCGGGGATACTCAAAAAACTCGAGTCGACGACAAGTCGTTGAGGACTCTTCGAGAGTCGAGCACCTCTCCGGTGGCATATAAAAAACATAAGTCGGCGAAGGCTTCGACGACTTCATCGACGTCGACCGTTTCGGCATCGAAACGAAAATAACCTCGACGCCTGTATCGAAGTCATCTTCGAAGTCATCGAAGATTCCTTCGACAACTTCGAAGGATTTTTCTATTCCTTCGACGCATATAGTAGAGGAAGAAAGAAGATTTACTCCATTGCCCAGGTCAGACTTTTTTAAGTCCATGTCCTCAATTTATGAGGAATCTGGCACAGAGGAAGAGGAAGTTACTCCCTTTGGAGTTTCATATGGCACAAAACAAGTTCCTGAGGAACGCATTGATCAAGAGTCCAAAATGAGAGACCTGAGTGACACTCCACATTCTGCCAGTGGAATTGACACCTCCCCAGAATTAGAGTTTGCCAGACCTGATCCTGCAGAGCATGCAGACTCAGGGTACAGGAGTCTTATGACCAGAGTAATTGAGTATATGGGTTGGGGTAAAACTTCACCCGTTTTTGAACAAGATGACATGACGGATATAATTGTCAGAGGTCCTCAGAAAGATCCAGTTCTCCCCTTTCACAGGGCTCTTCAGAGGAGGGTGGAGAAAAACTGGGAAAAGCCTGAGAGCATTGCTGCTGCAGATAGTAATTTCCCCAAGAAATACAGACCAGCTGGTATGGATCCTGAATACTTAAACAGGCATCCAACTCCAGAAAGTGTAGTTATTCTGGCAGCATCCACATCAAAGCAAACTGCATATCCCACTATCCCTCCAGATAGAGAGGATAAAAAAGTTGATGCCTGGGCACGTAAAGTTTTCACTTCAGGCAGTATGGCCCTTAAATCGACAAATGTCACCTGTACCCTGGCCAGGTTTACCCATACCCTGTGTGACTGTATATAGGCGGCGGCTGAGCATATTCCGGAAGGCGAGGAAAGGAAAGGCTTCCTGAATATAGTCAAAGACGGGAAGGAGGCAATGGGGGAATGTCTCCAGTCTGGACTGGATACTGCTGATAGTATCAGCAGATCCATGGCTGCAAGCATTGTGCTACGCAGATTTGCGTGGTTGAGGAAGTCGGGGTTTGCACCAGACGTGCAAGCCAGACTCCTCAACATGCCCTTTGATGGCTCGAGGCTGTTTGGCAGTAAGGCCGATGAAAGCCTAGAAAAACTTCAGACCTCGAAAGCGGCAGCTCAATCGCTTAGTTCCTCCATGCGCCAGCCTCTAAAACCCTATTCCGGCTCATCTTCCTGGAGGGGTCGTTCTTTTCGTTACTACTCCTCATTTGGTAGAGGAAGAGGACAGGCTTCTCAAAGGGGCAAAAGAAACTTCCCTCGTGGAGCACGAGGAAGAGGTGCAAAATCAGCCTCAGGAGCGGCATCTGTACCCTCAGCCACTCCTGCAGCCGCCTCCAAATCCTTCTGAGACCTTGTTGCACAAAACACCAGTGGGAGGCAGGATCTCTCAGCATCTGAAGGAATGGTTAGGCATTACCTCAGATGCTTGGGCACTGGAAACAGTAGCTCAAGGTTACTGTCTCCCATTCCAAAAAAGGCCTCAGAATCATCCACCAGGAGCCAACTCTGTAAAACCTCCAGACCCGCTCCTGTTGCAGGACATTTTAACGCTGCTAGAAAATGGTGCCATAGAACAGGTACCTGTAGCGGAGAGGAACAGGGGTTGGTACTCCCCATATTTTCTCATCCCAAAAAAGGATGGAGGTCTGAGACCCATCTTGGACTTAAGAAACTTGAACAAGTTCCTCAGGAAGGACAAGTTCAAGATGGTCACTCTTTCTCAGATCCTTCAGGCTCTCCAACTCCAAGATTGGTTCATATCATTGGACCTTCAGGTTGCTTACTTTCATGTGTCAATCCATCCAAAGCACAGAAAGTACCTGAGGTTTGCGATTGGCAACTCTCATTATCAATTTCGGGTTCTGCCATTCGGGTTGACCTCGGCCCGAGGGTTTTAACCTAACTGTTGGCAGTTGTGGCAGCGAGTCTCAGGAGAGGGGGTATTCAAATCTACCCCTACCTGGACGACTGGTTGATCAGAGCAAGTTCTCCAAAACAAGCTCAGGAACATCTTTCAATCACTTGCCACATCCTCCACAAATTGGTCTTCTCCCTCAATTTCAAGAAGTCTCATATGATACCATCCCAAAAGCTCCAGTTTATCGGTGCAGTCTTGGATACTTCCTCGGGAAAAGCCTCGCCTCCCGAAGTGAGAGCTCTCCACATCCAGCAGATGGTAACGAAGTTCCAGAATGCCCAACGTCTACTGGCCTTCGATTTTCTCAGATTGCTCGGACTCATGGCATCCTGCATTTTCCTAGTACCAGAGGCCAGGTTGAGAATGTGATCCCTTCAATGGGCACTCAGAACTCAGTGGTCCCAGTTCTCAGGAAATATGTTGGCTATTCTGCAAGTCCCGAGCGCAGTTGCTCTGGATCGTCCATGGTGGGCTTGCAACGACAACATTCTCAAGGGAGAATCTTTTTGGCAACCATGGCTGGAGAAAACAGTAGTGACGGACTCCTCACTCACGGGGTGGGGAGCACACACCAACGATCTGACAATCAGCGGTCGTTGGTCTCCATCGGAGTCCAAACTACACATCAACCTTTTGGAGCTGAGGGCAATCAGACTAGTGCTGAAGGCCTTTCTGCCCTCTGTACAGGGAAAGAATGTCCTGATAATGACGGACAACACAGTGGTCATGTACTACCTCAACAAAAGAGGAGGAGTAGGGTCCCTACCAATGTGCAGAGAGGCAATGCAGCTATGGTTCTGGGCAATACGAGAAGGAATCTCTCTATCGGCAATTCACCTAGCCGGAGAGAAGAACACAGCGGCAGACGCTCTGAGCAGGCAGAGCACGGTCTCTCACGAGTGGGAGCTGGCTCAGGAAGTCCTTCTGGAGATCTTCGCCCTTTGGGGAACCCCTCAAGTGGATCTGTTCGCCACCGCGATCGACCGGAAGTGCGATCAGTACTGCTCAAGGGAATTTCCTCAAAGAGGAGCTCTGGTTTCCACTGCTGTATGCGTTTCCCCCAGTCCCCACGATTCCTCAAGTAATCAGGAGGTTGAGAAAGTTCAGGAAAAACATGATCCTAATTGCCCCGGATTGGGCCAGGAGGACGTGGTACCCGGACCTTCTAGACATGTCCATCTGCCCTCCAATACGTCTTCCACAAAGAGAGGATCTTCTCTCGCAAGAGGAAGGTCGGGTTCTCCATCCAGAGGTCAAGACACTCAACCTTCACGATTGGTATCTGAGAGGTTGAAATACAAGTATTGGGATCTTCTGGATGACGTAATGGAAGTCTTGCTTTCGGCCAGAAGACCAGCAACAAAATCTTTGTACAGATGTCGCTGGAACAGGTTTAGTAACTGGTGCAAAGATAAGGATGTGGACCCTTTTCAATGTGGCACTCCAATGGTGCTCTCTTTTCTGTTACATCTAGCCAATCTGGGGCTCCAGATAGGAACAATAAAAGGATACCTTGCTGCGCTGTCCATTTTCAAGCGCACCTCGGAAGAGGTTTCATATTTCAAAATACCATTAATCATTCAATTCTTAAAAGGGCTTACTAACGTATACCCTCCAGTACCTTTTCATGTCCCAACTTGGGATTTAAATGTAGTACTAACATTTTTGACTTGCATACCTTTTGAGCCTCTGCATTGAGGCTACTAACACTAAAGACTGTCCTTCTTGCGGCCCTATCATCAGCCCGCAGGGTTAGTGAACTTCAGGCTCTCTCATGCAGACCACCATATACTGTTTTTTTATAAGGATATGGTAGTCCTTAAGGTTAAACCTTCCTTTTTACCAAAGGTAGTTTCGAATTCCATTTGTCACAAAAAATAATACTACCAACATTTTATCCTCCTCCTCATTTGGGCAAGGAAGAGGAGAGACTGCACAGACTAGATCCCAGGAGGGCTCTTAGTTTTTACATCTCTAGGATGTCTAAATTACGACAAGATGACCAACTGTTTGTGTGTTATACTGGTCATAAACTGGGTTTATCAGTAACAAAACAGACCATATCCCGCTGGATCATTTTGGCCATAATTGAATGCTACAGATTGGCGGGAAAAGACCCACCTGATGGGCTTCGAGCCCATTCTACAAGGGGAATGGCTACTTCTGCGGCTCTAAAGAGGGGAGTTCCGGCAGCAGATATTTGTTCAGCTGCAACTTGGAAAACAATGCATACTTTTATCAAGCATTAATGCTTGGATACTGCCTCCTCCAATGAGGGGTTATTTGCCAAGGCAGTTCTGCATTCTGTCCATGAAAACTGTAATTAGTACTCCCACCTCCAAAATTGCCACTGCTATGGGAGTCTATCAGAAGATGAGGAATACGTGGGAGGACACAATCCATTTGAAGAACAAGTTACTTACCAACTGTAACATTCTTTCGACTGGATGTTCCTCCCTCGTATTCCTCATCAACCCTCCCACCCTACCCCGCAGTACAGTTTATGTTTTCTTACACTTTCCTCTCACGAAGAATGTATCTGTCATGGGGCACGCCTGGGTGTTCCTCCTATATTTTCTTCGAAAAAACAGAACTGAAGCAACGTGCGCGGCTCGAGCTATTTATACCATCGGTGACGTCGACAGAGTACGGAGTACGTTGAGGGATAATCGACGCCACGACCTCAAGCGCAGCACCCTCTGCCGAGAATTTTTTTTTCCGCAGCAGCGAAGCTGGAGATAATGATTTATCATAAGATGAGGAATACGTGAGAGGAACATCCAGTCGAAAGAACGTTACAGTTGGTAAGTAACTTGTTCTTCTATCTGTGGGCAGGAGCCAGACCTATTAATTCATTTCCCTACTATCCTGGAATACCTCAGCTTGCCAAATACATTCCTAAAATGTAGGAGAAAGTAATCTCTTTTGTTTCAGCACCTGTTTGATTGTTGATGGATTACAATGCACTGAACACTGCACTTTTGTGTCTTCTATCTCCATTAGGCTAAAAGACCTTTTCTTTTTATGGCACTTGATTATACTTCTCATGGAATATACTGCCTTTATAAACTGAACGCCAACTATTTTAAATGGTCCTAATAGGATACACAGCAACAGGAACACTGACCCCGTGAGTTGCCTATTTATGTATTTATCATTCTATTTAGTGGTGGCTCTTGCAGCATGCGCATCTTGCTTATGAATGTTATAATTGCATCTGTACTGTACTAACTGTGCCGTAAATACACGCTATATTAGATGTTATGTACGCTGTCAGAATTGTTTGAAAGGAAGAATATACCTTCCAGCTGTTTGTGCGCATGGTGTGTGCTTAAAACTAAACAGGGGAGATGTATACACAGTATTATTGTTTTCTGTATTTGGAGCCCTGCACATGCAGGTGCTACACTGATTAAACAATTATTTATGTTTTCTTGGTTAAAAAACTGCTACACTACAAATGCACACACTATCAGGATGTGTTTAATGGTAAGTCCCATTTTTATGTTACTTGCTAATATTATTTGAGTAGGGGAGTTACCTCGGTAACACTTCAGTCTGATTCAGAGAACGTGCTTTCATTGTTCTGCTGTGAAGTAGTAGGCTGGACGTTTAGCAGCTGTCAAATAGTTTTGTAGGCAAATGTCTAGGTAATCCTTTGAAGTGAAACCTAGGGTTTTGTACTTTTGAGGCAACTGCAGCCATTGCTTAGTTCCTTGTCCTGGTTCCTCAGAAGAGAGACTAGACTGCACCCCTCTATGGTATTTGTTTGACTCCTGCTGCTTAGTCAGTTTAAACATCAACTTGATCATTCTGGAGACCGCACCTTGGGCTCTCCCCAGCTCACATTTAAACCATCTTGGGGGTCTCTCCTGTCCCCAAAAGATGAGGCCTGTATGCCTAGGTCAGTTCGTACAGACTTCTATGTTATATCTTGCTCTTGAGATTGTCTATTCTGTACTTCTGCTTGTTTCTCCAGGGTCCACTTACACAAATTATCATAGTGTCGTTTTAAAAGAAGGTATTCCCCAGTATCATTTGGTATTGTAAGGTCTCTTATGGGCTGAAATCCCATTGTCTTTTCAAAGGACAAAGGGTCTTGTACAAGGGGCCCTTGTCTTGCATTACAAGAAGGGAAATGTACCCCTTGTGGAAACCAATGAACATATCTTTCCCTAGAAAGACAGAGTTCAGGCGCTTATCTGGCAGGTAGCTTATCCATGCCTGCTATGCCCTATAAATAAGGCATGTAAATGTACCCCTAATTCTCACTGAGGGTGTCGTCACAAAGGCATGAAGCACTTCTATAGGTAGAGACATTGGCCCTCATTACGAGGTTGGTGGTAGTCATGGCGCTATTTGCGCCATGACTACCACCAATAACGGTACCGTGTCCGGATTGGTGAAATGGGGACTTACCGGTCCAGTCCGACCTTGGCGGGACTGGTAAATACCCATTCACCAAACCATTCCCTATTCCCATTTGAGCCTCCATAGGGCTCAGTGGGAAGGCGCGAATAACGGGCCGGCATATGCCAAGCCTGTTATTTGCACCCAGGTCCCTTAACGGGTCAGACCTGGCGTTAAGGAAAGGATCCGCTAAGGGACCTCGTAGTAGGGCGGTAAGGGATTACTGGCACCGGTCTCCTTACCAGTATCCCTTACTGCCCCACTAGGAATGAGGGCCATTGTGTCTGAGGTTGTTGCACCTTTATTATGAAATCTTAATTGATCTGGTACAGATTGTAGCCGCATAACTAAGAATGCACTTGGCCAATGTACTGCAAAGGAATGTACCTGCCATGTGTGGAACATGAGTACAGCCCACCAGCTATTGTCTCATATCCTCCTTCCAGCACCATCAGAGGGAAGATCGGTATCTGTGTGTTCTATGTAAGCACTCATAGTGAACAGTAAAACAGGCGCTGTTCCTGTTTACTGTTGTAAGGGACTAGGACGTTTAAATCAAAACAGAACACACGTGGCTTATGCAGTACTGGTGATTAGTGATACTTGTCACTAGCTGATATGTATCTGTCTGGGTCCCGATCAAAACTCTTTTACAGTAAGAAGGCCTTTTATGTATTATGATCACAAACCCCACACCACTCTTCGTAGTGAAGGGAAAAGACTAAACAAAAATGTGCTGCACATTAATTTAAGCTAATCTAGTATGCTATAATGAGAGAGAAAACATTGATAGCCCTGTGTTTAGGGTGCCATGTTGCGTATTGTATTAAGGATCTCCATCCAGATAAAACCCTGCCCCTGTTATCTCAGCTCAGCTCCAATAGAGGAAATAGCGTTTTTCTGCCGCTGACGCGAGGAGCAATCAGTCACTAGGATAGCAGTCCAGCCCAGAGCTGATCTGTGCTCTTCCTACATAAATTTAGATGTTTGGGCATCCAGGTATGTTGCTACCCCTGGCGTTCCCTCTGCTACCCCTAGACCTGTCCCTGCGACCACTAGGCCACTGGACAAAGAGGTAGTGCCAAGAGCAGATACCTCTGTTGCACCTGAAAAAGGCAGTTGTAAATGCAGCAAAATGTGGACACAGCTTTTTTCTCACCTGGAATCTAGATCTCGTTAGCTGGAGAAATAACAGGGATGCAAGAAAAACCATGAAGCTGCATCACTAGCAGGTTGGCTGTCCATTAGTGAAGAATGCCTGGATGTTTGGCTCCAGAGGCGGGGCTGACTGTGTAGCTCATACCCAGCACTGTAGCAACAAGAAGGCTACATGGGCTAGGTTTAGCTAGCTGGGAATGGGTAAGAGCAGCCTGCAGTACTCAGTGACAGCACATCATGAATGAAAATCTCATCAGTGTTTCTTGTCCCCTTTACACATCTGGTGAGCCACTGGGCTTGTGATGAGAGGGGTGCAGTGGTCGAAGTGTACGAAAAGAAGTAGTGGAGCTAAGTTCCCTGCTGGCCTGCCCCCGTTCCCCACAAACCCTGTCACTGCGCTCCCTTCCCACACACAATCCAAACCCCCCAAACAAACACACTTGCTATTTATGGCAATGTGCAGTGCAGTGCACTGAAATTCAAGCTTCAACTTCTTCCTACACTTTTATTTTAAAACAAAACCATTCCAGAATGGTTTTTTTAAAAAATAAAAGTATGGGAGCTGTAAAAGGTAATTAAAAAAAGTAGAGGAGCACCGCTGCCGACTGCTCCCGCTCACTTCGACCACTGGAGGGGTGTGCCCCAGTGGCTTCTGTCACCAATCCTGGCTAGGCACTGTGTGAAATGACCCAGATCTGCCAGATCTGCATCACAGGCACACTGTAGATAGACACAAGGTGCGATAATTAATGCACATGACGTTGCCCTCCCCCTTTGAAGTAAACCATCGGTTGCTTCCTCAAGCAATACAAAGTATATATTTGGAAGGCTAGCTCACAGGCAACCAACTTGCTTTGGGAACAAGAGGATGCAGTGCAACATGGGTTCAGCTCCTGTTCCAGTGCTTAGAAGCTGGAGGAGGCTGGCATTAAGCAAGATATAAAGACCCAAAGAAAATAATAAAATGCGCCTAGTCTAGGGGCGATGTCATGGAGCTGCTGCTGTTTACATTTTAAAATTTAAAAAACCTGCAATTACTGTGACCCACAACACATCCTTCCCCTCTATCATCCATTTAAAAAAGCAGTGTGGGCTACTTACCAAATAAGAGGAAGGTAATTGCTGGAAGGTTTCAAATCATTCATAACCGCTGCCACAGCTCTGGGCAACCCTCCAGACCATCGTTTTTCTGTCAGGTGCTATTTACAGTCTGTGGCTAGACACTTGGCAGGCACTGAATGTCTGTGCTCTGGGGTTTAGGCCTCTTCGGGATTCTCTGTCTGTTTACACTTTAGCCCAAGTGATGTACCATAGTCTAGGTTGTTGTGTTGGACGTCTGCTTACATTCACAGTTATTTGGTAATATGGGCCTATACACATTGATATTAACACTACACACGGTGATCCATTCTTGTAAGAAATGTATATGCTATTACTGTGATATCGTAACCATTTTTTTCTTAGGGTACTGAGGAACAATGCTATGTGATCCCACTTCCTGTTTTGTCACTTGGGGCGGGGTCAACTTACATCACTTCCTGTGCTGTCATCAGATGTCAAGGGTTGTGTGATGTCACATCCACTATCCCTGGCATTTTGGTGAAATGGCATCCCTGGTTTGTGAGTGGAGTGGTAGAGGAGAAGAAATCCATGTTATGAAAGGGGAGGCTAGCCTAATCCTGATGCTTAAGTGATGAGACAATACCAGTGACCTGTGCCACACATGGAAATATAAAAATGGTGGGAGTGGGGGCATGGCTTCGCACCGATGGAGATGACGGCTTAGCACGAAGCTCCGGTCCACCATCACACATACCATCCTGCAACACTGTTTTCTGCCTTCCAACCCTACCCCTTCCCCTCACCTTCAAGCAGCTACGGCTGCAGGCTACCTGCTGTTCCATTGCAGCATGCTCCGGTGCTTTGGGAAACCTTCTCTTCATCCTGTAAGGCCCCGCGGCAGTGAACACAGTCTCCTGCTGTCATCTGCGAGGAGATCCCGGGCTGTGGTGGTGACGCAACTAGGCCTATCAAGGTACTCTCAGCGCTACCTCATGGACAATATGTATTAGTGCACTCTGGAACTTCGAATTTCACAAAATAATTGCAAACAAGAAAATTATAAGGTGAAATGAATTCACCCATAACTTACACAGTTTATTTATTTATTTATTTTCTACCCTAACTCTCTTCGATTGGAGTCTTCTTTTTTTTGTTTCTTATTTTTATCTGTGCCGGAGGGATTCCTCTGGACTCAATATTTCTACATGTTGAGGCTTAATTAGTTAATATGGCCTCCAGCAAAAAAAAAACAGAAAGTGGCAAATGCTTCTAAGGATGCGGAAATCTCCTCTGCAACTCTTAAAAGGCCTAAAAGTGATTTACTGCCGCCATCAATTTCACAGGACCCTGCCATTGAAGCCCTTCTACAGGAAATAAGATCGCTCAAACCATTTATTGAAACCACCAACCAAAGATTGCAACAGCTTGATGAAAGGTGGAATGTATTTGAAAATAGAATGCGTGAGATGGAAAGTAGAATAGGTCTGACGGAAGACATTTCACGTAGGATGTCTAAACTTGAAAAAGCTGTGAAAGACCTTCAAAAGCACAACGAGGTATTAGAAAATGGAAGCAGACGTAACAACCTGCGTGTTACAGGCCTTCCCGAGGGCTGTGAGGGGAATGATGCAATACTGTTTCTCCAAAATCTACTACCTGACCTACTTAACATCCCAAATAAAATATCTCTCAACATCCAACGCGCTCATCGTATCGGCCCATCAAAAACCCCACAATCTGCACACCTCCCACCGTGCACTTTGATCTTTAATCTTCTTGAATACACCCAATTTCAGCTCATTCTTTCAAAGGCCAAAGAGTCAAACAACCTCATCTGGCATGGGAATAGTATCTATATTTCTCAAGATGTGCAGAGCGCAGGAAGGAATTCCTCTCCTATCGTCTGGCGGTTAAACAACTCAATGTCCGTTATGGCCTTTACCATCCCTGTTCCTTAAAAGTTACCTATGATGTTCGCACTACAATATTTGACAAACCTTCTGACCTCAAGACATGCATCCGTTCCGTCAAGACCGAGAACATGGATAAGTTGCTCCCTATCAACCTGTCTTCTTCTGGAACTTGACTTTTATTTTTTAACACTCCTGAAGTGTTGCAGCCTCTAATCTGCCCCCAACAATGGTGGGCAGGGCTTCGCTTGTTACCCCTCTCTTCCAGCGTATTTATTTTCAGGCCCTGCTGGCATCACCTACTCCTTTCTTCTTTTCTCCCTTTTTATTCTCCTGGATGGACTTGATCCTGTCTGCTCTCTCTATACACTTTATGTCTCAATCTGTCATCTCCTTCTTAGTTATGCTTTTCTGTTTTATCTCACCTCTCCTGATCAAGTACCCCCTTCCTTCCCCTCCTTCCTTTCGTGTCATCCTTCTATGTTCACCCTCACTATTTTGGATACACCGCTCACTCAGGTATTTATTTACAGTTGCTATTCTTACTACTGTACTGTGTACTGCATTCATTGAAACCTTCATCCTTAGGTATTTTTGTGTTACGGTTCTAACCATGCTGCTCCTGTTCAATGGTTTTTAGATGTGTTTCTTGGAACATGAAGGGATGTAATAATCCAATCAAGAGGTACAACATTATTTCTCATCTAAAAAAACTAAATCCATTGGTTGCGTGTATACACGAAACGCACCTCTCCCTTACAGAAGCCATGAAACTCAAAACCCTTTGGGACAATGATGTTATCGCTAGTCCAGCAGTGGGGAAGAAAAATGGTGTGGCCATACTAATTAATAAGAACCTGTTATATAAGATTGTTGGTCAAGATGTGGATGCCAATGGGTGGTGGGCGTGGGTTAAACTATTGGTTGGATCTGATGTCATTACTGTTATGTGTATTTATGGTCCCACCCTGCCTGAACCAACTTTTGGAATTCTATCAAACAAACCATACTTAGCTCAAATTTCTCCAATCTAAAGTTATGTGGTGATATGAACCAAGTTCTTGATCCTGTCTTAGATAGAACATCCAAATGCTCCTTCAAGATTTACATGTCCCACAAAGCCTTCACACTTTGCTTGACTGAAACCGGCCTTATTGACACTTGGAGACTGGCCTATCCGGCAGACCTAGAGTACCCATTTCATTCACATCCCCATGATACCCTTTCACGCCTTGATTACATTTTCACTACTAAATCCCTTACCAACACTATTACTGACGCCCTTATCTCTAATATTATTATATCTGATCATACCCCAGTCATAACCACCTTTGATCTCTCTGACGTCAGGAAACCATCCTCCAGATGGAAATTTAATAACTGTCTTCACCAAGACCAACATTTTATTCAGTCTTTCATGGCCTTCCAAGAGAACATTTTAGCATAAAATCTAGATGAAGACACCTCCATCTCCACTAACTGGGACGCCTCCAATGCGGCTCTAAGAGGTCATATAATCACCTTCTCCAGCATGAATAAGAAGCAATACACAAAAGACCTTGATTCGCTATACCTTCAGCTGAATACTGCTGTGAAGCAATATTATCGCTCGTCCTCAAACACAGACCTTCGCACCGTCCTAGCTCTTCACTTTCAAATTAACAGAATACTCACTGAACAAGCTGCTGGTGCAATCTTAAAATATAAATCCAAAATCTACCAAACCTCCAATACAGCTGGCAAAGCTCTTGCCTCCTATCTCAAAGCTAGGAAAGAGAAAACTCTAATCTCCCACATTAAAAACGCCTCTGGTGCCATTGTTACTAATCCCTCCGAGATTATTAAGGTCTTCAAAGAATTCTACAATGATCTATACACTCTGGAATCCTTGGTCTCAGGCAACACTCTCAAATCCTTCTTTGATAATATTAACAGACAATCTTATCCATCAACTGATCTGGGTGGCCTGGAAGGCGACTTCACCACACAGGAAATCATACAGGCCATCAAGGGGTTGGGAAAAGAAAGGCTCCTGGACATGACGGTCTTTCCACTGAATGTTTTTATCGATTCTCTAGCTTCTTGTCCCCCAGACTCAAAACCCTTTACTCATTGTCTGGAACCTTTTCTGAAGCCCTCCTTATCCTTTTTTCTAAAACCGGTTAAGGCCTAGATCTGCCAAAAAATTCTAGACCCATATCCCTCAATAATGTACAAAAGAAAATATTTGCCAAAATTATTGCCAATAGAATTGAATCCTACTTTCCCAATCTCATCAAATCCGACCAGGTAGGATACGTCAAAGGCAGAAACATTTCGGCCCATGCCAGACTCCTAATTAATTTCCTGCATATTATTTCACAGGACAAAAAAGATAAATCTGGTCATGCCGCCATTGCCCTAGACGCCGAAAAGGCCTTTGATCAGGTCAACTGGGACCATATGTTCAAAGCTCTACGATGGCATGCATGTGGTGAGGGCTTCATTTCCCTTGTCAAACCTCTGTAGTCTGACCCCAAATCCTTGATATGTATAAATGTTCAGTCCTCATCCTTTTTCTCTTTACAAAGAGGAACTAGGCAAGGTTGCCGTCTTTCCCCCATTTTATATGTCCTATCCCTGGAAACCCTTTTAGAACTCATCCAATCTGATAATAATATTCCTGGGATTGCGTTTGGCGTCCATGTAACAAAGATTGCTGCATATGCGGATGATATTCTCATTCTTATGAAAAATCCCAAACAGCACCTCCCCCACTTGCTGGCCAGACTTCAAGATTGTTCATCTGTTTCAGGGTATAAGCTCAATAGAGACAAATCAGAACTTTTACCTTTCAATTCATACTGCCTCAAACATGAATTAGCTGTCTTTGGCTTCAAATGGTGCGATAACTCCTACAAGTATTTAGGCTTACGATTTGCTTCTTCGGTTAGCAGCACTATCAAAATAAATTCAGACACCTTACTCAATAGGCTTAAAGATGTATCCTCCACCTGGTCCCCTCTTTATCTATCCTGGTCGGGTCGCTTGGACACTATTAAGATTAGGTTTTCCCCCATTGTGCTATACTATCTACAAATGCTCCCAATTCCTCTCCCTGCTACATTTTTCAAATCCATCGACTCAATATTGCTCAATTTCTTATGGGGAAAAGGCAAAAGCAAAAGAATTGCACTCAACAAACTCAAAGCCCCTTATAAAAGTGGTGGTGTCAGATTTCTGGACTTCAAACTTTATCACTACGCTATCATTCTTAAATAAACCTGCTGCTGGTATTCCCCTTTGGATTTTAAAGACCCACCGTCCTGGTTCATAATTGAAAAGCAGTTAGTTTCCCCTCACAATCTTGCCAACATATTTTACCTCACTAATTGCTCTTCCAATATGCTCTCCGACCCGATCAAAGCTTCCAAACCTGTCCTAAGAGCATTCCTCTTCTCCTCCATCAAAACCTGTCTCAAGAACTTTCCCCTTATTTGTGTCATAACAAGTCTATTACAATTAATAACAGAACGCTTTCTAGAAAATCTTGGCTCTCCAAGGGCATTACGTTTATTTTTCAGAGTGTACAAGATCACACCATAACGGCATTCCAAGACCTCAATAATTTATTCACTCTACATACCCCAGACTTTACCTTTTACAACAAGTTGGTCAATGCCTGTCTAGACGGTCTTCTAGCTCACAACAACAAAGTTCTTTCACCAGACACCACAAAACTTCTTCTCATTACCACGGTCCCTGACATTCGTGCTACCAAACTTTAGAAACTGTTGACTACGGCTGACTCTCCCACAATCAAATGGCTTGTAAAATCCCAATGGTAGGCTGACTGTGGGTTGGTCTTTGATGATCATACTTGGTCTCAGCTTGGTCCAAGATTAGATATGTTTCACCTCTGCCAACATCACTCAAAATCTATTTTTCTTCACGCACAGAGTCTTCACCCCCCCCTTAAAAACTGACTAAAACTAAAACTCAATCAGATGGCATCTGTTGGTCATGTGGGAATGCACCGGGCTCTTACAAGCATATGTTTTATGAATGCCCATTTGTGCTCAGGCTATGGCAAGATATATGGAAATTCCTAAGGGCAATTTTTAACATGTTCCTCTATACCTTAGAAATGTGTTCCTGGGTAGCATCGCTGTCAATGGTGTTGAATCTCTCTCCTCCCCCATTCTATATGACCTCTCTATTGCTATTGACTCATTGCGCCAATTGGAAAAACTTTCAAAACATCTCTGCAAAGGGCTGGTGGAATACTATCTGCCATGCACATATAATTGAACACTGCCTGGCTTCCTATCTTGATGCTGTCCCCAAACACAACTTGAAATGGGCTCCCATTGTTAATTACTTGGATCATCATAATATGTCTGCACATGATTCATGAATTCTCTTTTACATTTGTAACACATGAATTTTCTTACCATTGATTCTTTGCACTGCAAGATGCTTAACTGAATATGAGCAAACATGTAAATTGTATCCTCTCCTCCCCATCCCCTCTTTTGCTTGTGTATGGTGTCTGTCTCTTGTTCGTTCCCAAGCCTGTCCAAAACTCAATTATCCACTCATGTTTATGTTAATCACTTGACAGTAATGGATAATTTTATTATTTTCATGCTTTACTCGGTTTATCCGGTTCACCTCTTTTTGTCCATTTACTTCTCTTCGCTAATTAAGATTTTGATATAGTGCCTCAATTTTTTGTATCAACATATAACACACTGGTCCCCTGATCTTTTCCAAGTTTACCAATATTTGGGCATTCACTCTTGTATGTTCAATAAAAATGTATTAAACATAGAAATGGTGGGAGTCGCAATTTGAGACAGTCGGGTATGCTTCCCTAGTAAGCCCCCAATTTAGAATTATCGATGTAATCAAAAGGTCTGCCTTCAGCCACTCGATTTATAAGCACTCTGCGTGTCTTTCACTGAAGTCCTGTGAAAAACAAGCATTGCCACAGCCAACAGTTTTGGCTTGTGTATAAGTATTAGGCATTTGCCCCGTACTGCTATTAGATGCCCAGGTATTTGCACCATGTCATTTATACCTGATACCATCAATTGCCAGTTAATACCACTATGGCTGTGCCTGCCTTTATCATGCCAACAAAAAAGCCCAAACTATTGGCATTGCTAATGCTTGTTTTTATCCCATCTGACCCATTACAGAAGGGCGCCAGCCAACTGCAAACCAGTCCTGGGCCCGCCACCAATGTGTAAGGCTGCCCACGGTGATGCTAGCGGTTATGATTATTTTACACTTTTTAGTGTTAGTGGAAAGCAGATTGTCATTACAAAATATGACCCCCAACAGTGTCTCGCGAGGATAGCTGAGGGGCAATGCGCTCGTCTTGAAAGCAAGACAACGTGGAGCAACACAGGCTTGATCCCCGATAGCGCGCAGAAACCTCTCTGGCTATTACGCGCGTTATAAATAATCAATTACAGTGCATCGCGTGCCTGTTATGCCGCTTCTCATGTCATCACCTGGGTCAAAGGTTGCGACATGATGTTGCATTGAAGGTTCAGACCCTCGCCCTCGTATGTTTAGAAGTTTACATCCCTGCAATGTAATTGCACTTATGTGTGATGCATTCTATCACCATGAGTATTTTACAATGGTGGAGAGGAGATCACACTGTACCCTGCCCGGCAGTCTTACTCTCCAGTTATGTAGGGAAAGCTCGCAGAGCCCCTTCCACCAGTTAGACTAGTTTGTGTGCGCAACAGCTGAAAGTTTACTTATACTAGTTTATGTCTACCCTTACTGCCACCCCGTTTCACGGTGTGCGTTGGTGATAGGATGGCCGCATTCTAAAGCGTGTGCACACAGTCTTCTCTGTTGCGTGATATTTGTGTATGCGCTTGTGTATAAAGATTAAACTAAGGCTAATAATATCCACAACAGACTTCAAGGTCGGCAAAGGTCGCCTCAAAGCTGCCATCTGACCTTTCTGCCCCGTCAGCGTTGCCAGCATAGAGGCTTATCCATCTGTTAAACGAGATAATCTGGCGATGAGTGTGTAATCAACTAGAAAAAGACCGTCTGCGGGAAGCAATACACATATCTGTCGCGGCGGAAATTAGGAGAAAGAACGATGTCTGTGCTTGTTGCTTTTTGCATTTTGCTTTGTATGGAGTACAATTCGCGAGGAGCGCTATGCCTGAGTTATGGATGACAAATGCATCCATACACAATTGGACAAAAATATGAATTTATGGAAACGCAATTTGATAAAAGCCAATCAAGAGAGGGCATCATCAAACATCTCTCATGTGTAGCACAGTGTAACACTCGGTGCGCACACCATACTTTTTTTGTTTCCCTTTGCTGCCTTTCC
This sequence comes from Ambystoma mexicanum, assembly GCF_040938575.1. Lineage (NCBI taxonomy): Eukaryota > Metazoa > Chordata > Amphibia > Caudata > Ambystomatidae > Ambystoma > Ambystoma mexicanum. Next base: position 887,520,638 of record NC_090939.1, read on the forward strand.
TAAAGTAAGTGCACATCTGTCCACGACGAATGACAAGGTTGTCTTTCACATAAAGAAGGCTACACGGACAGGTTTCTGAGGATACCTAAGAATAAAAGTAAACTGGTAGCTATGGTGCATTGTACACGCACAGGTTTAATGGAAGGTAGGTCATTGGTATGGGTGGCCCAATGTTCATGTGTTTGTGTGTGCTAGTGTTCCTGAGTGGCGCTCCTCTAACATAGGCTGAGTAGTGTGCCCCCCCCCTGCTCTTATACCTGACACCTGTTACCTGTGATAAAAGAAATGAATAGTACAGACCATATTTTTGCTTTGTGGAAAAATTGTGGCCGTAGGCCCTTTTATTTTCTACAAAAATTAATGCCACACAATAATCATGACAGCCAAACATCATTAATAATCGCTTTTGGGCACATCGTGTCCAGGGGTTATAGATGCCGAGCCTTCCCTTAGGCTAGTTTTCGTTGTCCTGTGGCATCCCTTCCTGGACACGTGCCGCCCGCCTATGACTTTCATCTACCATGTACCGATGACGAGTACTTGGCGTTCTTGATCTTGTTCCTTCTTCTTTCATTTTTTTTTTTTTTTTTTTTGCCGGGTGGGATGGGTGGTGAACGTTTCTTTTATACCCCTTTCTCAGGTCCGGGGAGCTTACCCGAGTGAGGTGAGCTCCGGACCTGTTTGTGTTTACCTTGGTTTTCACCGGGGTATTTATCCTCCCAGGCCCCTTTGTTGTGTTGTTGGGGGCCGGGCTTCCTGCCCTCCCCTGCTGTTTACCTTTCGCACCTTTTGGTGTGCTCCTCCGGCAACGCTGAGGGTGGGGGCGCCGCATTGGCTGCCCCTCCCTCTGTGTTTCCCGCCGTTTGGCTCCCCCACCCTGCGCCTAACCCCCCAGGCCCTCCATCGTGTCACACTTTGTATGGCACGGGGCCTGGGGCATAGGCTGAGTAGTGTGGGCCCCCCCCCCTGCTCTTATACCTGACACCTGTTACCTGTGATAAAAGAAATGAATAGTACAGAACAATAGTTGCTTTGTGGAAAAATTGTGGCCGTAGGCCCTTTTATTTTCTACAAAAATTAATGCCACACAATAATCATGACAGCCAAACATCATTAATAATCGCTTTTGGGCACATCGTGTCCAGGGGTTATGGATGCCGAGCCTTCCCTTAGGCTAGTTTTCGTTGTCCTGTGGCATCCCTTCCTGGACACGTGCCGCCACGCCTGAGGGGGTGTTGCCTAACCCGCTCAGGTCCCCCCAAACAGCGAACCTATTTGCACCCACGAGCTGCCAATGCTTGAAAGATGTTGTCCGTAAATCTGCCCAACCCTTTATTGGATAGGTGCACCCCGTCCTGATGAAACCACTCTGGGTCATTCTGTGATAGCCCATGCCTTATGAAATGGAGATCCGTGTTCCTACAGTATTTTTCTACAGATTTGTTTAGTTTTTTCCGCGCTGTCTCAATGGCCTGCCTTCTGCGTGCCCCATACCAAATTCTGCGGGCAATTATCTCTGACATGAACATTTTTGTTTTCCACCAACAGTGTGCTATTGCCCTTAAGGACTCGCACATGTTGCGCATCAGCTCGCCCCTATTTGTTTTAACCAAGTCATTGCCCCCGAGGTGGATGACCAGGTATTCAGGGGATCCCTGAACCCGATCAAATCCGATAGCCGGTCGTGGATGTCCTCCCAATGCATTCCTGGGAGGCCCCACCAGGAAGTTATTGTCCGTTTAAAATGCAAACCTTCTCTGAAATCCTCGATCCACCTGCCTGCACGCGTTACGAATGAATGGCCAACTATCCATGCCGACTTGTAGGGGGTCTCATCTGCGTGGGTGGATGGGAGATGAATTATATCAAATATTCTCGCACATACCTTTTGAAACATTGTGACTTCCACCTCCCAATTTTCTTTACTCCTTTTGCCCCTAGCCCTCCTACCCATGCAGAGGTGGCTGCCCCTATCCTGAAGGAGTGGGTTCCAAACTCAGCTGCGTCCCACCCTGCTTTTGCTATGGTTTTCTTTAGTACGGCTTGGAATTGATATCTGCTGAGGGCTCTGCCGTCTTTATGTATCAATAGCTGCCCCCCAACTTCACGACGCACTTTGAGAAATTTCTCGGTAATGCATCTGGGGCAGTGGTCCCTTTCTTTAATACAATGTAGCTCAATTGTTCGCCCCTTCCCTCCTTGGTCCGTTTTTGATCTCCTTAATATTATGGACATACCCTTAGAACCTATGCTGATGTCGCTCCTTGCTAGCCCGTCTCCTGCCAACGTGTTGCTTGCTACCAGCTCCCCGACCCTGAATGCCCCATAGTATGCCAATGCAAACGCTGCCCTAAACAGCATACTCTCATAGCTGTTGTTACATGTGCTATGCAATAGCTGCAACAATTTTACTACTTTCAAAACATTCAGGGGCCTCCTGTTGTCTGGTTTCTTTCCTTCTAGCCTAGACCACCCCTTCATTGCGTATTTTAGGCGAGGGCTCGATGTAGGGTCTGCAAACCCAGCCACCTTTGCCGTATAAGCGACTGCGGCCAAATGTGCTGCCGCCCAGCTTTTCCTCTTCCCCTGTGAAAATGCACTCCCGAAGAAGTCGCACAAATTGGAAACAGTGATATCCCCCACATCTTTCACTTTTGATTCTCTCAACACGTTATTTACATATTTTTTATATTGCTCACCAGTTTTGTATGTTATGGCGTTTCTGGCCAATCTTTCCACTACTTGCTCCCTCGGGCCTTCTTCCTCTTCTGAGTCAGCCTCGTGGCTAACCGACCCTTTTCCCATGCCTCCAGCGGTACCCATGCCTTTTTTGGCGTGGGCGTTTTCATCCTTCTTGCATCTGGCCGTAGTTCCCTGAACCTGCTCCACTGAAAACGAGACAAGGCATCAGCGACCATATTTGCTTCACCGGCTATGTGTCTCGCCCTTATGTTAACATTATTATTCAGACAAGCCAGAGTTATTGCCCTCATTAACACCAAGACCAGCGGACAAGAAGCGTTTCCGTTATTTATCACATGCACTACCGCCATGTTATCGGACCATACGTTTAACTCCTTGCTGCTTAGTTTTGCTTCCCATGCACACAGTGCCACCCAGATTGGAAATAGCTCTAAAAGTGTAATGTTACTTGTCCATGCAGCCTCATGCCACGCCTCTGGCCACCTTTCTGCGCACCATTCTGTATCCAATATTGCACCAAAGCCAAAACCACCCGCTGCATCTGTGAACAACACCCTTTTGCTTTCCTCGTTAACCGGTGTGCGCCAGATCACTGAACCATTGAACGTTTTTAAAAATTCTGCCCAAACCTCCAAGTCTTTCTTTATTGCTCCACCGATCCGCACCTTGTGGTGCCCCACCTTAGCACCCTTTGTGCTTTGCTCGACCCTTCTCTGGAATATCCTGCCTTGCGGTATGACCCTCCCTGCAAAGTTCAATTTCCCTTCCAGTGATTGCAACTCCCTTACTGTGGCCTTGTTCCTCCCTTTCAGATCTGTGATTGTACCTAGCAAGTCCGCCACCTTCTCCTCCGGGATCCTGCACACCCCGACCCGTGAGTCAATTTCGATGCCTAAAAATTGTATCACTTGAGTTGGCCCTATTGTTTTTTCTTCTGCAAGCGGAAAACCCCACTCTTCTGTTAATGCCGTGAACTTCTTCAAGGTATTTCTACACAGCTCGGAATCTTGTGGCCCCACAAATAGAAAATCGTCCAGGTAATGGACTACCTGAGCTCCCTTCATTTCCTTTGTAAGAGCCCATTGCAGGAAAGAGCTCACTTTTTCAAAGTATGCACAAGAGATGGCGCAGCCCATAGGGAGACATTTGTCCACAAAGTATTTGCCCTCCCAGTGTATGCACAACCATCTCTGTGAATCGCTCTTCACTGGCAATAGGCGAAAGGCTGACTTAATGTCTGCTTTCGCCATCCAAGCTCCCTGTCCTGCTTCCCTGACTAACTGCACTGCTTCCAGGATATCTGAGTAGTTTACTGATGATGCCTCTTGTGTGATGCCATCGTTAACCGAGGCCCCTGGTGGATATGAAAGGTGGTGAATCAGCCTAAACTCGCCTGCCTCTTTTTTTGGGACCAAACCCAACGGCGAGCATATAAATTCTTTAAAAGGAGGAGAACTATACGGGCCTCCCATCCTCCCTAGCTCAATTTCTTTTCTGATTTTCTTGCCCACCAATACCTTGTTTTCTAAAGCAGACTTTAGGTTTTTTGGAGTGTTCTGGGAGCCCTGTCCATTAAACGGTATTATGAAGCCTTCTTGGAAACCTCGCCTTATTGTTTCTGCTCCCTCCTGGTCTGGGAACACCCTTAGCCACTTTTCCATATTCTCGATTTTCACTGGTGGGGCCCCTTTCTCTCCTATGCTCCTAGCTCCGTTTTTCTGGTACCCTGTACTTACTGGTCACTGCTCTGGTGCATTTGGTAGTAATATGTTCCCCTCCGCAATTCTCGCATCTGTGATTGAATTTACATTTCTTCCCCCAGCTGCATGGTATTCCCTTCTCAAAGTTACGGCATTGTGCTGGCTCTGACTTTGCTGTCCCGTTACTCCCTTTACCACCCCCTTGTGATGTTGGAGGTATGTTGCTCTGCCACCCTCTCTGTGCCTCGTACTGTCTACTCCGAAAATTCTGCTCCCTTGCTCTGTCATAATAGTTATCGTATCTCCTGTTGTTGTATCTGTACTCGCTTCTATAATCGGTCTGGCCATACTGTTTCCTATAATAGCTCCCTGAATTATGTTGTTCCCTGGTATCCCATTTCTCTTTTAGCACGTTAAATATGTATAGATTGTAATTTTCTTCATCCCACCCTATATCCGGGAAGCAATCCATTTCTTTCCTGAATTCATGGTCGTATTCCTTCCATGCATCACCCCCAAATGCTTTGTACACCCGCAAGACTCTCTGTTGATATGTCACTAGCGATGGGCCGTCCTCTGGAAATTTCTGCAAGATGATTGAGGACATTATCTGAAACGCTGCTGTCCAATTGTCAAAATTCCTTGACACAGCTGTTCTTTTTAATAAGCCCTTTTCGTCCTCTTTTATGTCTTCCTTTGATACATCATGACCCCTTTTCTGTACGTCTAGCAGGGAGAAGATATCTATCAATTCTTTTCTCCATATCTTCTCCTTCACCTTGTCGCTAATGTACCAAGCTTGTGCTTTTAAGGACCGCCCCTGTGCGTCCTGCCTATTGTGGGCCTGCCATATTTGGTCATAATTGTGATGGGTTCTGTCATTTTTTCTATGGCAGGCCCTAACATAGTCACTGGAGTGTTGGTAGGTGACCCCTGGGGACCAGGAATTTGGGGAAGCCCCTGTGAGATGGGAACCCCGCTGTCTGCTAGCCCCTGCTCGCCTGCCCCCTGATCTATACCTGCCTTATCCTTTTTTTGTTTTTTTCTTACTTATAACCCCCTTCGTTTTCACCCATGCTTGAAGATGGTCCCTCTCTTCGTCTTCGCTACTTTCTGTATCAGATGCCCACCGTTTGTGCTCTTTTATTCTCCCTTTACTGATCCGGGTCGAGCAGGGTGCACCCTGCTGATTGTGGGCTGCGTGAGAGCAGCGTGTGGACTCCCGTCGGGTGATCCCGACATCTCGTGTGGCCCGCCCCGGTGACTGGAGGCGGGCCACCACATTGGCGACAAGGGCGGTTTATGCCTCACGCACTGTGTTGTGTGTGGGGTGCTGGAAGCCCGTGGAGCAGTGCTCCTTGCGGCTTTGGCCGCAGTGGACTGTGGTGACCTTAGCTGCGCAGCTGGTGGCCCAGGGACCTCGTGCTGAGCATAGGCACGGGCTGCCTGGTGCCAGCGAGTGCGGCTGGGGTGCTGAAGGCTGTTTGCGTTGCAGCGTCGGCCGCGCGGCTGAGGAGGCTGCTGGGCCGCATAGTCCGCCCAGAATAAAGGAAAGGGGTGAAGCCTGTCCTCTGTCGGCCAAGCGAGGAGTGTTCTTGTGGGAACAAGAGGCCCCCATTAGAACCCGGGCCTCCTGATGAGTCGATTGGACATTTCAACGAAAAATAAAACACTTTTCCTCTGCTTTCGTTGCGGCGTCTGCCATGTGTGGAACAAGGCTGCCGGACGCGTTGTCTGCCCGGAACAAAGAAAAGGCGCATAGCCTCTCCTCCGTCAGCCCTGCGAATACAGAAGCGGCGGGGGAGTGCACTCGTGGGAACAAGTGGCCCCCATCAAGACCCGGTCTGTTTGGTGAAAAGGGGTGTGGCCTCAACTGCTCAATCCCATTGACAAAGGCAAGGGGAGCCCAAGAAAGAGCGGGTCAACAGGAAGAGAGGGAGAATAGCAGTTTTATTCTCTTCCATTCCGAAGCGGAGGGGCAATAAAGAGGAGGAAGGTCCTCCCTTGGAGAGGGCAGACGGGATCATCAGACCGTCCATGTATTCTGTTGTGGCACCAGGCTGCCCCAGGGGTAGCGGCTCCCCGAGGAGTGTTCATGCACCCTAGCTGGGTCAAGGTACAGTCGCTGTGTCATTTTCACCAACTAATTACCAACTGAGGGTAGCGGCTCCTGGCGGAGCGCTTGTGCGCCCTCAAGAACTTCCACTCGGCCCAGCCAGCCAGGGGTCTGTCAGCAGTGAGTGCCAACTGCGCCACGCCCTGTACCAGTTATGGGGGACGAAGAGAACGAGGTGGTGTGTGGGCAGGGTCATCTTGCGCCGCTGTTTCACTTCAATGTTGTGGGTGCCCCTGCCAGTTTGGGGCCTCGGTGGACAGCCTGGGTAGAGAACCTGGAGCTGTACTTCGAGACAGTGGAAGTCAAGGACAGAGCGAAGTGCCCAACCCTCCTGTACTCCGCCGGACTGGCAGTCCAGAGTCTGTTCAGGACCGTACTGCCCGCAGACCAGTCCTATGGCACAGCCATCGCAGCCCTGAACGAGTACTTCAGGCCCATGGTCAACAGGGACTATGAACGGTTCAGGATGAGGTGCGTGAGGCAAGAGGAAGGGAAGAGCCTTGATGCATTTCATGGGAAGCTGCAGGGCATTGCACTGTCCTGTCCGCTGGGTAATTTTAACGAGGTTGAGATCAGGGCGCAGATCATCTACGGCTACAGTTCTTCGAAACTGTGCAAACAAGTCCTGAGGGACCCAGCGCTAACCCATGACCGCATACTAGAACTTGACCGTGCCCAGGAACTGGCAGAAGTGCAGGCCTCAGCCATGGACTCATCCAGACAGCACCTCAAGTTGCAGGCCCTGATGCAACGGGTCAAGTTGGAGGAGGTGGCAGCCGTCAGCAAGTGGCAAGGAGGCAGGCCGATGAGGAGAGGAGATTGGCCAAGGAGAGACCCGGTGCCGCCATATGCCATCAATGCGGGTGGAATCTTCCACATCCGCAAGACTGCCCAGCTAAGGGTTACATCTGTGGGAGGTGTGGGAAGGTGGATCACTTTGCACGGGTGTGCCTCGCCCCAACGCCCGCAAGCATGGTGGGGATGCCGGTGGGAGTGCGTTGAAAGGGAGCGGTGGGAGAAAGGCCCCCAGAGTGGCGGTGGTCCAGGTGGCTCAAGACCAAAGGAGGGAATGGTATAACTGTGCCGAGGAAGCAAAGTAGGAAAACGTCTTCTTTTTGTCCTGGAGCGGCGTCAGCGGGCAGTTCGATCCGGGCATCTTTGATTACGAGGAGTCTGCTGTTGGGCTCCCCTTTGCGGTGTGAGGACTGGAACACACCTGTTAGGTTGCAGTGTTTAAATAGTTTATTAGGATAGCATGGGTGCGAGGACTGGAATGCACCATATGTTTAGATCCCGTATGGGGTCACCGTTTGCAGTGTGCTGTGTTTTTTAAAAATTATAATAAAGGAGGGATGGTATGGGTGGCCCAATGTTCATGTGTTTGTGTGTGCTGAGTGAGGCAGCGTCATGAGTGAGGCAGCGTCCTGACCTCGTCATGACGCTCCTCTAATAAAAGGGGCCCTGCTGGCACGTAAGGCTTAGTGCAGCAGAGCCCCAGGAAGCGGCAACTCGTGTCTTTGATTTCTTTCGTGTGCAACTGATTGCTGTGTGATCACGGCCTACGGTGCTGCCATCACTGGGTGCCCCCAGTGCTGCAGCGGCCACGCGTTGGGTGCCCCAACAGCTATGGTGCGGTCCAGTGGTCCGGGCCAGCAGGGTGCTCCCTGCTGATTGTGGGCTGCGTGAGAGCAGCGTGTGGACTCCCGTCGTGTGATCCCAACATCTTGTGTGGCCCGCCCCGTTGACCGGAGGCGGGCCACCACAGTCATCACGGGTAGAAAATAACATCCATCTTGTTTATGGTTTACATGGGAAGCCATGAGTGCACAAAAGCTTCTGGATGTGGTATCCTGTGTTATGATATCACCCCAGTGGACCATGGTGCCATTTTACACTGGTGTGACCTCACAACAGCGGAATTTAGCATGGTTTCTGCCTGCCTGGGTTTCTATTGGCACAGGGAAGGAAGAGAGTGACAATAGGAAGGAAAATGTGAAATGGTGGCTGAAGACAACCCTTCCACTCCACCTTCCCGCCCCTGCCACCCACGAGCCAAAAGCATTGTACTGGAGAATGGGAGATGAAATGTGAGCAGGGACAAACAGCTTGTGGATGCTGTTCTGTTATTTACTCCCCCATTGATTGCAAATAGCCATGCTAATCCCTATGGTCATTCCTACCCACTACCTGCCCCTCCCCATCCAAAAAAACAGCCCTTTGGAATCTCTTTGAGCTAGCTCTATCAAGCAATACCATAAAACGTTGGCCTGCCAATGTTATTTCGAAGTAGCCCACTGAGGGTTAATGGCTTAAATGTAGCTGTGAATGGGCTACTTGTTTAATACAAATGACATAACCAAGTGTGTCTTCAGTCACTTGATTTATTATTTATTGAATTCCTTGCAATGCAATACTGTTAAAAAGAAGCATTGCCTAATCCAATAGTTGTGGTTTGTGTATAGGTATTTCATAGGAATATGCCATGCATTGCAGTCATAAGCCCCGGTATTCACAGCATGTGCCAGCTGTTCCCATGTTATGGCCAGGCAGTGCCATTATATCTGACAATAACGGGGCCCATACTTCAAATAGGCCCGCAGGGATAAACTATGTGCAGCTAAGTGTTCCCATTGGAAGTCCTTTTCAATGAATTTAAGAACGTGTAATCATTTCACAAGACATGTGCCTAAAAAGGTGCATCTTATTGCAATTAATGTTCAATAACTGTTAATTATAAGCAATTCATATAATTCACAACTCAGTTGTCATTCTAACTATTAATGAAAGCTCATTGAGATGAGAACATAAGCAAGAGAGAGAACTATATCAAAATAATAATAATGATCTATTTTGTACATTGGAGCCGTTAGCCGTTAGACTTTCTATACATACCATTTACATTACATCTCAATACAAATGAATACAACCATCAGCATTAAAACCCCATCCCATGAATACAGCCAATCAAGACAGAACCATTCCCGATTTTTTCCTTTTACATATAAAACAATTCTCCATTCAGTAAAATCTTATTGAAAACAAACTAACCGTTTATCACATTCTTATAGCCTATTCTACATTACCGCTGTTCACGTGCCAACCATATAAGATCTATTGTTTGCCTCGTCCATGATTTGATGGTGCGTCATCGTTATTGCAACATTAGCAACCGTGTCCCAGAATGCAGTCAAGTGAAATATAAAGCAAACATCACCCCCCTCCAAATAGGTTTGCCATACTATATATCACTCTGCGTGCTGATTCCAGTTGCCGATCAATGCTTCGCAGCCCATCAATAAATGCTTCAGGCTTTCCCTTGGCGGTCCAGCACATAATCTGCATTGAGTATTAATCATACTTATGCCGCTGCTAGCATAAAGGGCATGCCGAAGGTTAAACTTAATGGGTAAATAAGCCACTGCTATGTTATTATAGAGGTATGCTATTACATAGCCTTTTTCCTGTTATATGACATGCTACATAATCAGCCTGCAGAGCGCTTAGTAGCTCGATTGGTCAAAATGTGTTCACTATCACTATCACCAGCAAATCCCGTTTAACAGTGAGCTGTAGTTTTCCTGAATAAGGGTTAAAATGAGAAACTCCCTTATTGTCCATCCAATTTTGCACCTACATAAGAGCCGCTGTTTACATTCTACAACGTCAATGTTGACAAGCATAGCATTAATATGTAGCAAGGAGCTTTCCTTGGCAGAGGCGATCTTAGTATGCACATTTATTCTAGATCTTTCACATGCATTTTCCAGGGAATTCATGTCTGCCTCCAGTAGCATATATTGAAAAGAGGTGGAAAGAGGAAGCTTGAGCAAAGATCGAATCCTGAAGCTTTCCAGCCGCACAAGCTTTGCTGGCCATACGCCAGCCCCATACAGCAGCAGGGGCCTAATCTTGGCTTTATATAGTTTTATCATACTAATTAAGGAGTAGCCAGCCTGTCTTGCTGCAAAAGTCTTTAGACCAGTCAGTGCAGATCTAACCTTTCCCTGTACCTGTTCCAAAGGTGGCTCCCAGGTTGCACATGTTCAACCCTCAATGACCCCTTTCCTAAGGTTCACCTGTTGTTCAGACTTTGTTGCTCTGGGACTAAACAACATAGTTGTAGTCTTGCTTAGGTTAATCCTCGGCCTATTTTTGTTGTTGCAGTAATCAAACAAGCAATCAAATGAACTCAGCTGCCCTTGAGGTGTTAAATCAAGCAGTATCAAATCGTCGGCTTAACCAAGCCAGTGTATCTTTGCCATTTCTCAACCTAGGGGATGCCGCATGTTTGTTCTCAGGTGCAGATGGCAGATCACCAAGGAATACGTTAAATAACAGGGGCTCCAAAATGCACCCTTGTTTAACTCGTACGTATGTGAAAATGGGATCGCTCAATGTGCCCTTGTTATTGAACCATTTTCACTCTCACAGATGTATTGGAGTGCAGGGACATCAGCATTCTCAATAGACCCATGGGAATGCTGCAATCAATTTGCACATTCCACAATTTCTCACCGCGTGACACTGTATTGAATGCTAGTGAGAAGTCCACATATGCAGCATATACATTACACTTGACCACAGGGGTGGACTGCCGTATCGGACATTCTGCCCCTGGACTTGGGATGGCCTGGGGCTGGTTTTACAAGCCGCCTTGGGGCCGGTTTGGAATATATCATTATTTTTGTGATTAAGTAAGTTACTAGATAACGTGATGTTACTTATTGCTCTGAGTTGCTCGCCACCGCACAGCGTATGCGATGCAGCAGGCATTCATCAAAGAAAGTTAACACTCACAAAGTGTTCACTTTCTTTGATGAATGGCACAATAGCTGAGGCCGTGCTGGGGAATATGATATGATATGATATGGCATTTGTAACGCGCCTATACACAAGTGTTTCAAGGCGCGACGAGGCAGGGAGGGGGGAACAAGGGGAGACAGACAACGATCCTACTAGGCCAGGTGTCATTCAGATCGCGCAAGTGCATGGGTAGGGGGTACGGGAAAAGTGCACGGGGGAAAGGGAGAGGGGAAAGTGCAGTACAGGGTTAGTAATGAACAAGATAAATAATAAGGGCCAGCTGGTGGCAAGTGTAATATAAGTGCAGAAAAGTGCTAGGAAGGGGGGCTGTAGGGATACAGAGACAGTCCCGCAGTGCAGGGGTTGCCAGGCAGGCAGTGCAGGGGAGAGTGGCTGGGCCAAGGACCGTGATTGGTGAGTGGCCCAGTTGTTGATTCATTACAATTTCAGTGATTTAGCAGGGGAGAGGGAGAGAGAAAGCAGAAGCAAAGAGGAAGGTTTTGAGGTGCTTCCGGAACCGGAGATGGTTCTTCTCAAGTTTCAGGGAGGCAGGAAGGCTGTTCCAGAGGGAGGCCCCTGCTGCGGAGAGAGATCTCCCCCCAACTCGTTGCTTGGAGAAGCGGCTGACCCTGAGGGAGTTGGAGGCGGAAGAGCGAAGTGCTCGAGAAAGAAGATATTTAGGAAGGGAGAGTTGAAGGTAATTTGCCCCCAGGCCCCAGAAGGCCTTGTGGACAATGCAGAGGGTTTCAAACTTAATCCTCGCAGCCACAGGGAGCCAGTGTAGCGATTTCAGTCCTGGAGAGATACGGTCCCTGGGCTTGGGCCAAGGACAAGTCTCGCAGTCCTGTTCTGGATGAGTTGCAGAGGGCGGAGAGTAGAGGTAGGCATATGTCCCCAGCCATCTGCTGGCATGGCGCCAGGATGCGGCCGCACTTTGATTAAACAACAAATGGTAACAAATTGTCCTGGGGGTTGGTTGGGAAGGAGTGAATTGAGAGCTCGCCTCCTGCTGTGGGTGGTTACTGTCCTGCGTGCATGTTTGTTTTTGGGGAGGGTGGCGGATGGGGTGGCCTGCTTAGAGTAGAGTCCTCCTCGCTCTGAACCTCAGGGCAGGGGCCAGGCAACTGCCAGGGGCCTGCTGCTGGTATGTGGCTTGGCAGCCAATCACGTGAGCGGGTCGCATTCGCATTGTGCTGCTGGGTCTGGGTGCGGTCGGTCACTCACTACGACACCCCCCGCCCATTTATTTGGGAAGCAAGGAAGGAACTGTTGACATGGAGCAGTAGCCTGAAAGCCTCTAGCTCTCTGGCTGTGGCAAAGAAAAGCATGTGCAACTTGCAAGTGGAACAACAATGACAAGGCCTCTATTCGGAGCTGCAGCAGGCCAACAGCAGCCTGCTCCTGGCCTAACCCAGACCTGCAGCCCAGCCGAGGTGGACAGCAGAAGACATTAGTTGTTCACTCACGTGGGCCGGCCCAACAGGTCATCCATCCTTGATGGCGTTTTTTATCTCTGGAGGACTCAACTGGACTTGTACACCGTCTGCAAGCCCAGCCCTCGAGGCACATCTACTCCATGCAGACCCCTGCTGTAAAGCGACTTAAATTAACTAGTGATTGACCTGAAGCCTCCGCTATCTGAAACCTCTTTAAAACAAATAGAAATGACCCGGCTACTCCTTAAAATGGACAGATGTGCTGACGGTCAAAGGGAGAAAGAAAGCAGAGCACCCATGCCCTAGACCTGTTGTAGCATTGCTGCTTTTAGAAGTCTCTGTAGGGATACCACTAAGAGGACACTGTTTATTTTGCAGTTTTGTAATGTACATTTTTTCTCTTGTTACCAGTATTCCTAGTGCTACAAGTAAATCTAAAAATATATTTATTTGTTCAAAATGCACCTTTACTAAATTAACTGAATAAACAAGAAAATAAATCACAGCACCTGATAGCAGAGTGTGAATGACTGAAATTACATACCAAATGGCCAAAATGCCAAATGTACACATACTTCAATGGAATGTGACATTATGAAAACAGAGTGGAATATCCCAGTAGCAATATATTTATCTTAAAAATATATGTGCCCTAATAGCCCATTTCCTTATCTTTTACAACATTTCTAACAGTGAGTACGCTAAAGTATACACATGGCAGCATTCAACATTTGTTTGATCTAATACATCTAGTACACTGTCTGTTCCATTCTTTATAGTTCAAGAAATCATGCTCTGAGTCTACAACACTCTCCACATAATGACTAATATCTTGACATGTGCACATGAAATTGTTGCTTTATGTCACTAATTAAATGTTTTCAACATCACCTTCATAGTCAACGAGTAGATGAGGCATTCCAGCAATCATTAATCTGCGGATGCACGAGGTCCGGTTCTCTGGGGAGAGTACCTTGTGTTTCTCCAGGGGTAGGAAGGCAGATTGGAGAATGGTAATTCAATGTGTATGCTTCTGATGAATAGTTAAGTTGAATTAGTGCATGGAAATGCAGGGCCAAAGATTAGATCTGTGCAGTTTTAGCTCTCTTGAAATGTGGCTTGTTGCCCTAGCACAGCCAGTGTGATGCACCCTTCTTCCACCATTAGTGCTGCAAGTGTGCTGGGGGATCGGAGAGTTGATGGCAATGTGAACTTTACAGGCACAGAGTCCCTGTCTATCGCCGCTCAGCATGTGAGTGCGCTTTACACTAAAATGCCCCAGAAACTGCAGGTACATGCAGTTCACTGCAGATTTTGCTCAATCCTGTGGACGGGACTGTAAATATGGAGCCAGAAAGTGCATTTTTTATTATTATCCTAATTATTGGATAGTCTGGGTTCGATTGCTATGAATGAAACCAGGACTCTGCATACGACTGTGAATTATGGAATATTATAAAGTTTTAACCTGGCTCCAAGAAGTATCTTATGAAATGAATGAATTGTAAGATAAGAAGTTTTCCACTTTTTAGAATTCTAACGATTGGACTTAAGAATTGGTTCTAATGATATGATTTTAAACAAATGTTGATTGTATAAATGTACATTTGTTCTCTTATTACCAGTATTCCTAGTGCTATCAGTAAATCTAAAAATATATTCATTTGTTCAAAATGCACCTTCACTAAGTTAACTGAATGAACAAGAAAATAAATCCCAGCACCTGACAGCAGAGTGTGTATGAATGAAATGACATACCAAGCGGGCAAATTACCAAATGTACACATACTTCAAGGGAATGTGACATTATAAAAACAGAGTGGAATGTCCCAGTAGAAATCTATTTATCTTAAAAAAATATGCGCCCTAAGACCCAATTTCCTTATCTTTTAAAACATTTCTAACAGTGAGTAAGCTAAAGTGTACGCATGGCAGTGTTCAATTATTCATTTGATCTAATACATCTAGTACACTGTCTGTTCCATTATGTATAGTTCAAGAAATCATGCTCTGAGTCTAGTTCCTTTTTTGAAACAATTAAGTTCCATTGTGCAGCTGGTACTGCCCATTTCTGTAATTCTCTCTCTCTGTACAATTTGCAATACATGTAAGCGCGTGTAAATTGACTACACGCCTCCACAAATCGGGGAGTTAAATCGGCCAAGACCAGGTCTCCGACCACAGAGATATTTTGGAAGGACTCACCCGCTCTGTGCTGAGATCAATTCGAGACACACACACACACTGCATATACATTTTTTTTATTTCTAAACTTCCTATTTACATGAGGCAATCTTCTTTATGGTTGGTGCAGGTCAACAACACAGCACTCTCCACATAATGACTAATATCTTGACATGTGCACATGAAATTCCTGCTTTATGTCACTAATGAAATGTTTTCAACATCACCTTCATGGTCAACAACGAGTAGATGAGGCATTCCAGCAATTATTAATCTGCGGATGTATGAGGTCCGGTTCTCTGCGGAGAGTACCTTCTGGTTCTCCAGGGTTAGGTAGGCAGATTGGAGAATGGTGATTCAATGTGTATGCTTCTGATGAAAAGATAAGTTGAAGTAGTGCATGGAAATGCAGGGCCAAAGATTAGATCGGTGCAGTTGTTTAGCTCTCTTGAAACATGGCTCGTTGACCTAGGACAGCCAGTGTGATGCAGCCTTCTTCCACCACTAATGCTGCAAGTGTGCTGGGGGATCTGAGAGTTGATGGCAATGTGAACTTTGCAGACATAGAGTCCCTGTCTATCGCCGCTCAACATGCCAGTGCGCTTTACACGGAAATGCCCCAGAAAACTGCAGGTACATGCAGTTCACTGCAGATTTTGCTCAATCCTGTGAACAAGACTGTACATATGGATCCAAAAAGTGCATGTATTGATTATCCTAATTATTGAATAGTCTGGGTTGGATTGCTATGAATGAAACCAGGAAGATGCACTCCGCATGTGACTGTAAATTATGGAGTATTATAAAGTTTTAACCTGGCTCGAAGAAGTAGTTTATGAAATTAATAAATTGTAAGATAAGAAGTTTTCCACTTTTTAGAATTGTAATGGTTGGACTTAAGAATTGTTTCTGATTATATGATTTTAAACAAATGTTGATTGTATAAATTCTAATATGTTTTTTTAATGTGTAAAAGGAGGACAATGTTTCTTCCATGTGCACTTAAATAAAGAAATTAAAAATTATCCTAATTATGTGCATTTTCTAAGTGGACTCCCTTAACAAAGCAAAGCTCAGAAGCATAATTTAGACACAAAGTTTACATACTTAATCTGCTGCTCTTAGGATGCAGCTATCTGTGTGCCAGCAACAGAGCTTCACCGACCAAAAGCATTTGTTTAAAAAAAAACTCTCTTCAAGGTTCATGCATTCCCACCTGAATTCCCTTATATGCTACGGAGAGACCTGACCGATGGATGGATGGCATAGGTTGGTTTACATATTTGTCGATCTATGGCTGGATGGATGGGCAGACGGGAGTTGGGCGAGCTGAAGATTTGTGACAAAGAATCTCCATATCAGAGTTTATTACACAACTTATTTTATTGCATGTCTTAAATCCCTGAAAGTACAGTGCATTTACATAGATTTTTCAGGTTGGCATTATCTTGCATTCTGTGACTTATAGTTTACTATTCAAGATGTGAAAATTAAAGCCACAATGATATTCTTTTGGCTTAATATGTTGTTATAAGGATTTACATGTTGTCATGTGGCACGATTATGCATTTCTGTTTTTTGTTAGTCAACTTTATAAAAGATTATTACTGAAAGCCTTGAAATCCAAACTATTTGTACCCTGTCAAGCTTGGAAGGTAGGTGATCAAATATGAAGAGTGGCGCTTTGCTGTTCAGCTGAAGTTTGTCATCCTCCTAGTCCATTCCCCCACCCCTCCAGCAGCTGTTCAGCCATCCCACTCCCTCCTTTTTGGATGCAGCCAGAGTACCACTAGTTTCTTTTTTCCACTGCCGCCACTGCACACTTCACAGTCCCCAGAATTGTACAACACATGCATTAACCCACTCCTTTTCATGCATAGCCTGTTCTTGCGTGGGTGAGTTGTCGGATTGCCTTGGGGTACCCGGTGGCACCAATGGAGAGGGTAGATTCTGGCAGCATGGGCCAGCCCAGGTGTTCACATACAGAACAGGGGGTGCATTTGTGATTCTTCTGTAATGGCGGGTGATGCATGTGCGACACACAAGCTAATTTGTCAGATTTCTGCAGCAGGTGTGTTCACCCACTGGATTATCAGACCGGTGCATGCTACCAAGCATAACATGTTCTTGCTGGAGCTATACCCTGCAAGTTCATAGAGTTGTAGGATTGCCAGTTGTACTAGGTGGCAGCAACGAAGTAGGGTAGATGTTGGTAGTGTGTGCCAGGTACTCAAGTCCAGCTTACAGGATGTGAGATGCCTCTGTACGGCAGGTCACATCTGATACCATAACATGCCTCCACAGATTTCTGCAGCAGGTGTAGTCGCCCATTTGGTTATCTTACCGATGGATGCAAAGTCGTGAATTGACACGATTCATGGATGATGGTTTGAGGGCCCCTCTTTGTAAGGCGAGGGACGGGCCACTTTTTTCTTTGGTGCCCAGACCTATTTCTTGTCCCTGTACGACCCTGGTAGCAAGTAGTAGTTAACTCAATAACAATTAATCCAGTTTAAATTGTGTGAAGACATTATTCTTAAACACAACAATGTACATGCATTTAAGTAAAGCAGATATGCAAAAACAAAACGTAGTAACCAGCATTATTTCATCCTAAATTAAAGTGTATGTAATACACTCTCCAACAGATCTATAGCATACCCCTACCCTCCAAAGCCCTCCTTCCTAGTAATGTGTATTCACTTCTGTGTTTTTTCAGTTTTAAATGACTATTACTGATAATATAGATCCACATCCTTAATGGATCATGTTTAAAGATATGGACATTACAGCGGCATTAAATGCTTGAATTTCTTACTAGTCATCTTCATTCCTCCTTGTCCTAATCTTCCTCATCCCCGTGCTTACTCTTGAAGGCACCCTGACTTCCCTAAGAGTAATCCCGTTTAGAACCAATACAATCTTCGAAGAAGATGCACCCCTTCCCATAAGGTAAACATACTTACCTCACATCCTCCTGGTTTCTTCCCATGCCAACAGAAGTGACCCGGTCTCAGAAAGGAGCACATGCATAAATAATGGATGAGAATAGTAGGGCTATGAAGGTTACTGGTAAGTAATGAAGGTTACTGATAAGGAATACAAGCATTACCCTACTTCCCTCTTCCTCGTCACAGTCCTTACTCTTGCAGTGTACCAAAAATCAACACAGTCGAGGCTCTTGGGACAAAAGAGACCAACACATATCAATGGTGCTGCACACCCAATGAATTTGAATGGTCCAACCAGGAGAGGCCTCTCCCTCTACCCAATGTCCCAGCCTCCCAGCAATCCATTCCAGATCCTGGATCCTGACCCCACCCCTAGCAATTGACACATGCCAGGGCTGAGATGTTGTCTTTCCTGATGAAAACCAAGCAACTCTGAATCTCGAGTATCAAGTCCAGCATTACTCACATCCAATTCTTTGCATTTTTATGACATTGCCAGACTTTCCAGCGACCAGAGACCCGGGGCAGCCCTCAGACCCATGATAGCCCAGAATCCTGTTGACCTGGCATCCCTTTTTATCATCACTTCCAAAGATTTGTTAAGTCTAGCCACCACTGTAACAAACCAGCCACAGTCTCTGACATAGAACTCGAGGCCCCAAGGATCTGGTAGGGGATCCACCACCTGTGTTAGTGGGAAAGGAGAGGCCATAAAGGAAGGCATGCCCAAGGGGTTGCATCAACCGTGGAGGCCAGGAGTTCCTATACCCTTAACCAAGTCCAAGCCAGAACTTCGGGTGTGGGGGGTTAAACAATTGCTCCACCACTTCCCTGAGACAGATTCTGTAGTGGCCAATCATCTGGGTAGGAGTACAGGATGATCGTCTTCCTGTGGAGGTGACCCATGATAGGAGCCAAGAACTTGTGTAATAATCTTGGGGCTATACAAATGCAGGCTGAAGAGTAACACATGGAATTGAATGTTCTCCTGTTCTACTGCGAACCTGAGAAATCTGAACGAAGAGGGATGAATTGGGACACGTAGATAAACGTCAAGGGGATACAGTGACACAAACCAATCCTGCATTGCTACTAGAGGAATGATCCTTTACACAGTCACAATCTTGAAGGTGATCTTCTGAATAAATCAATTCACCCCCCTTCAGTTTGATAACTTGTTAACACAAAGACAACGATGGAGTAACAGCCTTGGCCCAGTTGGTCTGTCAGAAGACTCATAATGGTTCCCTTGTAGATCAGAGCCTGAATCTCCATCTGAAAGGCCTCCTGTTTTCAATATTACTTGGTAAAGGTGTGGTCACCATCCCAGTCTCCACTGGAGGTCTGGCAAATTCCTGCTGGTAACCCTGTGGCACAATGTCCAGTACCCACGTGTCATAGGTCTTTGCTTCTCAACCTGGAAACAAAATAGAAGGTTGGCTGCTACTTGAGTAGACTCGACAGTCGGGAGCACTGTTATTTTCAGGAGACATGTTGAGCCTGACAAAGGGCATTCCCTGACATTTCTCCTTGGAGACAGGCTTGTCTCCACCTGCATGAGTAGGCACTCCAAACCACACCAAAGCACTGGCCTCACTCAACCACCCAGTGTGCTTACTTACCTAAGACCCCACTGTTTCTCTGATATACTACTTCCGTGTGCCCCAGAGGCAGGGTAGGCGCTTCCTCTTTGTGCCCCTGCAGCACAGCAGAAGGGACAATAACTCAATGTTGACAGAGACCAGACCAGCAGGCCCTCACAATTACTGCACAGAAGGACAGGGAAAAAAACAGGAGGGTCACAGAAAAGCCCTCTCCTTGAGGGGAATTGATGAGGTGGTCTTCTTTGAAGATTTGGATTAGTAATTGGGATTGTTGTTTGAAAGTACAGAATGGAATGAGGAAGAGCATGACTTCGGGGTAATTAAATGTATATTCTATTTCATCTACTACTCCGAGCCATAGAGCATCCATGGAGGCCTTCTCTCCCTGCACCAACATCTTTATGTCACTAAGTGTGCATAGCAAGCATAGCAAGGGCAGACTCTTGTTTTCCACTGTGCGATTATATTGTGCTTAGCCAGTACCAGCCCTACAGCCAATATTGTCATCCAATAGCCACTCGAGGAAACCATGCATCTTCTCTAAAACTACCTTTCAGAAGTCAGATTCCTCCAGGCTTCCGCACCACACATGTACAGTGTCAAGATGGATAGAAAATGACCACACTTCCAAAAACTCTGAGCCTGGTCCCATTGTATTTTATGCAACACTGAGTGGTATAAGCTCTTATGATGCACTTGTAGCTATAAGACCAAGCCTAGTAAAGTCTGGACCTGACCCACATGTGTCTCCACCAGCTGTCAGCAATCCCACCCATTGTGATTACTTCTAGCAGGAACCACAGGTATAGCAATTCAGCACACCATGGCACAGCCTGCTACATTATAACTGCCCTGTAATATGTCCTTATTACTTAAGTCTAGCACCCGAATCCCACCTAATCATACAGCATTTTCATAGCGGTCAGTGTAATTTTGGGCGTATCCTCCATCACCAATGGCATAACCTAAATTGCATAAAGTAGCCATGAACATTTTGGCAATGGGCATCCTACACATGAGAGACAGATGAAACCTACCCTAGAACTATACTGAGGCTGCCAAAGCTTGAAGTATCCCTGAACACATTCTGCTGGTATACCTTTGCACTCCCCCACTGCATACAGATCCCTAAATACTTTAGATCTTCTTATGATATTCCAAGATGTGTCCAACCCCATCATTCTCTGATCAGGCCAGGGGTAGAGATCCAGCATACCCTTTTTAATTTTCAGGTCTGATATTACAAAATCCTCTACAGTGTTGACCATGTGTGGAAACATTGACACCGGAACCCTGATATACAACAGGACATTGTTGTTATTATTATTATTATTATTGTATATATTTAGCGCAGACCTAGCTCAGAGAAGCAACAGAGTGCTTTACAGAGGGGTGCAACAAAATAGATACATAACGCAGTGCTTTACAGAGGTATACAACAGTACAGATGCATAATGGAGCACTTTTAAGAGGTAACAACAGAACAGATATACAGAGAGTGTGGAAAACAGAGGGGCACATAGGAGGGGTACAGCTGTACCGGGTGGCGTGGAGGAGAGGGGCAGGTGGTGTCTAGTGAGTCAGATGGCTGGTGGGGCGATGTGATGGCCTCAGTGTTGAGGAGCAGAGATTCCTTGAAGAGGTGGGTCTTGAGTTCTTTTCAGACAAGACTGATGCGCATGGGGAGGAGGTTCCATAGTCTTGGGGCGAAGGCAGTGAAGGCTTGTTATCTGGTCCTTTCCTTTTTGCAGCGGCAGATTTCAAGTCTGCACGTGTCCTGGCTCCTGGTGGTGCGCTGTCTGCCGGAGATGCTGAGTTTCTCCACAAGGCAGCTAGGTGACTTGAGGGCGACTGCCTTATGATGGTGCAGCAAGAATTGAAGGTGATTTGTGCGTGCGGTGGGAGCCAGTGAAGGTCGATGAGGGCCTGGATAATGTGGTTGTATCTGCGTAGACCCTTGATGAGGCGTGCAGCCGCGTGTAGGACCCTTCTCAGGGGCACAGGGGAGGACGACGGGAGGCCTTTGAGGAGTGCATTGCGCCCATCCAGATGGAATAGGACCAGTGCTTGACCAGTGGATCTAATGTTATATTTTGGAGTGCCCCATTTGCATGAAAGCTGCTTTCATTCTACCACTTGCAGAAGACACCCATGACTGGCTCTATCACCAAGGCACGCTTCAGTGGATAGACAGCACCTCTAAGAAGTACCACGATGCATTGGTTGACAATTTGGTATTGGTCAATACTCACAAATAAAGTAATTGCTGCAAAGCCTAGCAACCAGACTCCCGTATACCTTTCTCCCTGTCCAAACCTCCCTAGCACCATACAAAAATAATAGCATTCGACCCAGTCAAAAGCATTTAAGCTTGTACTCTTATGTCCCGTCCCCTTACCTCCATAATTATGGGAGTCAATCCCATGGGGATGGGACCGTACCACTTTTGCACAGCACTGAGCAAAACCTCTGCTTTAAGAAATGTGGTTTCCGAGTAGGCAGCAGAGCATGGCTAGCCCCACAGACTCCTGCTAATGGCTACCACTACTTCCTCTCAATATTTTTCTTTCAATAATTTGTCATCTGGCAACACCCTCTAAGTTTATGACGGGCGTTGCTAGTTTTTCCACCTGTGCATCTTGCTGCAGGCATTTTGTGCGGCATATACCCAGACGCATTGTCTACAGTGTTTAGGCCCCAACCATTGGTGCGTGGCCTGTTCCTTTTGCTCTGTCCTTTCTCCAAGAAACCTTCATCTTCCCTGAAGTCCCCCAGTCAGATAACCATCTTGGTAGCCGGCAGATACTACAGCCTCTTGAAAACCAACAGCCTCTATGTCCTCATCCACATCTGAAGATTCTTTGATAAATTGCAAAGGATCATGCACTCGAATCCTATGAGAACTTTTTTCAAGAATTTGATTAAAGAGGTAATCCCTCAATCTAGCCCTGCTCCAGCTCAACCTTCGGTTCTGACTCCAAGGCCTCTGTCGGGCGCTTCCAGAGACACAGTCACAGATTCTACTGTTTCAGACACAACTACCACGGCTAGCATGGTTATTTCTACAAAATACCATCCCCACTGCCTTCTGGCATGCTTAAATCCCCTCTGACTCAAGTTCAGGTGGACACAGATGACACAAATGATGATGACAGCAAAAGCCTTCCATTATAGGATGCATGGGAGTTCAGGACTTCCTGGGATTTCCTCTTCCTGAAAAACTTGAGGAGAAACCAGGTGTGTTGTCGGGAGTTCTCTCGTTCAATTAATTAGACAGAGCAGGTATGCCGCTGCAAAATGATTCCCTTGTGGAAGTAAAAAATCTATGTAAAACACCTAATCCCTTGCCATCAGTTGGTAAAAGGTTGGAAGCAAGATACAGGGAGCTTTCTTCAGCTAAACCCAGCCTAGCACCAACCCCACAAACTCAGTAGTCAGTGGTGGCCGCAGCAGCAACAATGTTTGCTAGAACACCACAGAATACATCCTTCGGTGTACAAACCTCGAATTCCCTTTCTAAGGAGGATACATTGTTGAACATATCCAGCAAAAAAGTGTATGCCAATGCATCACTTCAACTCAAACAGGCAAACTCTGATGCGCTCTTATCAGCAGCTAACCATTGGTTATGGACTGGGATTGCAGATTTTCAGCAATACCTCCATCAAGAATGGGTGGCAGCTTTTGAATCTGGGTTGGCTGAAGCCAAGTTAATTGCTCAGGATATACAAGAATCTGCGGCTCATCATATTGATACAACTACCAGAGCAATGTCTATAGGTGTAGATTTGAGACGAACCGCATGGGCTAGAGCTACCCACTGTCACAAGGATGTGCAAAACAAGATTTTGAGGGTGGTGAATTGTTCCACTGATCCACAGATGAGGAATTAAATAAAAAGAAGACCTCTATACTAACAGCTAAAACGCTTACTGTGCTTATCAAACCTTCTCAGAATCCCTTTCAGGGCCCCAGGCAAACCCGGTCCGACTTCAAAGGCAAGAAATTCAGTGGGTTTCATGTACACCACAAGAGAAAGGGAAGGCAGCGAGGTAGATCGCCCAGCTCCCAAAGGAGAAAGGAGAAGAGAACCTTGAATAGGGGATTATTTTCTTTCTCTGGCACTGCTTCCTCGTAACAGTAAGAAACAATGAGAAAGCCATCCAAATCCACTCCTCTGTTGTTGGAGGCAGCATTTCAGACTGCCACTTCTCCTGGCATACCATTTTTCAGGATTCTTAGATCCTATTTGTAGTCTCCAAAGGATACAGATTACCCATTACTCCCCTTCCACTTTCTTCCCCTCTTCTTATTCAGCTGTGGTCAGCCACTCTTTTCCAAGAGATAGCCAACCTCATCGACATCAGTGCAATAGAAGCAGTTCCTCCCCTCGAGAAAGGACAGGGCTATTATTCTCTCTTCTTCACTGTCCCAAAGAAAAACCAGGCAGGCCTGCAGATGGTCTTGGATTTATCCTCCCTAAATCTTTATCTTCCTCTAGAAAACTTAAAGATGGTCACTCCAGGCCACATCAAAAAAGTACTTCACCAGGGGAACTGGCTGTGTGCAGTGGATCTAAAGGCCACCAAGTGAAAACAAGACCTCCTCTGGTGGAAGGACGATACAAGTGTCTAATGTGGTACTCCTTTTCAGGATGTTCTTCACCAGCACATCACAACCTCGGATTCATCATTGACAGGTTGGGGAACGACGCTGGACCAGTTGCAAACAAATGACCTGTGGTCTCTTGCAGAGAGTACATTTCACATCAATGTGCTAGAGCTTCTGGCAATTTTCAAAGCACTCAAATCTTTCTTAACCCTGATACAAAATTCAAGGGCTCTCCACAAAACAGACAGCATAAAACCCATGTTTTATATAAACAAACAAGGGGAACGGGATCCACTGCTCTATGTCAGTTAGCAATACAAATTTGAGGATGGGCAATATAACATTGCATTTTTCTTCATGCTGTTCATCTGGTGGGAGAACTCAATTGCGTAGCAGACACATGAAGTCGTCTTTCCCACTGCAACCACGAATGGGAATTAAATGAAGTAGTTCAACAGGACATTTCCATGTCCTCAGGCATCGTGAAGTGGATCTTTTTGCGACAATTCACAATCAGAAATGCCCGCAGTTTGCATCACTTCTAGGGAAACATCCAAGGTCACTAGGTGATGCACTTCATATTACTTGGAACGGAATGCAGGGTTATGCGTTTCTGAGGGTTTTCTCCAAATTCAGGTCTACAACCTATTGCACACTAATTTTAAAAGCTCCTAACTGGCCAACCAGGATCTGGTACTCAGATTAGCTTATCCTAAGCAATCACATGCCATTGGTATTACTAGTAATGAAAGATCTCCTATCCCAGCAGGGGGTTGGGTGCGTCATCCCTCCCGAGCATCTCTGAACTTAGCAGCCTGGTACCTGAATAGTTACACTATGCAGCATTACGCATTTCTGGCCACATTTTGTCTATCATGCAAGCAGCCAGGAAGCAATCTACTAGGTCGCAATACAATACAAGAGTAAGTGAATGAGGTTCTCATATTGGATGTTAGAACATTGAAGTGACCCTCCCCATCCGTCATTAGATGATACCCTTTCTTTTTTGTCTCATCTAGCCTCAACTAGAGTTAATATACATTCTTGTCGCACTTATCTATCAACTATAGGAGCATATGTCAGCCATCCAAAGCTTAACATATCTGCATCAAAATCTGTGATTAAGTGACACTTCGAGGGTTTGTTCCACATGTTTCCACCGGTGGCTAAACCTCATCCGGTATGGGATCTCAATGTAGTTTTAGCTGCAATTTCACATAAACCATTTCAGCCAATGTTATCAGTGATACAAAGCTTGTTTCCTGGGAAACTTTTTCTTTAGTAGCATTTCCTTCTGCTAGAAGAATTAGTGAAATTCACACTCTTTCATCAACAGAACCATATACTGTATTTTAAAAAGATAAAGTGGTGATGAGGACTCAATCAAAGTTCTTACCTAAAGTAGTGTCAGCTTTTCACTTAAAGCAACAGAACGCGGTTTTGGCGCCTGCAAGTCAGAGCTGATGCAGGCCCCTGCAACACAAGCAGGGAACGAGGGCTAGAGAAACACTGGTTGGATATGTATGGGGAAATGAGGGTAACCAGGAAAAGGTTTAGGAAGAGGTTCAGGATGGGTAGGGGGGCATAGGGTAAGCAAATACTCTATACATGTTACATGCCCCACAATGCATGGATAACAATGACACTGGCTTGTACTAGTACTGAACAGAAAAGCACTTAGCTCTGGGTATGGCTGCTGGCTGCTGGAGTGTCCCTTGTTGACTCCTCGCCTTCGTGCTCTATGGTCCGGACAGCAGGAGCAGTTCAAATGCTACAGAGAGAGACAATATTATTTCGCACAAATTATGGTTGTAGGTGGCTCACGCGTGCATGTGTTCAACTGTGGAAGGCTATGGGGCTCTGAGTTAGCAGCACAGGTGTGCTAATGACATACAGAGGTTGCAGGGACGCATGTGGCTTTTGCATGCAGCGTCAGTGGTTTTCGGGCCGCACATGGCTGTAGACATGCAGCTTTTGTTTAGGAGCCACACTTGGCTATAGACATGCAGCTTTTGTTTAGGAGCCCCTCGTGGCTAATTTGCATGCAGTGTGGAGGTCCAGTTGTCTGTGACCATTACAGCGTGTATGCTGTCCTAGTACTGTTCACTCTGCCTATTGAGGGTCGGGTCCGGAGCGCGGGTTCATGCAGGTTGCCTGGAGCAACAGCCGGCGCAGTACTTGGCTTAATGGGGAGAAGGGGACGTTTATGGGTGGGGCTGGGCCCCCTGTACGTATCCCCCTGCATCCCCACTGCCTCAGGAAGCGTTGCAGCACTTAACTTGTCTGAGCGAGGTACCAGGATCATGATCCTGTGGGGCGTGGCCCATCGCATGTATTCCCGTGGCCGGAGCTGCTCTGCGTGCGTCTCTCATGGGCGAATTCTCAAGCACAAGCCCTGTCCTTTCTGTTGGTGGTTGACTCCTTGAGCCTCCCTTATTCCCTGTGCTCACACCACACACACTCTGGCCCCCAGCCCTGACAGTACTCCCCCCCCCCACACGGAAGGGCCTTGGCTTGGGTTTATCTGGATGATTATTATGAAAGGCACACACCAGTCTAGAGGCATGGGCATGAGACAGTATGCCTGACCATCCTTACGTAGTTGGGAATTGGGGATAGGTTGCACCTCGGACTCAGGGTTGCTATGTACCAAGATGGGGGAGGTCTGGTAGTGCGGATAGTAGGGCGAGCAGGCTTCAACAAGGACACATGGAATGTCGGGTGTTTTTTCACTTGGCTTGGGAGCTATAGTCGAATGGCTACCGGATTGATGATATATTTTATGGTAAATGGACCAAGGTATTGTGGTTGCAATTTACGAGGGCCCTGCATTCAGATGTCTCGAGTGGACAGACATACCGGATCTCCTTTCTTGTATTGTGGACTGCTTCGACAATGTTTGTCAGCATATTTCTTGTATGTAACTTTGGCTTGATTTTAATTGGTCTGGATATCCGACCAGACTTACTGGGCATGAGCATGTTGTCCCACTAATGTGGGCAGGTCTGGTTGGGGGAGTGCAGCAGCCATGGGCAAGACCCATGGATGGAAGCCATACACACCGTAAAACGGGGTGTGTTTCGTGGAACTGTGCACAGTGTTGTTGTATGCGATCTCAGCTAGCCAGACACATTGAACCCAAGATGTTTTCATGTTGGTGGCATAGCATTGCAGATACTGTTCTAGTCCCCGATTCACCTTCTGATAGTGCCTGTCAGTTTCCGGATGATACCCAGAGGAAAGACTAACCTCCATTCCTATAATTTTGCAGAACGAACACCAGAATCGGCACGTAAATTGCGGGCCACTATCAGTGATAATGCGGGTCGGTAAGGCATGTAACCGTACCACGTTCTGTCGAAAGAGCTCCGTGACTTCCCCTGCAGTGGGAACGCCTTTGCATGGGATGAAATGACCCATTTTAGTGAGCAAATCTATTACTAGTATGGAGGTATATTTTTGAATGGGAGGCAGATCCATAATGAGATCCATTGTGACCATGTGCCAAGGCACTGGGGGTGTGGCTAGCGGTTGAAGCAGACCTGTGGGTTTTTTATTATTGGCCTTGTGCCTGCTACATGTTTCACAGTCAGACATGTAAAGCCAGACATCTCGATGTAGAGTGGGCCACCAGAAGTGTGGAGCCACCAGTTTGTTTTAGCGATCGGAGGATGTTCAGCCAACGAGGAGTCGTGACACCACTGCATAACTGCTTTTCTCAATTTGTCTGTGGGCAAATATAGGGCGATAGCATGGTACTGGAGCCCGTCCACCAATGTGTACTGTGCATCTATGGTACTCCAGTCCTGCAGCTCCCGGGTTGACATGGCCTTTTGCACATCTTCAAACACATTTGGTCTACCCACTGCTCCCACAATCAGAGGCATCAGAATAATAGGTTGTGAGTCTCCAGGCCCTTTCTCATCTGGCTCTGGGTATCGGGAGAGTATGTCTGCTTTCTATTGTCTGTCCCGGGCCTGTATGTGATAAGAAAATCGAAATCTGCAAAGAACAGTGCCCAACGGAGCTGCCGAGGGCTGAGAGTCTTAGCTGTTTTGATAAATTGTAAGTAACGATGGTCAGTCATGAATGTGAGTGTTTGACGAGCCCAGAGAATGCCCCCATTCCTTGAATGCAGATTTTACCGCTAATAGCTCTCAATCAGCTATGGCGTAATTATCCTCCGCGGGCAGTAGTTTACGTGAATGGTAAGCCACTGGGTGCAGCATGCCGGTCTGAGGATCCCGTTGGGAGAGAACCGCACCCAATGCGTAGGTAGATGCGTCAGGTTCCACAATTAATAGCTGCGTTAGGTCCAGATGTCTGAAAACCGGGGCCGAGGTAAATGCTGCTTTGAGTTGCTGAACCCCATGTTCTGCCGCGCTGTCCAAAAGGAACTTACACCCCGGCATAAGCAAGGCAGTAATGGGTGTGACCAGGTCGGAGAAGTTCTTAATAAAACACTTTTAAAAATTGGTGAACCCCAGGAAGGATTGTATGTCCTTCACTAAGGTGGGAGCCTGCCAGTCCAATATAGCCTGTACCTTTCGTTGGTCCATCTGTACCATTGATGGAGTCAGGAAATACCCCAGGAACTCAACCGTAGTGCGGTGGAACTCGCATTTTTCTACTTTGGCAAACAAATTGTGTTCCCTTAATCATTGCAGCACCAAATCTATGTGACAATCGAATGGCTGAATGGGCAGTAGCGTTTCTGCTGCTTGCTTGCTTGCTAAACACGTCTCGGAAATCCTGGTACTCCTGTGGTCAACCACTAAGGTCTAATACTTCTGTCGAGACCGATGACGCAGGTGTGGGTGTCTGGGCCACTGACACTGTATGCTGTGGTCCTTGATTAGTGCAATGCCTTAGGCAGTACAGCAAGGTCAGACTGATTGCTCCCTTTGCCCATTGTACATGTGGGTCATGTTTATGGAGCCATGAACCCCTAAAATAATGCCAAATTGTGGTGCAGCAATGAGATCAAAACAGATCTCCTCATGGTGGTTGTTTCCGCAGTGCAGTGTCAAGACCTGTGTGCAGTGGGTTATGGGACCCGAACTCAGATCAGTGCCATCCACTGCTCGTACAGCTTCTGGTTTCCTCCGGGAACAGAAAGGAACCCCATCTCTGCTGCATATGCGATGTCAATGAAGTTTCCCATGCTCCCGAATCTATGACCATAGCAACCAGGAGCTTCTGGCCCAGAAAGCTCAATTGTTCTGATAAAGTGACATGCAGTGTGTAATTGGCGTAGCCAATGTCCGGGGCTCCCGTGACTCCCAGGCTCGACTGTATGACCCCTACAACTGTTGAGCCGAGGCGTTT
Source organism: Ambystoma mexicanum (assembly GCF_040938575.1). Lineage (NCBI taxonomy): Eukaryota > Metazoa > Chordata > Amphibia > Caudata > Ambystomatidae > Ambystoma > Ambystoma mexicanum. The sequence continues at coordinate 887,550,074 of NC_090939.1, forward strand.
GCCTGCATCTTCGACTTGGAGGGGCATTCCCGGACGAAATTACCTGTGGTTCCGCAGTACATGCACAGACCTTCTTTCCGTCGCTGCTCCTTCTCATCCTTAGTGAGCGGGCCCTGGGTTGACCCGACTTGCATGGATTCATCTCTGCCTTGCTTCCCAGGGATTGGTGGGGGTCGGGGCTGGTCTAATCTAGCGACTGGTCGCAGCTCACCCCGCCTCATGTCACCCCGTCTTTCAGCCTGTCAGTGATCTATCTAAGCATAGTGCCAGATCAATCATGGCTGGGGAGTCTCGAGGTTGGGGGTCTACCTGCGCGATTCGGTCCTTCAGGTCATCTCGAAGGCCTTGGTAAAAAAAGGGACATCCTCTTTTCTTGGGGCCAGTCGACCTCGGCCACCAAACGGTTGAACTGGGTAACATAGGTAATTAACTCTTTGCTGCCTTGCCGCAGCGCTAGCAACTTTCTATCTTTACACATTGCGGCAGCCTGCCTATTGAATATCTTCCTAAAATCCTCAAGAAACCCTTCCCAGTCATACAGAACCCTGCTGTCCCTTTGTACCAGGGGATTTGCCCATGCTGCTGCATCTCCACGAAAGTAAGAAATCACAAAGTCTGTTCTGACCAGAATGAACCTGAATGCTGCAGGCTTTGGAAGAAACAGCAGTCTGCATTGGGTGTGGAACGTTTGGTATTTCTGCAGATCCCCCACGCACCGTTCGGGCGGAGCCAATGGGACTACCAGTTCAGGAGTTACTTGCACTTGCACAGGGACCGGAGTGAAGGGAGTGCCACTGGGTATTGCAGCAGTCTGAGCAGTTAGGCTGCGTAGCTGGGTGGCTAAATTGGCATAGTACTGTCTAGTGGCTGTTAGCTCGACTTGCAGCTCGTTTAGGGCCTTAGTGAGTTCATCCATGGTGCAGCTGGGTCGTGCCCGTCGGGTGCCTGAAAACACGTGGGCTTGTGCTTCTGACAGGGACCACAGCTCTGAGGTGCAGAAGTGGCACAAACCAATAACCCCCTCTGCTGTTTTGACGCCTGCAAGTCTGGGTTTACGCAGACCTCTGCAACCCCAGCAGGGAAGGAGGACTAGGGAAACGCTGGTTGGATAGGTATGAGGAAATGAGGGTAACCGGGAAGAGGTTTAGGAAGAGGTTCCGGATGGGTAGGTGGACAAGAGGTAAGCAAATACTGTATACATGGTATTAACCCCTAAGCACACTCTCACCCATACAGTCATACATGCCCACAATGCATGGATAACAATTACACTGGATTGTACCAGTACTGAACAGAAAAGCACTTAGCTCTGGGTATGGCTGCTGGCTGCTGGAGTGTCCCTTGTTGACTCCTTGCCTGCGTGCTCTCTGGTCCGGACAGCAGGAGTAGTTCAAATGCTGCAAAGAGAGCCAATATTAATTTGCACGAATTATGGATGCATGTGGCTCAGCCGTGCATGTGTTCAACTGTGGAAGGCTATGGGGCGCTGAGTTAGCAGCACAGGGGTGTTGATGACATACGGGGGCATGCTGGGGCCACATGTGGCTTTTGCGTGCAGAGTTTGTGGTTTGCAGGCCGCACCTGGCTATAGACATGCTGCTTTTGTTTATGAGCCGCATGTGGCTATAGACATGCAGTTTTTGTTTAGGAGCCGCACATGGCTAATTTGCATGCAGCATAGAGGTCCGGTTTTCCGTGATCGTGACAGCCTGCATGCTGTCCTAGTACTGTTCGTACTGTCCTTTGATGATCGGGGTCAAGTGCGCGGGTTCATGTGGGGTGCTTGGGGCATGCAACAAAAGGCATAGTACTTAGCTAAGTGGGGAGCAGAGGCCATTTCTGGGTGGGGTTGGGCCATCTGCACCCCTGCATCCCCACTATCTCAGGAAGCGCTGCAGCAGTTATCTTATCTGAGCGAGGGGCCAGGATCTTGATCCTTTGGGGCGTGGCCCCTCATGTGTATTCCCGTAGCTGGAGCTGTTCTGCGTGCATCTAGCCTGGGTGAATTCTTGAGCACAAGCCCTGTGCTTTGCTCAGCACGCATGCATGCGCTCGAATGTACCACTCCCAACATGGCCTACTTCTTGTAGTTCCTAGCCCCAGGGGTGCTGGGAAGTGTGGTCTTGTAGGCTTTGGTTCTTCAATGAGTGCAGAGAAGCCTTTGATAAGGCTTAATAGTTTTAGAACCCCTTTGTCTCTGGTTTTGGTGTCTTATTGGTGTTGGTGGTTGACTCCTGGAGCCTCCCTCACTCCCTGCACTCACAACACACACACTCTGGCCCCCAGCCCTGGCACAAACTGCTTCTTTAGTAGCATTTACTTCTGCTAGAAGAATTACTGAGATTTACGCTCTTTCATCAACTGAACCATATACTGTATTTTATAAAGATAAAGTGGTGATGAGGACTCATCCAAAGTTCTTTCCTAAAGTAGTGTCAGCTTTTCACTTAAAGCAAGAGATTGTTGTACCTACCTTTTTATCATCCATGCAAACAGAGGGGGAATAAGTTCTGCACTCGCCCGATGTTCAATGAGTGCGTACATTTTACCTGGAGCGATCTAAAGCTTATAGCAAATCCGACAGCTTGTTTGCCTCCTTTGGCGGTCAACAAGCGGGCATTCAAATTTCCAAGGCTACAATAGCTAGATGGATTGTCTCCTGTATCACTGAAGCTTAAAAGCTACAAAATAAATCAGTTCCCAGAGGTCTTAATGCCTCTGCAGTCAGAGCCAAGGCAACCATTATTGCTCCTCAAGGAAACATCTCTTGGGAGGTCCTCAGTAAGGCAGCAACTTGGTCTTCACCATCTGCCTTTTGCATTCACTACTGTATGGGCACGTCAGCCAGAGCTGATGCCAGGTTTCGCCGGGCAGTATTTCAGAATCTGTTTTCATAAGTATATTGTCAGCCTCCCAGGAGTATTGGTTCTATTTAATCTCCCATAAGTATGGAGGAAAGGGGACAGGACGTAAGAGTAAGAACATGTTACTCACCAAAGTGACTTCTGTACTCTTAGTCACTAGTCCCCTTTCCACCCATCACATCATATATCATACCATATGGCCCGTCCGACTTCCCCCAAATTATAACATGTTAGTCAGGTTTCCTGTCCATGTGATTCACGGACTGATGGGTGTTGCTGGTAGGAAGAGTCAGCTGGGCTAGCCACGCCCACGCACTGCTACCTACTCAGCAACACACATTTCTTAAAGGGCAGGTTTTGCTTAGTGCGGTGAAAAAGTTGTCCAGTCCACTCCCCATGGGACCGACTCCCATAAGTATGGAGGAAAAGGACTAAGAGTAGAGAGCTCACTAAGATGAGTTACTTGTTCTTCTTTGACACAGGGTCCGTATGATCCTTGAAAATATCTCATTAAATGCAGTGAGTTATTGCTGCCATGTTATTAAACTGCTTCATTATTTCAGGCCATATCTTTCTGAAAAAAACAGGTCTCTTATGGCTTCCACTCTTGTAAACTCACGCCTAGACTACTACAACAGCCTGCTGATTGGTACATCACAAGGTTACCTCCAACATCTTCAGACCACTCGGAATGGGGCCGTTAGGGTTGTTTTTGGTCTATCCAGACGTGATCGTGTCACTAACTTCAGGAAGAAATTGCAATGGCTTCCAGTGAAGCAGAGGATTAGACACAAAATCCTCTCGCTCACTTATAAATGTCAGAATCAGAGTGCCCCTCATTATCTTACTAAGAGGCTATCGCATAAACAATCAGGCAGATTACTGCTCTCCTCTGACAACCTTCAGCATAATCAGCCGCGTACACAGCTAAATAAATGTGGTGACTGCAGTTTTGATTTCAATGCTCCACGTAAATGGAATGCCCTGTCTTCTGTTATAAAAACATCAGAATCTCTGATAATGTTGAAGAGAAATGTAAAACCCCTTCTTTTTAACCTTCCTGGCTAATTACTGATCTCCTGCCTCTTTCTTCAACTCCTTCTGTCCTTTCTTCTTATCCTGCTCTCTTACACGCTCTGAGGCCTATGGTAGTGTGGCACTTCTAAGAATTAAAATAAATACATAAATACATGGGGCCTCATTACGACCCTGGTGGTACGGAGTGAACAGCGCCTTAAAAGGTGCCGGCGCCGTTCACTCCGTACCACCGCATTACGAGTTCCCCTCGCGGGACACGGTAAGCACGCCTGGGAAAAACCAGGCGTGCTTGCCATGTCCCGCGAGGGGAAGAGGGAGCAAACAACGGGCCATCTCGTAATGGCCCGTTGTTTGCTCCCTCTCCCATTCCCATTCAGCCTTATGGGGGCTGAAATGGGAATGGGGAAGGACCGTGTCCGGGTCCTTGGAGGGACCGAACTCGGAATGGCCCGTTAATGGCCCGTTAAGTCCTCATTCCGAGGACCCGGACCCCGACGCGATTTCGGTGGCAGCCATGGTTACCGCCGAACTCGTAATGAGGGCCATGGTGTCTAAAGTGTTACAGCAGGCATGGTAATCGCCAAATTAGTAATTGGATCTGACGACCTTTATTGTGCTCATTATAGAAAATTGGATTCTTATATCGCCCTTCATGTCGGAGTCCAGCCTCTAAACACGCGACCTGTCTTTCTTCCTTCCAAAACAGCATGTTGCCCCTGAGCTATCTTCCAGACCCTAGAATATGTGACTCCTCTGTCTCTCTCAAAAGCTGCTCCACCAATATCTGCTTTTTTTTACCACCACTCACTCTCCTCCTGTCTACTCCCTTCTTTCACTCTTCTCCACCCCCCGCCTTCCATTCTCTTCCATCAACAACTGAGAGGCTCTGAAATGATTGGTAAATACCCAGAAATCAAATATTTCCTTCTCTCTGGACAATTAACAACCTTATCCAGCATCAACACATATTCTTCAGTCTCAGAACTGATAGACATTTTTTGGAAGGATCCGTCCAATTGAAAAAGCTTTCTTTGCACAGGTGAAGCTACTGCCGATCTTAACTGTTCTAGCTTTGCCCTGTGAGGCTGATAGAAACTTCAGTGCTTTGTAACGACTGAAACCCTTGCTACATTCAACAATGTCTCAGAAAAGACTGACTTGTATTGCTGTGTGCAATATACATAAAGATAACATGGATCTGGGAAAAACCAGGCGTGCTTGCCATGTCCCGCGAGGGGAAGAGGGAGCAAACAACGGGCCATCTCGTAATGGCCCGTTGTTTGCTCCCTCTCCCATTCCCATTCAGCCTTATGGGGGCTGAAATGGGAATGGGGAAGGACCGTGTCCGGGTCCTTGGAGGGACCGAACTCGGAATGGCCCGTTAATGGCCCGTTAAGTCCTCATTCCGAGGACCCGGACCCCGACGCGATTTCGGTGGCAGCCATGGTTACCGCCGAACTCGTAATGAGGGCCATGGTGTCTAAAGTGTTACAGCAGGCATGGTAATCGCCAAATTAGTAATTGGATCTGACGACCTTTATTGTGCTCATTATAGAAAATTGGATTTTTTTTTTTTTTGATGTTTTAGTTTAGTGGTAAACTTTTACATCATTGTGTATCTTGTACGAGAGTGGAGGGGATGTAAAAAAGGGCTTTACAATTTTCTTCGCTTGAGGTCAAGAATGTTAGTCAGGAAAAGAACAACTGTGAATATGTATTTGTTGATATTTCCGCTGAGGATAGTATTCCATCTTTCCTCTGTGTTCATTTGTTGTGAGGCCAGATCGAAATGGGAACCAAATTGCGTGCGTTGAGCTGCCAGCACCGGACACTCCATGACTAGGTGGAGTATGGTCTCCGGTATGGTTTCAATTTCGCAGAAACGGCAGTAGTTCTTTGTTTTAGGGATCCGGTTTGTTGTGGCTAAGTAGCAGATTGTCGGCAGGATATTCAATCTAATTCTCAGAAATGTTGCTCTGATCACTGGGTCAGGAAATAATCGCAGGTATGGTTGTGGTTCATTTAGTTTTCTGTTGTCCTTGTTACAGTGTAGCGTTCGTTTATAGGAATTTTTCTGTTCAATGGTTTTGATCCAGTCATTTTGCAAGAGTTTGGCTTTGGCGTATTGGGGACGCTTCGTTAAAAGTTCTTGAGATATTTCTTCTTGTTCCATTTCCTTGGTAATAGATTTTTTCCATTTTGATAGAACTGTGATATTTAAGTTCGCTGGTTTAGTTTTGAGAATTTGGATTGCCGGTGTCTTATCATCGGACAGGAGTTTGCGATAGATGTCCAGAAGTTTCCATCGTACCATGGAGCCGATAGATTGAGTTGCGAGTTCGTACCTTATTCGTGGCATAGGGTACGATTTCGGTAAGGATAAGATCTTGCGCCAGAATATGGACTCAAATTTCATCCAGTTTACTTCTTGTGCGTTCAACATTGTTTCAGAGCCATAAGTTATTATTGGGATGTATTTTTGCCTGTAGTACGCAATTATCGGTTTAAATGAAAACTTTCCAAATTTTCTGTGTAGGATGCAGCCTTGGCGTGCCAATGCTTGCGCCTTCTGTTCAATTTTGTCCAACCATTCTGCTTCTGTATTTGATTGGTTGGTCGTGATACCAAGGTACTTGAATGTTGTCACATTTTCCAGCTTGTTTCCATTGATATTGAAGGTAGGTTGATGTTTTGCTTTAAATTGTGGTTTCGTCAGTTGCATAGATTTTGTTTTAGTGATATTGATTGTGAGATCATTTTGGGTCATATAGTTGCTCAGGGCTGTGAGTGAAAGTTGCAGGCCAGATGGAGTTTTGTCCATTAAGACGATATCGTCTGCGTATGCCATTATGGAGACAGGGGTTGAATTGATTTTTGGGGGGTTTACTTTATTGTTTTCTAGATGGTGTTCAATATCTGATGTATAGAGGTTATAAAGAGTCGCTGCTAGGGGACATCCTTGCTTTAGTCCGTTAAATGTTGGAATTGCTTCAGTGGTTATTCCTTGTTTTGTGAGCCTGACTTTGATTGAAGTGTCTGAGTAGAGTAATTTGATGGGCTCAAGAATATTCGGAGGGCAGTTCCATGCCTTAAGCTTCGCCCATAGTTTTTGTCGAGATATCGCGTCGAAGGCCATCTTTAAATCGATGAACGCGGCGTATATCTTGGTCTTGCTGTTAATCGCTTCGTGTTTAATGAGATGGAGTAGAAGGAGATTGATGTTCGTTCCAAGATTAGGAGTGAATCCAGTTTGTCGTGTTGAGAATCTGCCGGTCAAGGTAGCCCAGGCAGTAAGTTGTTTTAATAGGACTGATGCAAAGAGTTTCCCTAAAGGGTCCAGTAAGGTGATGGGGCGAAAGTTTTGTGGATTGTCGCGTGAGCCTTGCTTGTGTAGAGGGACTATTGTTGCCGTTTTCCAGGTAGTAGGAATTTGATTGTGTAAGTTTATAATGTCAATTATCTTGTGCAGGAAGCTTGCCCATGCCGAGGGGTCTTGTTTGAGCATGGCATTCGAAAGTCCGTCAGGGCCCGGAGCTCTTGAGGTGTTAAGTTGGTTGATCATGAATAGAAGATCTTCATATGAGATAGGTACTGACCATTTTGTGTTATCTTTAGTTTCCTCTTGTTTAGCTGAACCAGGAAGAGCTGCGTAGATGTTTGAAAAATGACTGACCTATGTCTCCTTTGTTACGTTGGCTGTTAGCTTTTGTTGTTTTTGATGATTTTCATTCAAGAGATTCCAGAGTTCTTTGGTATTATTTGTCCGATATGCTTTCAATATTGTTTCTGCGTCTGTTTGTAGTAATATTGCCTTTTGAGATTTTTTCCAGTTGTTGTAGGTTTGTTTTAGTTTAGCAATCTGACTGATGTTTTCAGGTTGTCTATTTTTCTTGAGCTGTCTTATCCGTTTCGCTAGCTCCTTTTTTTTTGCTGCTATTTCCTCATTGTAGCTGTGTAGATGAGTTTTATGTGGGCGATTTCCGACTGTTTGCTGGAACGGGAGCAGAATCCATTCATAATTCAATTTTTCCAGGTCTGCTTTTTGCGAGGTTGATAGTTTCTTTGGAAGCGATGGTAGTGCTGTTTGTGGAATGCGGAGTCTTGATGATGTACCATCGAGTTCAAGTAAAGGATGAGCCAGAGATGCTTCTTCTTGTCTGGTACAATATGACTGAACTGTTAGCTTGTTGTGATCACTGTCGTCGCAAACTATGGTTTGAGCAATGTCGACCGAATCTTGCAGAGTTTGAGAGAGAAAAATATAGTCGATAATTGCTACAGAGGAGGCTCTACTCCATGTTGGCATAAAGGGCGTAGAGTTGTTTTTTGCATGATTTAGCAGGCTGAGATCTCGAATATGGATTTCTTTCATCCATCTTGACGCTTTAGCAGATAGGTGTTCAGGTGATCGTGGAGTACCGGTTTGTGTGATGAGATTGATGTTTAGGTCACCACAGAGTATTAGTTCCAAGTTTCGATGAGTGTCAGCTAGTTTGTCGACTGTGATGAATACAGCGTCAATGAATTCGTTAGTTGTGATGGCTGCAGGGTTCCAGTAAAGATTCAGTATGGCGATTGTTGTTTCATCGTTTTCTTTTTGGTCTTGATGGGTCTTTGTTGTTATTATGGTCATTTGGATCCAAGGGTTTATGTTTTCGGTGGTCAGTACCCGCCAATAGGGATTTATTTTGATTAGGGTAAGGAGACCTGATGCTGGCCTTCCCTGTTTTTTTTTGATGGCAGGATTTAGAAATGCAAGGAAACCGTCGCATGCTGGTGTATCAGTGATCCAGGTCTCTTGTAGGCATATAATTTGAAAGTTCTCAAGGTCAGCTGATGGCTGGGTGTATAAATGAAGATTCCCTCTTGAGTTCCATGAACAAAGTGACCATGTAAAATTTGTGTTGGTTAATTGTTATGAATATGAGTAAACTGAGCTTCTTGAAGAGATGGTTTCTGTAGTTGAAGACTCTAGATCGTATATCCTTTGGAAGGGTCGATCCTGATTTTCCCATTGTTCTGCTCTTTTATCTCTGATCGTTTTTTCGTTATTAACGTGATGATTATTTGTGCGAGCGGGCCTATGGTTTCTTGCCGAGTGTTTCTTTGTTGTTGTGGTGGCCCAGCACTTGAATCCAAGGTTGAGAAATTGGGCGCCTTTTGATGCAATCAGTTCCTGGTCATCCTGATTCGAGATTTCAGCGACAATTTTGTCTAGGTACTTATGATCTTTGAAGCTGATTAAGTCAATCTCAGTTGTTGTTATATGTTGTAGTTGAGGTATTGCTCCTAACAGGCGGAGAGTGTTTGTTCTGTTCAGTATAAGGGGTTCTTTTCTGTTTATTCGGTTTTCAATATGGATTTCATAGATTTGACTTTGTTGTAGTGGGTTTATAAACGTAAGCAAATTGCAGTCAGATGTGGTTGCTGTGTGTGAGGTGCAAGAATTATCCATGACTTGATCATAGTATTCCACTGATAAGGAGCCATCGCTAGCAGACGATGTGATTGAATTTTCCTGTAGTGAACTTTCTGAGATATCTTCATATGATAGTCTTGTCTGCTGATCTCGATTACTATTATATTCATCAATTATTATGTAACTTGAGGATGTTGCATGTTGTATATCTGGAGGCGTATCGTTTGGTACATGATCTTCGTGAGTTGTGCAGTTTAGTAGGTCATCCTCTTGCGAAGCGGAGTCTGATGTGAATTGAGAGCATAAGGGTGGTGTTCCGTTCTGCAACTGCTTAGCAGTAGCATTGATCGTACCTGCTGATTTCTTCTCAGCGGTTCTTGCCTGGGTATTTTCCAACAGGTCCACTGTTCTTGATTGTGGGATTAGTTCAGTGGGTCTGATTGCTCTGAGAAACGCTCTAGAGCCTGTTTGTCGTTTTTTGATAGCTTTTGGCTGTGTTGATTTTACAGCATTAATTTCTTTTTGTTTCGAGAAGATCTTATATTGTTCGGTCTTATTCTCTTTTTGATGACCGTCGCCTTGTGTCTCTGGATGTAGAGTTGCAACAGACGCGGTACTCTGTTGGTTAGTGTTTACACCAGGTTTTTGTAGTTGTGCCGCACTTTGTCTGAGGTTTTCATTTGATTGTTGAACTAGTGTTTGGTTGTTTCTTATGTCCACCAGTTGGTTTTGTTGTTGTTCTCGCTGTGCTTTAAGAAGGGTTAGTAGTTCGGAGTTTAAGTTTGTTTTTTCCTGTCGATCGCTTCTAGCCATTTCTGCTAGTCGTTGTTGCCAGCGAATTGATTGCTCCGCTTCTGAGTTCAGTCGGACTTCTATTGTATTAATGAAATTCTCGATGTAAATCTGCTTTGAATGAATCATGGCTAACAAAGTTGCTTGGTCCTTTATGTTATCCTTCATTGATTCTTGGATCTTAATGAAAGGTATCATTGTTTGCGAGAGCACTGCAATCAACGTGTTTTGCAGGTCGAGCATCGTGGTTGGAATCCTGGGGATGATGTTTTCATCCTGTTCGTTATGCTCAGGTGGTGGGATTGGAGGTTTGGTTTCTGAAACATATGCTGCCTGTTTTGGCTGCTCATTTTTGTTGAAAGTGTCAGGAGTGTAGAATGATTCATCTGTATCATAGTTAAATTGGTTTGGAAATTTCTGGTTTCCTGGTTGGAGCTTCTCGTGTTCTTTTTTAATTATTCTGTTTCCAAGTTCTTGTAATAGACAAGGCGTTGAGGTCAGCTGCGAGTTTTGGGTTCCTATTGTTGTGCCGAATATTTCCTTTCGTTTGTCGAGATTTTGCATGATGGATTCGATTTCTGTTATAGCCATTGATAATCTTTTTGCCTTGGTTATAGTTTGTTTGTTGGTGTTTTCAGACACTTGTGGATATTTGCTTGAATTGTGAGTTTGCAGCCATGCAAGCTTAGCTAGTCTTGCTTTCTCCTTTTTCGCTTGTTGAGTTGCATTTGTTTGTGATTTACGTGATGTTGTAGAAATCCATTGTTCATCTAGTTGCAAGTTAATAGGTTTGTGAGGTCCACTTCCGTTGAGAGGTTCATGTGGTCCAATTCCAATGGGGGTTAGATCTGAATGGACTGTGGTAATAGCCTGTGCCTCGTCTGTTCTTGGATTGGGCTCTCTTGTGTATTCCTTTCCTTGAAGCGCATATTGAGTGGCTTTGTTTGCTTGTTGTCCTTTTGTTGTGGAACTTGGAGCCACTTGGCTTTTCTTTTCATCATCGGAAGCTTGCGTATATTCTATGGTGGACTGATGATTAGAGGCAGCGTTCGTGGTAAGTGTGTGTGGTTCTTTGTTGTGCGTCTGCCGTTGGGGAGCCATAGGCAGTTCATGGTGTCGGTCGCCAGTTGACGCTTGAGGTGGTTTATTTAGTTCCTCAGATTGGCCTTGTCTTAAGCTCATGTTCAAAGGATCATATGTTTCGTTTAGCTGCTCAACGCGGTTTTTTTTTTAGTTCTTTTTCATCGAAATGTTCTTCATCGGTTTGGTTTGTGTTTTCTATGGGCGGACTGATGTTCGTTCTTAGCGCTTTTCTGGCATTTTCTGCACTGTCAGGTGTATTTTTTTCAGGCGCTATGTTTTCATTTACTTAAGTTTCAGGCATATTTGACGATCCTGGGTAGTGTGATGTATTATAGATGGGCTCTGACAGGGCTGGTTCGTCAGAGATTTTAGGTTCAGTTAAGTAGGTTTCCTTTAGGGGTTTGATTGGGACGGTTTCTGCTTGGGCCGCGCTTGACACTTCATCATAGTTGTTGTCAGAGTCGTGAGTAGAATATTCTGGTGTCAGCGCGCTGTGATGAAGATGTGCTTTTGGGTTGGTTTGTGCTTGAGGGGTTGGGTAAGCGTTTGTTTGGGTTGTTGTAGCAGTTTCTGCTTCAAACAGGTCGTCTTCAATAGGGTGATGTTCAGTATCATGAGTGGTATTCTGTATCTGATGGTTCCGTGTGAGTTTTGCTGGCTGGACTCTCAAAAGTGATTGTTCTAGCGTCTGCTGTGATACGTCGAGGACAGACAAGGCTGCTGTGCTTAATTTGGTTCTTAGTCTTGTTTTTGGCCGCACAGCTGGTTGTTGCTTAGGTCTAGTTGATGTCATTTCTTCTTTAAGTAAGTGACCCGCGAGAGGAATGAAATTCTGTGTTGGGGGTAGCAGAGTTGCTAGCAGGACGTAAGAAGTGTACTGCCTGGTTCTGGGTGAATGATACAGTTGTCTTCGCAGGATACCTGTGGAATGTTAATTTAAGGTTGAAGGGACAATGCAGGATCCAAGGAACACTCCTTTCGGTCTCCTGTAAGTGAAAGGTTTGAAGGAGGGCAGTTAAATCAGGCTTGCACGGTTGGAATGCAAGGAGTTTGCTTTTCTGGTCTCCCGGGTTAGGAGTTCTTTCAGAGAGGTTTTGTCTCCGTTGATGATGCTACTGGGTAGAGGGTCCAGGGGACTAGTCCTTTCGGTCTTCTTTTTGACTAACGTGGGATAGTAGTCTATCAGTCACTCAGCGGTACTTGCTGATTCCAGGGGAAGATGAGCTCCGTTGATGTTGGAGCCAGCCACAGGATTCGGGAGTCAAAGCTCTTCTGGTCTCTTGTGGATGAGGTGGTTGACGTAAAGCTAGTATCCACTGGATCCAAGGGACAGGCCCTTTCGGTCTCCAGTGGAGGTAATTGAAGCTGGCGATTGCAATCGTATTGGAGTGTTCTTGCAAGCTCTTGTTAGTTGTGATTACTTCCGGCTAGTGTTGTTCGCCACAAGATCCAAGGGTCAGGCCCTTTCGGTCTCTTGTGGAGCGATAGACTATGAGTCTCGGGATGGCGCCTTTGTTAGTTAGTAGTGTTATTCACCACAAGATCCAAGGGTCTAGCCCATACGGTCTCTTGCGGGGTGAAAGGTTGAGGATCCCGAGATGGCGTCTCCGTTGATTAGTAGTGTTGTTCACCACGAGATATAGGGGGCTGGCACTATCAGTCTCTTGTGGGGTAAAAGGTTGAGAATTCCGGAAGAGTAGCTCCGTTAGTAAGAGTATGGATGAGGATCGGTTGGCAGAAGAGGGTTAAAAGAGGTAAAGGTCTTTCGAGCCTTACGCTGTGAGTTCTACCAGAAGAGACTATAGAGTACTTAAGGGTGCTCTTGAAGTTTCGCTTGCATCAGGTATCCTGGAAAACCTGAACTCAGTGGCGTCGGTAGCAGTGGGGGATGTATGGGACTGCTAATTCTCAGATTCACTGAGCTATTGGGTGAACGGGGAAGCTGAGAAGAAGTTTTCGTCGTCAACCAGAGGAGAAGAAGTTTGGACAACGGCGGGGCAACCTGATTCTAACTTCAGTAGAATTGCTATGTGGCTGCGTAAGCGGAGTCTCAGAAGGCTTAGGAGACTGCGATAAGTGTAGCAGAGGCTTGGTTCGTGCAGCGGTGCGACATAGGAACGTGGGTCAACAAAAGGTGTAGATGGCAGTTGGGCGGGCGGTCCGAGGGGGGGAGAGGGGGGAGGGCGGAGAGCCCAGCGGGTGCGGGGGGGGGGAACAGGAGAGCGAGGACGGGGACGTAGGTGAAAGGTGGAAGGACGCGGAAGACGGACTGAGTGGCGACAGCAAAGGATTTCAAGAAGAATGGCGAAACCGCCAAGGGAAGGGTTAGGGAGCTGACGAAAGTGAGAGCAGGGGGGGGTTTCTTGCTTGTGCAAACAGACAAGTGAGTAGGGTGAAGGTGTGGGTTAAGTACAGGTTACCTCGGCTTAGGGAACAGTCCAGAGGATCCTTCAGAGGTGGAAGGTAGGCGCCACGGAGCCCGCAGAGCCCAAAGACCAAAAGACTCTGCAGCAGACTCCGCGGCCGCTCCGCGGCTTGCTGGGTAATTTGAGTCCTCGTAGAATAGAGCTAGAAAGAGGACAGAGGGTATGTCCACCCTGACTGGATACTGGAGCAAAACGCCGTAGAGTCTCTCCCAGACACAGACCAAAAGACTCTGCAGCAGACTCCGCGGCCGCTCCGCGGCTTGCTGGGTAATTTGAGTCCTCGTAGAATAGAGCTAGAAAGAGGACAGAGGGTATGTCCACCCTGACTGGATACTGGAGCAAAACGCCGTAGAGTCTCTCCCAGACACAGACCAAAAGACTCTGCAGCAGACTCCGCGGCCGCTCCGCGGCTTGCTGGGTAATTTGAGTCCTCGTAGAATAGAGCTAGAAAGAGGACAGAGGGTATGTCCACCCTGACTGGATACTGGAGCAAAACGCCGTAGAGTCTCTCCCAGACACAGACCAAAAGACTCTGCAGCAGACTCCGCGGCCGCTCCGCGGCTTGCTGGGTAATTTGAGTCCTCGTAGAATAGAGCTAGAAAGAGGACAGAGGGTATGTCCACCCTGACTGGATACTGGAGCAAAACGCCGTAGAGTCTCTCCCAGACACAGACCAAAAGACTCTGCAGCAGACTCCGCGGCCGCTCCGCGGCTTGCTGGGTAATTGGAGTCCTCGTAGAATAGAGCTAGAAAGAGGACAGAGGGTATGTCCACCCTGACTGGATACTGGAGCAAAACGCCGTAGAGTCTCTCCCAGACACAGACCAAAAGACTCTGCAGCAGACTCCGAGGACCCGGACCCCGACGCGATTTCGGTGGCAGCCATGGTTACCGCCGAACTCGTAATGAGGGCCATGGTGTCTAAAGTGTTACAGCAGGCATGGTAATCGCCAAATTAGTAATTGGATCTGACGACCTTTATTGTGCTCATTATAGAAAATTGGATTCTTATATCGCCCTTCATGTCGGAGTCCAGCCTCTAAACACGGGACCTGTCTTTCTTCCTTCCAAAACAGCATGTTGCCCCTGAGCTATCTTCCAGACCCTAGAATATGTGACTCCTCTGTCTCTCTCAAAAGCTGCTCCACCAATATCTGCTTTTTTTACCACCACTCACTCTCCTCCTGTCTACTCCCTTCTTTCACTCTTCTCCACCCCCCGCCTTCCATTCTCTTCCATCAACAACTGAGAGGCTCTGAAATGATTGGTAAATACCCAGAAATCAAATATTTCCTTCTCTCTGGACAATTAACAACCTTATCCAGCATCAACACATATTCTTCAGTCTCAGAACTGATAGACATTTTTTGGAAGGATCCGTCCAATTGAAAAAGCTTTCTTTGCACAGGTGAAGCTACTGCCGATCTTAACTGTTCTAGCTTTGCCCTGTGAGGCTGATAGAAACTTCAGTGCTTTGTAACGACTGAAACCCTTGCTACATTCAACAATGTCTCAGAAAAGACTGACTTGTATTGCTGTGTGCAATATACATAAAGATAACATGGATCTGGAAGAAATATAAGCAATAGCAAAGTAATTTGTCATGCATACTGAATGCCACATAAAACATAACACATGTTTGTGATCCTCACAGACTATTAAATAATTGGCCCTTTTTACTATGCGGCTATAATTCCAAAGAGAGATGGTAAAGGAGAAGGCAAACAGCATTCAAGGAGATGAGGCGGATAAAGCTAGATGGAATTGTATGTTTATCCTATTTGTCATATTGTATGTGTTTCATATAGTTGTATTTCTGACTTATTTTTCTTTATATCCTTGTAAATGTGCCAGTGTGTCTTATGTAGTGCAGATGGGTGGAAACAAATTATATACTGTGAAACGCAACCCATTTTGTGGTTCTGGTTGTTGTTTATGGATAGGTGAGATGTTTTCTCGACATCCAGATCAGCACACACCACACGTAATGCTGCCTGTGAATGTTGGTGACAACGTCAAGGTTGTATGCATGTGAATGGTGCGAGGAGGGGTCTGCCTTGATCTCCTCTCACTCACCATGTGTTATCGACCAGCATTCTGAGTGAGCTTCCATCAATAAAGTCATGTTAGTGCTCTGGGGCCTTAGGACTCTGAACGTCCCCCAGAAGTGGCTCCCCATGCAACAGAAATCACACTATGTTGGTCCCTTCCAACTATGCCACCTTGGTGCTTAAGGACACTGGCAATGTGGCTTTATCCACCAATGTATTGCCAGTGATATAAGGCTCCAAAGTAGTTTTTGTAGTAATAGCTCCGAAGGTACATTTAAAAAAAAATATGCATCTGGGTTATTTGATTGTTGTATCTAAAATTGATTTTTTGAGACCACAGTAAACTTCACCCTCCTGTGCCCAATATTACAGGAGTACAGCAGTGCAGAAACATATCTCTGAACTTTATTTCCTCATTTGGAAGAACCACTTTCAAATATTGATGTTTACCTTTTGTTGCATAAAAGATAACTAATTATTGTGACTCTTTATAAACCATTCCTCAAGTCGAACACTTCATTTGAACAATATCAAATCCCCCTCACTAAAACTACATTGAGAGCTTTAAAGAGATTTAGAGAACTGAGTTTCCTTAAAATCCCTATTGTTAGATTTCAAATGTTTGTTTTAGCAGTGCACACATACTGTATTTCTGTTTTGATTAAAACAGTTACAATCATCTTTAAATGTTGTGCCATAGAGGAGAAATCTATACATTATTTGAAGTGTTTCTGTGTTTTTAAAACTGTCATTATTTGGTGTTCTTTCTTAAAATAAATCTAACAACACATATGTTTTTAGGGGTTTTAACGATTCAGCACTAAGCCCTAGGGCAGTTTGGATAGCATATGTAGCAGAGTTCCCAAGTTGCCCCCTGTTGGCCCCAGATTTTGAGTGTCTCCTACGCCCCTGAATCCCCTGCAGACACAGAGGAACGGAAGCAGCGCTAAAACCAGCCTAACACTAACTCACCCGGGCCCGCTGCATCCGAACCGCCCCGATCCTGCTCTGAGTTGGGCCTTTCAAAGTTTGTCAAACCCCCTGTAGGCCCCAAACCCTCCAGTGGAGGAGGTGCCGTTTGATCCTAGAGGTGACCAGTGAGGGACGGCACCTACTGTGCCTGATCCCCTGAACTCCACTTATACCACGTGCCATCGGTTTCTGAAAGGACTGCTGCTGCCCCTCTGTCATGCCCAGCACTGGAAAAGAGACTGGCTCCTTCCTGCGCCAGACTTTTTAAGTGTCCCGCACCCTGGCATGCCAGCTGGTTTCGGCCGGCCCAGGGCACAGGGCATGCCCCTTCCAGCTCCCTTAGGAGAGCCGAGGCGGTGTGGACCAGGGAGGGCAGACAGGCAGCCTGCTATATCAGCTGTCCCTCTAATGCCCTCTTCATGGGCCGTGCCATTTGCTTAGATGGCATTATGACCGTAGCAGACTGGCGACGATGTCTAGTGATGTCAATAATCACTGCCCGACCGGCTGTGACAAAGTTGCATATTATTTCCATGTGTGGTGGGGGCACCCACAAGTACACATGTAGCGGAATTATCTCAGCTGGATAAATGATATTACAGGGGTTAAGTTACCCAAACAGTATCTATTCATTATTTATGTGGTCTTTCCTAAGAGTCAAAAGTAATGGCACTAACTGGAACACTCAAAGCTATGCTATGCTATGCTAACTGCTGCAAGAATATCCCCTGCACAATAATGGAAATCCATGACACTACCAACTAGAAAGGAATGCTTGCACAAAGTATGTGAAACATTTACGTTCTAAAAAAATAACCTATCGGTCACATGGAAAGGCAGCAAACCTTCTGGGAGATTGGTGTTCGTTTTTTAGCTAAATACTTCTCCAGCATATTATCACTATATGAACCAAAATCCATGCATTCTTTCTCAGTGGATTAAGGAAGGGAGCGAGGTAAGACTTGTGAGCGAGGCCTTGGGAAACCAGAAGGAGCCTTGTATTATACAGCTTGACTGTGTGGAGGGACTAGCAAGGGGAGTTGCTGGTTTGGGAGATAATGTGATCTTAACCATAAACACTATGGTTCAACACAGTGAGGACTGATCTTCGTTTGGATTCTATTTCTGTTCTATTTTATAAATGTGTTTTTCACATTGTTCACTTTTTTCATATATTGGGGTATGACGTTATCGGAGATATGAACATGCTACTTTGAGTTAAACAGACTTTAGTTGGTGAGGAGAATGATCTCAGGAGATGAGGGTAAAAAGTATTCAGGAGACGATTGAGGAGATTACAAATGAAAATTGGTGTGTGGGGAACTTTGTATGTCTCTTTTTGTAATTATGTTAACTGGGGTTATAGTATGACAGCCTGGTTGGTCCTTGGTCTGCCTTTATGTTGGATGTTGTTGTTTGGAATCGTAGATTTGATTTGTTATGTTGATTGTCATGATGGTTATACATCAACAAATGTAATAAAGCGAATTATAAAAAAAAAAAAGTAAAAGGCATACTTACTTTTTAAAGATCAGTGGTCAGATTGGTTAAATTACATGGGCTGCAAGCAGCAACGTAGTGGCAGATGTAGCTTTAGCTGCCCTCCCCCACCCCCTTGCGCTACACCATAGAGCGCGGTCTGTACAGAGTGCAAGCTGAAATGTTATGTTAGGGCCGCAGTAAGGATTATACTCATGAATTTCCAAAGAAACTCGATAGTAGGCCTCCTTTGCCATTATCAAATAAGATAAAGTTATCAAATACACGCTCGCAAGCAAGATATTGCGTAGAGAAAATGCGTAGTGCTAGAGGTCTAATGAAGTGTAAGGAAGAAAGTAGAAGGGCGTGCAGTAGCAAGCCCTTTCTCTCTGTCGAGTTGAATGTAAGGCCTTTTCAGCAATGTTTGCGGAGCATGATTGCTTAAGCATTCCAGATTAAAGGTTGACGTTAGGTGGCTGATTTCAGTAGCAGTGCACATGATCTGCGTGACCTTGAAACGCACTATATAAGCCGAGCAAACGTACCCGTATCTTCTTAGTGGCTCAGTTGAATGTTTTGTTTGGGCCGAACTCCTCACCTGTCCTTGGAAAAATGGCAACTTTCAATGAAAAGAAGACTTGTAGTCAGCGAATGGAAAACTTTGGACGTTTTGTCTGGAATCCTGATACTGGAGAGCTCATGGGAAGAACTTTAATCAAGTGGGGTACGTTTGCATAAATATGAGGTGCACATTTCATTTTTTCAAGGTTATTTACTGTTTATTGTAGCCATGAAATTCATCTAGATGCATGTCTGATTTGTCTTGCCCTCTTGTTGTGGCATATTGAAAAACATACATGATGGGCTTTTAGACGTTCATTCACCTGCCTTTTTTTTCGCGGCATGTTTTGCCGAAAATGTTTAGCCAGAAAAAAACACCTAAAAATATGGGGGGGGGGGCATATAAGAGGTAGGGTGGGGTGGTGTATAGGGAATACATAATAGCCAGAATAAAAATAAAAAATGCAATGAATTTTTTCGGCAAAACATTTTCTGCAAAAAAAGCCAGGAAAAAGAAACTGGGGATGAATGAACATAGAACCTTTAGAAGATGTGTTTTTTTTACACTCACTACCAAAGGGAAAGAATGCCCTTTTTAGTTTTAACTATAAGCTGGAACTATTGCACTGAAGTATGGATAGGAGGAAGATCGGATATGAGGAAGGACAAATAGCTTATGGTTATTTTTGGGTCATTTACCCACCCATTGTCTGCCCGTGGCCATGCTCGTCTCTATGGTCATTTGAGTCAAATACCTGCACCTTCCTGCTCAAAACACATTACTCCAGGATCTCTTTGAGCTGGCTCAATCAATCAGCAACATCAAACGTTGTGCTGTATAGGGTTCGCCATTGTTATTTCGGACCAGTCTTCTGAAAATTAATGGTTTAGTTGCAACTATCAACGTGCCACTGTTGTAATAAAATGTCTTAACGAAGTGTGCTTTCAAACTCATAATTTATAAGCAGTATATGTTATCCATGCATCTGTTGTTTGCACCACACTCCTCTTAAATAAGCATTGACAAAGCCAACCGTTTTGGCTTGTGTTTGGGCATTAGTTATGCATTTGTCAGGCGCTGTCATCATATTCCCAGGTGCACACATCATTTTCCAGCTGTTACCATTTTATGATTAGGTAGCACCAATATTTCAGGGCCTGGCAAGTATTTAGTATTTTAGTATTTATTTTATTTATATAGCGCACCAGGCCCCATGGCATCCGGGCGCGTCACTTAGTTACAGGCATAAAATCAGAACAGTGAAGTATGTACAGTCATTGCTTTAGGAGAGAATATACGAAATATACAAATTATACAATTTATACAGGAGAAATACAATATATAGGCATTGCATCAGGAGAGAAAATACACATTATCCAAAAATATACAAGTTATAAAAGAAATACAGTATATGTACAGATTACAGTAAAGGATATAACAGAGGGCTGTTAACAGTAAAGTTGTAGCTCATGGGCGCACGGTCAAGGCAGGTCGGTCTTGGGCAGACAGCCAGGTTTTGACTTTGCGCTTGAAGGCCGGGAAGGTAGGTTCAGCTCTGAGAGGATTAGGTAGTGAGTTCCATAATTTCGAGGCTAGGACCGGGAAGCTACGACCACCAGATCTCTGGAGGTTGAAGCGCGGAAAGGCAAGGCAGTTAGTTTGAGCACTTCTTAGTGGTCTCGTGGATGTGTGTGCTGTGAATCTACTGGCTAGGTAGCTGGGGGCTTGGTTGGAGAGGCTTTTGTGAGTGAGTGCAAATGCTTCAAGAGAGATTCTTTGGGAGACTGAAAGCCAGTGAAGACTCTGTCTGGTGTCAGAAATATGGAGGTTCCTGGGTAAGTTAAGAGCCACTCTAATAGTGGTTTGTAACTTTCTAATGTTACATTGGTTGGTGCCCAGGTAGAGGGCATTACAATAATCAATTTTGGATACGACCAAGGTCCTGGCAAGTGTAGTGCAGTTGGCTGGAGATAGGAAAGGACCGCAAGCTGTGATAAGCTTGCATGTGTAGGAGGCAGCCGATGATACTGCATTGGTTTGCCTAGCTAATGACAGAGTGGAGTCAATGTAGATTCCAAGCGTTTTGGTGTCTTTAGCCACTTTAATGGTGTTACCATCAATGGTGAAAGATTTAAAAGATGCGTCTAGTTCACTGAGTCTTTGGTGGGAGCCAAGGATGAGAAGCTTAGTCTTTTCATCATTCAATGCCTATCCTATGCCTTCACAAAAGCCAAAAAATGTTTGTTGTCTTTGCCAATGCTTGTTTATTATAGTTCGTATTTCGCATCTATTCATTAGACGGTGGATGGAGCAACAACCTATCTGACATTAAATGGGCGAGAGTAGATTGACAGAGACATGCAGCTGTAAATCGGGCGCTGAAGTGGTTAAGGCATTCTGGATAAGGTATTCAACAAAGATATGCATGCAAAGGCTTATTTTTCTATCAGTTTTCTGAAGGAAGAAGGAGGCTTGGAATTGTAAGTGTGGGACAGGAGGTATGAAGTACCACCTTGTATTGTTCTTTAGATTAATTATATTTTAAATAGTACATTTGCACCACGGTTCCTAAACTAACCAGATGTAAAGTTTACTGTAATTGTATATTTAAGTCATTTTTATGATGCACATTATTAAAAGCATCATTACTAGCAGCAATGTTCATGCACTCGATGATGTTTTTATTTTGGCTTTCTGTGTCAAATCACTCGTCATATTTGGTGTTGGGTAAGAAGGGTGGTCTTAAGGAGGACAGTGTTGGTGAGTGGTCAGTTTACGATTAAACATGATCTTTGGTAGAGGTTGGTGTAGGCAGAGTCAATCAGGCATTTGTAAGTGAGGGGATAGTATCTTTAAGTATGCACGTGTTTAGAATTGGGCTTACCAGGTCTGTAGGACATCGATGTGCCAGTGACTGCGTTATGGAAGTGCTTGATTTGGTTTGGTGGGAGGTCTGTATATAGTAGTCCTTTGGTGAAATCATGTTTTGCAGATTTAGTTTCCGACCAAAATGACATGATGGTCAGTACGCAGTAGCTTTTTGGTGTGTCTGTTTGGTTCCATGTCATTTCACAGACAGTAATTACTTTGTGGTAATTTTCTACGAAGTAATTACTTCGAAATTGTACTTCAAATGCTTTTTCTTTGGGGGGGCGCATAGCCTCCCTTCCCAAAGCCCTCCACACACCCTTTTCACCCCGTAACCCATAAATACTCGTATTCCTCCATGTAATTTCAAAGTAATGACCTCGTAGTAAATTACCACAAAGTAATGACTTTCAGTAAAGCAACAGGCAAACGCTGTGTTGGCAGAAGTGACCCTTCTCCGTTGACATCGACGTATGTTTCTGTCCAGGCTGGAATAGTTGGTCGGGTATCCAGAGAAGAGAGGTGGTGACGGTAGCTGCTGGCGGAGTTTATCATGTGCTGGGCCTAGGTCTATAAACTTGCTTTTAGCAATGTTGAGTTGATGGACCTTCCCATCAGTGCCCAAATGACTTCCAGGCCATTTGACAGAGTGCAGAAGGCATTCTATGAAAATATCGCCCATACACCATTTCATCTAGTTGTCTTGCTCTTTGCTAGCTTCGCTTCAGTTTTGTGAAACGAGGATTTCATAATATGCACAACAATCATACACATTTGATTTTAACCTCCATCAACAAGGAATGAATAGGGTACATGAGGGGCCAAAAAACTATTGGAAAGACTAATTGGCCTGATCAGTGTTGTTTATCCATACCTCATCGGCGGATGGCTGAATACGACATGTTGAACGGTTACCAAGGCAAGGCCAGATACAATGAATGCACTGCCATCTCTGAAGGGGACTTTCAATTGTTAATAACCCCAGGTTGGATTCCATGAACCTTTTTTCGCATATGCTAAGTTGATATGTGCACAGAGTCCGTCTATTTGCGAAGACCACATCACCCATCACACAAAAACCGTTAACATAGCTCAGGCCATTATCGTGACACATATTTCTAAGGTGATTTCAGAAGCACCTTAAACCGCAGTTCCGGCACTGCAAGATGTTTTATTTGAAAAAAATGTAACTCTGGGGCTTGGTAGCACATTTATTGTTATTAGCACACATATGACCCCTACTTTCCTTAAACACCCAAAGCTAAGCACACCGTTATCATAGTTGGCCCTCTCAGCTTCACTACAGCAATGCCTTTAACTCGTTCAATATCCCACTGCTCTGACCACTTCCCCCTCAGCACCTGCCTATCCCCACCCAAGGCACTGATGCAAAATTCTCCTGGGGAAATATTGCAATAGGGCAAACTTATACTGGGGGAAATTGCTCTTGCAGTTAAATTGCCTTTGAATAATTTTGTCCCGGTGCAGAGTTGCCCGTACATTTTTGCCAGGGCCCGTGTTTGCTGCAGCACCTAAACCCTTGGGTGAACCAATTTTGCCATGGGGCACCAGTGTTTTCTACCAGCATAGTGGTGAAAAAACCATACTGTTACAGGTCACAGACTGCAACCACTGTTTGCCATACCAGTCTATACAGTCCAGACTGCTGTTCTGGACACTGGTCTGCATTTATCACAGATCCAGAAACCACAGACTACAAAGCGTTATCAAATACAGACTGCTTGCTGCAAATGTCATGTCACGGCATAGCGTTCAAAATGCAACAAAATGCGCTGAAGAAACTTTACCTGAGGGAATGTTAAGGTTACCCACGTACAGGGACGTCATTTAGGGGTCGCCAGAGGTCGCAACTGCGACCTCTGTGGTCTCCCTTGCGACCTCTAAAAAAAAAATTTTAAAAAGTGTTTTTTGTAATGCAAGCTCCTGGGCTGTGCCAGAACCATGTGGCTCTTTACTTCTGGAGTGGCTGGCTTTCTTGTTCAGGCCCCTTAAAAAAAAGATGGAAAATAAGAACAGGAGGCCACAAGTCTAACACTTTCAGCAGTGACCCTAATTAAGAAAGAATAGGAATACCAAATAATGTGACTTTCTGGAATTCTATACAATAATTGCTAGACTCATTAAAGGTTTATTTCAGGCACACTTCAGGGGGTGAGTCACTGATTCAGTCTGTTCTTAAACGCCTCAACTCAGCCTTTCATCCTTCTGAGGTCGATAAATGAGTACCAACACAGTTTGTGTGATATTGGGTGTGTATTTTTTCTATATAAAGCGCTTAAGCGTAAGTGCTATATAATAACACATCATTATCATTTGGTCATGGACGTCTGCTTGCATTCACAGTAATTTGGTAATATGGGTCGATACACACTGATCTTAATGATGCATATGGCGATCCATTCTTGTATGAAATGTACATCACATTATAGTGATATCGTAACCATATTTTTCATTGTGTACAATGCTATGTGATGCCACTTCCTGTTTTGTCAACGGGTGAAAGGTCGTGTTCCATTAGGGTGGGGCCAAATTACATCACTTACTGTGATGTCATCAGGGGGCAACGGTTGCGTGATGTCACTTCCACTACCCCTGGCATTTTGGTGAAATGACGTACCTGCCCACGGGCACACAACCAATCAAACATTGATGTGAACGAAAGTCTACCAGTCTGTTACCTTAGAAAACGCCTGGACGAATCAACAAATAACCAGAAAACTTGCCTGTGCACATCAAATATATAGCAAGAACCTTTCAAAATACAAAGAAATCAATGACAACAAAGTAAAAGACATATGAATCCAACCATTCATAGTTTCACACCCCAACATTGTTTTTCTAGCTGAAACTAAGAAAAGGCCATAGAGGACAATATATTGGACATTCCAAAAAGCCATTGCAGACCAGGGTGAATTCACAAACGGTATCATTTTGTTCAAGCGTAACAATGAAGGGTAAAACAGGGCAAAATCGCCTTTACTCTTAACTTTTATTCTCCGTTTTGCAAAAACTAAACGCTGCTGCTTCCTGCATATTACACTTTGCAGACAGCGTTTACTAGTGGATTCCTGTGGAATCCACCTACTTATTAGCAGGTGCAATAGAGAGACGGGTTCCATGGGAATTTATGAGTTTTTCGCCTGCATGAAAATCTCATGCAGGCGTAAAACATGGTTCTCTTCCAAGACGGAGGAGTAAAGCAAAAAAAAAATGCATGCTTTGCTTCGCGCCCCTTCTTCACCATGGAAAGACATGAAAATGAGCTGGAATGTAAAATACAAAGCGTGAAAGTATCACGCTTTCATTTCCGCTGATTGAAAAATAACCCCTAAAGAGCCACTATTTTGTACCCTGGGACATGAAACCCCCTCCTAAAGCATATTTTAATGAAGTAGCATTCACTGTAAGACCTCTCTGTTCTGGTTTTGATAACAGTCACAGCATTGATGTTCATGAAAGATTAGATACAATGGGCCCAATTCATGGAAAAGTGTACATTTCCCCCCGCAATTGCCGTATGCTGAGAACGACGCAGCGCGAGCTTTGCGCAGAATAAAAATGCGCGCCCCGCATTTTCATTTAACGGAATCTCCTCTGCAAAGTAACCGTATTCGCAAGTCTTGCCCGGAACACCTCCAACATGCCCCCACTCAAAGCATAAACAGCCAGAACAGCCACATTTGTGTGCTCATCCGGGCGTGATTACACACATCCTTCAAACAGTGCATGGGGTCACAAACAGGCCTGGATTGCGGGGACCCTGCGCAGGGTCCCCCGTAACTGTTGCCGGCACCCAAACAACATCGTATGATACTTTGTAACTCAGGTGTAACTCAGAAAATCTGCGTGCAAACCCCCGTAAACCATTCCTGCACCTTGCTACACTGCGTACGCGAACACCCCTAAGTTATAATATGATATGTTATTTATAACGCGCTTAATACCCAGAGGTTTCTAAGTGCGGACCTTGGGATCGAACCTGTGTTGCTTCCTGTCGTCTTGTTTCCAAGATGAGCGCGTTGCCCCTGAGCTATCCTCCCGAGACAGTTGTCGCGAGACAACTGTCTTGGGAGTCCCGAGACTCCCAAGACAGTCAGATCGGAACCCCGTCTGCGTGCACGCAACCCTCCATCTAACATGCGATCCCACCTCTACGGGATGATTCCTATGTGCAAGTGTCTATACGCCTGCCTACGGGTGGCATAGAGATCGAGGGATTTGCGTGGCCATTTCTCTGCCGAGAGGCTGCACGGGTGGTTCCATGAATATGTGTCGTTTGGTGAAATTGTATGCGTGTGAGGAACTGCCTGAGGGCCGTCGCTCGTAACGCCCACTTTTTCACATTTTCTTCCCCATTTTTGGTGTTCCTCCCCCTTCCCAGCCCTCTGCGCAAGCCACGCCCATGCTCTGCGTGATCTCTCTCGAAAAGGCACTCGGCGGCTTGCACAGACATGCCGAGCCTGCGCGAAATCCACGCACGTCCTGGGAAAGTACTGCACATTTGATTTCATGAATCGACGAATGGGATTACGCACGCAGTTTGGCACATAAATCTGCTATTTCCCATGCAAATAATTCCATGAATCAGGCCCTATGGGTCTGATTTACATAAAGTTTTCCAATGGGATTGCACCATTGTAAAACCTTTTTGTAAATCAGGCCCTCAATGTTTCTAAACTCAAATAACATGAGGCTAAATCATGACGCATAGCATATACCACAGTGGGGAAATTGAACTCTTCATTACCACTGCATTAAACTTGAACAATCGTGCATCGTTTGCAGTGCTTTAATGTATGACTGTTAGCCTAGCAACTAGCGATCCAACATTACCAGTCTAAACTCATAAACTGCGATTAAGGCGCTTTGAATGATTTGGGGGAATTAATTTATTTTGAGCCTCTGATACCCTCTAGTGACTGTACGGAGAGGTTCTATTTTGTTCTCTGACATCTCCTAACCCTGTCTATCCCGCCGTCAATCAGTGAAATAATGCTATATGAAGGGCATTGGAAAATATGGCAAGAGTTTGGTGAATTCCTTGACATCCAAGTACATATAAGGAGTAATTTTAAATGTTAGCCTTAGCATTTACGTGCTGTTGTATCCCCTCCATGCAATTTTAAACATTTACAAAGTGTAGTGCAAACATGAAGAGTAAAAAGAGGCAAAATCACCTTTACTCTTCACACCCACCCTCTTGTTTGTAAAAAATATAAACAATGGCAGAAAATTACTTTTTGGAGGTGCCAATTAACTCTGCTATGTTAGCATTTACAAATGTTTGCATGAAAATCTCAAGTCGGCGTAAAACACAGTGTTCTTCCAAGATGGAGGAGGAAGGCAAAGCAAAGATGCATATCAAGCTTTGTGCCTCTCTTACTTGTAATGGGTCTAAAATGTCCCGGAGTGCAAAATGGAAGTGTGAAAGTGGTATTAGCCTATCTGACCGAAATCAATTGACCTAATGACCAATTTGGTCGAATTTTACATGGGTCATTTGGCCTTCGGGACAATTTGGTCGTATACATTGCAAAATACCAACCCTGGAGAGCAGGGGTTGCGGGGGTGTCCCCCGCTATCCAGGGTTGGTATTTTGCAATTTTGGGGGTGCTGGGGTTTCCCCCACTTCCTTAAAAATTGGAGGCGAAAAAGAAAACCCAAAGAAAAACGCATGGGCGTTTAAATTGATTGGGCACCAAGCAAACTGATTTGCGGTCAATTTGCCACGACCAAAAAGAATTCGGTAAAACAAACCCAAACTGTAAAAGCTGCTTTTACGCTTTCATTTTACACTCTACTCTGAGCAAAATGACCCCCTTGCAGACTATGGCCCAATCTGGGGCACTTAATAGTTGCTCCCCAAACTCAATGCGCCCCTGTCTTCAACCTCCCTTCTCTATCTTCCCTCTACGCCAGTGGTATTCAAACTGTGGGTTGCGACCCCCTAGGGGTCCGCGGGTGCATCCCAGGGGGGCCCTGCGAGCTCAGCATGAAAAAAGATTTTTTTTTTTTTTTTTTTTTTTTTTTTTTTTTAGATTGGAAGAAATGGGCAGGGGTGGCCCACATGGGCGGGCTGAAGCATGAAACTGTCTCAGGCAACAATGAAAAAGTGGCCCACAGTTGTAAATGGATATTCATTCCTTTAGTCACAGACTGGGCCTCATTACTACTATGGCGGACCAGTAACAACGGTGCTGGTAAGCTACCGGCACCGTTGCTACCGTTCCGCCATAGTAAGAGTTGTGCTCGTGGGTGCTTGACAGCCCCCGCCAGGTCTGACCTCAGCTCGTCGGATGCACCAGCACCGTTATTAACGGTGCCGGTGCATCCGAGCTCCCCCTTCCCATTTGAGCCATATGGGGCTCAAATGGGAATGGGGATCTACCGGCACCTTCGAAAGGGCAATTATCATGTCCGCCTAACTCGGCATGACCTAGTAATTGCCCATTCGCGGGTGCCAGACCCGGATGCAACTCCAGTGGCAGCCGTGCCGGTTTTACCGGCACAGCTACCGCCAGAGTAGTTATGAAGCCCACTGTTTCAATAGTACCCAAAGGGGTGCTTTGTGTTAAAATGTAAGTAAATTGTGATATATTCAGCAACAATGGTCAACATTACTAACTGCATAGTGGCCCCTCACCCATTATGGAGGAGCTAAGGAGCCAGCCCAGTGAAACAGTGAGCACTCCCTCAGCTGCTTTATCCAGCTAATGGAGTGCTCCTGGGCTGGCTGAACTGTCAAAGGGAAACACTGTTTCCCTTTGACAGTTCAGTTTAGTTCCCCAGCCGCACATGCTCACTGAGCCATGCAAGTGCTGGGGCGTTTTGCTTCGCCAGCATTGCATAGCTCATTGGAAATGCTGGCTGGGGCACTGCATGTCTGTATGTCCGAGGGGGAGCTCCTGCGCCTCCTCGCACATACGGACAGAGCAGCTGGAGCAGCACCCACACACAGGCCAATGCAGAAGGTACGTTTATGTTCATTGTTTTTATTTAAACATGTGTATGGATGCGTTATGAGTGAGTGTATGGTGATGGATGCTCATGTGAATGATAGAGTGATTGCTGTATGAATGTGCAGCGCCTTGCATATACACATAATCATGTTCATTGTGTTAGGACCAGTGGGGCCCAGGGGACAGGGATGGTATCTTTTTACCGGACATCTATCATTCAAAACCCTCTGCCTTGTCCACAAGGCTTTCTGGGGCCTCGGTCCAAAATACCTTCAGCTATTCCTCCGCAAATACCTCCCCTCTCGAGCTCTTCACTCCTCTACCTCCAACTCCCTCAGGGTCAGTCGTTTATCAAAGAAACGAGCTGGGGGTAGATCTCCGTCTTCGGCTGGGGCCTCCCTCTGGAACAGCGCCCTGCCACTCTAAAACTTGAGGAGAACCATCTTTCTTCCTGCACTTATCAGACCTACCCTGTCTGCTGCCTTAAACGTAGCACTTGCAAATTGCTGGCTGCACTACCACTGTTTGTTGCCTTTATTATTTATTTATTGTTATTTATCTGTTTCTCCTCTGCTTCGCACTTTCCACTTCTCCCCCCTTCCATGCACTTTTCCCCTCACACTTGCGCGTTCTCAATGTCACTGGGCCTAGTAAGATCGCTGTTTTATTCTCCTCTGTTCCCCTCCCTTGCCTTGTCACGCTCTGAAACACTTGTGTACGAGCGCGATAGAAATAAAATATCAATGCCTGCCCCCTGGACTCCCAGCAACAATTGCAAACTGTTTGGCTATTTACCCATTTTTTGTTAAAAGTATGCTCTACAATGCAACATTTTAACCTATTATTTAAAAAATAATTCACAGGGGGAAACCCCCCCGAACCTCCCCTTAATGCCCCTCCACTTAAAAAAGATTCACCAGCCGCCACTGGCCCTCAGACTGTGTTGGGAACGGGATGGGGGAACCGAGGGACTATGGTGGGAGCACAATGGGCGGGAACCATGGGATAGTGATGGGAGCAGAGTGGGGAGAGCCCTGGGTGTGTGATGGGGTGGGGAGAGACCAGCGACTGGGTAGGAGTGGGATGAGGGAGCCCAGCGACTTTGATGGGAGCAGGTGACGGCGCGCAATATATACTGTCCATTTGGCATTTCTGGGGGGTCCCGACCTGCCCAAATTTTGCTCAGGGGGGCCCTGGCAAAAAAAGTTTGAAGACCACTGCTCTACGCCCTACACAAACAGAACTAAAAACTCGATCATCTGAAACGTTTTACCCAGGTGCTAATTCGAATGGCATCCCATGGAGCCCATTTTTTAGTCTCCTGTAAATCGACAGAGAGGACCTCTTACATTTGCACTTTTGCGTGCACAGTTCCCTCATGCTAAATTTCCTGAATCTCCATGGCGCAGTGCAAAAGGGAGGGTAAAAAGGTAGCATAGACACTTTTATGCTGCCCTTTGAACTCAGCTGTGCAAATTGAGTAAATGCCACCTGCCATGCAGCGGTTACATTGGATTTGTATGGAGTCTGTCTGCTTTTTGCTGGTGTAAAGGGCCGGCGGACTCCATAGGAATCCATAGCATTTGCACCAGCATGAAAATGCGAGAGGAAGGGAGCGGCAAAAACATAGGTTATGATCCGCCCCTCTTCTCCGCCATAAGAATAGATGAATAAGAACCGTGACGTGAATGAAAAGCATAAAAGCCTTATGGAAAGGTTGTCATTCATTTACGAAACATTCTCATTTAAAATGCGCTCTTTCGTGTGGTACATTATTTTGTAGGCAAGTGCCTCTGGGACTTCAGAGCATAAAATATATTTAGGTCACCTGGTCGCCTTGCCCTAGCATTGATTTAACTCAAACTTTTCACTTTGTTACAACTCAGTTCCTTCTGCCAAAGGAACCTGAACAGCCCAGGAAGATAATTTACTGTTTCATATTTGTACATATTTTTTTTAAAAAACATGCATGTATTTAGAGAACATAGAGACACGGGAAAACGAAACACAGAACAAGGACACATTTTGTAAGGCGCATTCCCTATCTGATCGATATTCCCCACAGATCTACTTCTACTATGTAATATGCCTCACTCCACGAAGAAGCCCCCATTGTAAATCAAATATCTTAAAATGTGACATCTTCGTAGAC
Source organism: Ambystoma mexicanum (assembly GCF_040938575.1). Taxonomy (NCBI): domain Eukaryota; kingdom Metazoa; phylum Chordata; class Amphibia; order Caudata; family Ambystomatidae; genus Ambystoma; species Ambystoma mexicanum. The sequence continues at coordinate 887,580,760 of NC_090939.1, forward strand.
TTCCATTCGTAGAGAGTGGGTGAACTTAGGAGCAGGGGCAGGAGGACTGCAGTTCTGGATACACACACTCCTTTACTTAAGTAAATATACCCCTTCCCCCCAAACCCTAAACCCCCTCCAAGGAAACTACGCAGTTCACTGGACCACCAATGAAATATTTTCAGGCAATGCCGCTGTAAGGTTGGTGCGCCTCATATGCCCAAGTTCTGACATTATAGGGCCAGTTTCCCCCTTAAATACTGGTGGGTAGGTCCTATAGCTATCATGTACCCGGTAAAGATCATACACCAGATATGATCTCATACCCTGGACACCCGGGTGTTTTCCGATGACATGACCGTTTTTGACAGCGTATGCCCAGGTATTCTAAGCAGATGCAATAATGTGTGATCTGTCACTTAGTCCCAAAGCCCCCTAGAGCTACATTTCCCAGAATAAACTCCACCTCGTTCCTCAGGAATGAAGACCTTATGTATGTGACAAAGTGTACTCACACATACTCAATACCTACATCCGAAAAGGACATGCCTCAAAATGAACCCTGCTTAATCAAATGCAATGTTCTAAATAGGAATATGTGTCCAACAATTCACTCTGTCTAACCCAGTACAGTGTCCCAGAGAACGCCATGCCCCTAAGGCATTCTGCTTCCCCTAATGAGAATGCAGAAGAAACTTAAATGCCCCAGCATGGCAAATGCACACACAAGACTTATTGTGCCATAACGCGTTATGTCTCATTCATAACAGATTTTACCCCAGGCCTATAGGCCTCATTTCAAGTGTGGCAGTCTGGAAACAAAGTGCCAGGAATTCCGATTACCGGCACTTTTTCCGGACTGGAGCACTACGAGCGGGAATGCCGCTAACAAAGGTGCCGGTAATAGCAGACACTGTGCCACCTTTGCCAGTAGCACAGTGATCCAAAACAGCGGAACCGTCCGGAAGCAGTGCTGGAAACACTGGCACCCCGGAAACAAGCTAGCATTACAACAGTGGTTTTTCCTGCAAACACTGGCACGCAAATGACGGTGCCACTGGGTTAACGGTGTCGGAAACACTGGCACCACGAAGCAGGTGGTAACCAGTCCCATGGGTCGAGGAACAGGCCACAGGTGCACCAAATGCACCCAGCTGCACACAATGAGCACAGGGACTGCTGAAAAGGACCACACACACATCCCAACACAAGCATGCTGCCTCTCAGCAGTAGTCATGGACCTGGAGGTGCTGCATGCAGGAGTGCAGCTTTATGAGCAGAAGCTGCATCAGTGGCAACAGCTGATAGGCAGTGGAGGAGGAGGATGAGAAGGAGAATTCAGATTAACAATGGCATGCAAGTTACACCCCGGACGTGTACACCCATACCCCACACAAAGGCCACACTCTAGGCCCTGACTGACAGTCAGATCCACACACTAAAGCACCTGAACAGGGAGACCATCCTGGAACTTGTTGAGGTCATCCAGGATGGCATCCAGACTGCGATACCCCCTTACCCCCACTGCTGATGGGGGTGTCAGTGCTGCACTTTCTTGCCACAGGCACATTCCAGCACTCAGCAGGCGAGCTGCATGGCATCTAGCAGCCAGCATTTTCAACTGTGCTGGTGCAGGACCTGGACGCCCTCCTGCACGATGTGTTCCAGCACATCGCCCTACCAACCACACAGGCACAGGTCAGCACCACCAAGGTCTGCTTCCATGCACTTGCGGGCATGCCTAATGTATTGGGAGCAGTGGACTACATACATATAGAGCTTGTGGCTGCCCATGCAACAGAGGAGGTGTACAGAAACTGAAAGCTGTACCACTCATTGAATGTGCAGGTCGTATGTGATGCAGACCTGACAATCACACATTTCTGCGCCCGCTTCCCAGGATCAACCCATGACTCCATGGTCCTGCGGAATAGCACCCTGCCTGCGTACATGATGCATTATGTGGGACAGCGGACCTGGCTATTGGGTGGTTGGAAGTATCACCACACACACACACACACCTCTTTGCATGTGCACCATGGCAATGCAGGGACACAATTGGCATGCAAGAGTGCGTAGCCACGACTGGCATCTACCACATGTGTCAACGGATGGACACACCATCACAGTCTGGGCACGGGTGGACAGACAAATGCAATGCACTACAGGTACCAGAATGCATCACTGCCATGTCACAATACCCAGTACATCCCGACTCAGCCCGACCCACCACCACCACCACCCCATCCTTGGGAGTCAGACACTACACATGGCCTGGCCAGCATTGTGCACAGATCCAGATTCATGTGTTACTCACCCACATCCCTTAATGTATGCACTGTCCAGTCACTTGATTCTAATGACCCTCCCTGTATCCCATTCCATGCAGGTGATTTTGGTTATCCTTCACTATCATGGCTGATGACCCCTGTGATAGATCCCCAGAGTCACCAGAATATAGCATACAATTTGGCTTACATTCGAATACGGACGTCAATTGAACAGACCTTTGGACTGTTGATGGCACGTTTTCAGGTGCCTTACCCGCTCCAGTGGGACACTAATGTACAGGCCGGTGAAGGTGAGGAAGATAGTCCTGGCCTGTGACATGTTGCACAATATGTGCAACAGGCAAAATATACCCTACCGCAGGAAATGGCCATACCTCCAGCGGACGCTGATGATGAGAGTGTTGGGGATGCAGCTGTAGACATCCAACAACACCAATAAAATTACATAATCTATGGCAAAGTTTAAAATCAGATAATAAAACAACAGCAATTCATATAGGCAATCAACAAGCATAAGGGGTCAATTGAAGATTGGATATGCCGAATACGCAGGTGTTCACATTGATCATGCTCAAGAATAATATCGAGCATCCCGGAGCAAGGGAGATCAATGTCTTGGCAATGGGTAGTCACTAGAGACTCAAGGTTCCCAAACCAAGAACTTTGGAAAAACGGTCACTATTACCTTGCGTATCATACAACAGGAAATCCATAGAACTCCAATCAAATTTAATTTCAGGCCAGATTTTTACAAGTGGCCGCTTTCCAGAGAGATCATAGTGACTGTAATCCCAGTTCTAACCTTAAACCTTCAGCGGGTACAGCACTTGGGGGATGTAATAACAAACTGAGTATTTTAGCCTCGAGCTTTGGTAACCAGGATATTGCTTTTAGGGGAAAGACCTTCATTGCGTACAGGATGGTTGGAATAATTGCCATCCTGGAAGCCATAACTCATGCTTCAAGAGATCTCCCCCACTTTGGACTATCACCCTCCTGATTGCTAGCCATTTACCCCACGTTTTGGCAACTGTCTTCTCCTCTAAATGCACAAATGGTGAAGTCTGTATAAAGACGCTGAGATACTTATATGTAAGGACTGATTCTAAGTGCACATTATCCAGGGACCATGTGAAAAGGCCCCTACCCTTAACCTTCCCGGCAAATATCATGGTCTTAGTGTTGGAGTTGTTAATTTTTAGTACATTTAATTGGGAGTAAGCAAGTAGCGAATTCAAAGAGCCTTGAAGTCCAATAGACGTTCTATCCATAATTACTGTGTCATCAGCGTACATTAAAAAACTGTTTTAGAATTTCAGAAAAGGGGAGGGAAGTTGGATGCAGTATTAAGGACCAAATCTACATCGGCTACTTAGAGCTTCTAAAGGAGGGGGGCCAATCCACAGCCCTGTTAAGTCCGATATTAGTGGGATAATGGTTCAACAAAACACCCTCCTGGGGCAGTCTTACTCTCACCCTGGTATCAGCGTTCATTAACTTTATAAAAATACAGCAAGGAGGCATCAATGGCCCAAGCCACACTGATGGGTGCGTAAGAGATGGGCATTCTGTACCCAATCCGAGAGTAATTGAAAAGTAGGCCTGCAAACAGCTTGGAGGTGACATCTAGCATGGCCAGGAGTCTATAACAAGCCAGCACATCCTGTGCATCCTGCTTGAAGGCCGTCACTAATATTGATTCCTGCCAAGAAGTTGGAATAGTCCCCACCTCACAGATATATTGGAATTGGCATTATAAATAATATCACCAACTTCATTCTGCCAAAATAGAAATAATGATCTGACCTGTTTGATCCCTCTCTTTTAAACACTCACTGGAGAGAAGGTGAAAGGAATGAAAAAGCTGGACCCATTCCAACATTGGATGAGTGGAAACCCTGATCCCAAATGCAGTATCTATTCTATTAAATTAAGCTCTTTGAGATGCTTTGTCTCACCTTTGGATCTTGTTCCAATAAAATGGCAAAAAGCATGTTTACCCTTTTCTCAATAGCTATCTTCCACATGATCAATGTGTCCTTAAATGATGGCATTATCCCGGAAGAATTTTAGAAGGCGTTTGTTTGACCACTCTTAAATAAACCTTTCTTACAACCTAAAGATCTGAGCAACTTTCGACTCATTTCACAACTCCCGTTCCTGGCAAAACAACTGAAATGTGTTTCAACTACTGAAATATTCACTTTTGTTGAAGATCATAATGTTCTTGACACCAGACACCTGGGATTTAGACCAGAAGGTAGTACTAAGATGGTTACCACCACAGTCTTTGATTGATTCCGAGGAGATGTTGGCAGCGGTGCCAATGGTGCCTTGGTCCTGCTGGAATTGTCCATGGTGTATGACAATAATGACCATGACATGCTTCTGAAATGCCTGCAATCTTTAGGAGTATGTGATAAAGTCCACCTGTGGATCTGGTCTCCTAACCATTTCATTTTCAGTCATTTAAAATAGGCACATTAAGCCTTTACCTAAACACTTAGTATGTGGAGTAGTTTCATCCCTATTGCCACGCCTCCTTAGTTTTTACATTTAGCCCCTGGCGTATCTTTTTTGCCAGAGTGGAATATTTTCCCAAACTACTTGTGTTCATTCAAATTCTTCTAATACTATCTGAAGGTCGTGAGTTGCCCCCAGCAACATTGAAGGAATACTTGGCTGCAATCAAAGAGTATATGGATCAGAATATCTTAAACACTAATCCCAGCAAGGCTGTCCGGTCATTTGGTCGACAGAAAATTGGTCGACAGACAAATGGTCGACGCAATTTGGTCGAAAGACAAATGGTCAAATTATTTTAAATTCTTTTTATATATATTTTTCAGGTTTTCGTTTAGGAAAAAAAAGGGTTTTTAAGCAAAAAAAGAGTGTTGGGGGGGACCCCCCCAAAAAAATAAAAATGTGAAAATACAAAAAAAAAATTCGACAATTTGTCTTTCGACCAAATTGCGTCGACCATTTGTCCTGTCGACCTATTTTTTTCGACCAAATGACCGGTAACCCCCAGCAAGGCAGAGATTTTGGTTGCGAATGCTGAGATGAGTCCATGGAATTTAGTCAGAGTCTTTTGCCCAGTGCCCTCCTCCCCTCCCATCTGTGAGGAATGTAGGCATTATGATGAACACTGACTTGTCACTCTTCTCTCCGATATCCATGGGTGTGACATTTTGCCTCTTCCATATGAGGGAACATCAACATCTCCTTCCATTTTGAGCTTTTCCCCATAGGATTATGTTGGCAAACTCTTTGCTTTCGCCAAGACTTGGTTTGGGAAAATGGCTTTACCTATGTCTCCAGACAGCTCCATGACCCATCTGAACAGAGTCCAGAAAATGGCAGACAGGCTTCTGCTGAGAGATGGCAAATTTGAACAAACCTTGCTAAGGATTGCATCAATCCACTGGCTATCTTTGTCAATTTACTTAATCCACAACGCCATTTACGGTAAAACGCTGATCATCCTAGCACAACGATTATCTCGTTATGTCCCAATGAGGAACCTGAGGTCCCAAATGACCTAAATGTTAAATGGACCCAAGTTGAAAAGCTTAAATGTCGGATATAGGTCTTTTTCATTTCAAGGTGCCAAAGATGGAACGCTATCTATCTATCTATCTATCTATCTATCTATCTATCTATCTATCTATCTATCTATCTATTCATCCACATGCCTTTCTGAGAAAAACTACAAATCAGGTACAGACAGGCACAGATAATTGGGTATCTGCAGGAGGGGCTATGAAAGCTGTGATGTTTTTCAAATGCTTCCTTTCATCTCTACCTGAGGAAGCTGAGACATTCCATGAAAGCCCGCAAATATGCAAAATAAATGACTGTTAGCCTAATTAAGCTATTGACTCATTGTTTTCTTCTGGATCAACATTTTATTCAACCCTTGGCTAACACGGTACAAACAAACCTAAGTATATATATGTGTCTTGATATCAGTATATTGATCTTCAGAAAGAACACCTTAATACATGTCTTTTTAGGAACCTGGGTAGATATATAAATTCCTGATTTGGGTCGTCTGGTAATTTTCTTAATTCAACAGTGGCGAGATGCCTTTTGGCAAATGTTGAGCTCTAAAAAAACACAAGACCGATATCAAGTACTTGTCCTTGAATGTGTTCAGCTTCAATCAGTGCAGCTATCCCTAAGGGAGTGCAAGTCAGAGGGAGCACATATCTCAGCAAGTAAGAACTCCTCCCACAGCACTAAACTGCACTTGCCACACTCAGGAGAGTTGTTCTATATGATTAAATATGCTGAAAGGCAGTTTGCCACCCTCGAAATAGAGGCCCCCCTGTACTACATGGCATAGAATGCACTCTTTCTCATCAGTGAGGTCCACACAGGAATATATGTCCCAGAATGCACTTTCTCCTCAATATAGATGCTTCCACAGGATGTTACAAGCAACACACACGAGATCTTCCCAATATGAATGTTCAAGGTGCACAGAACTAATGGGGGTCAATCAAAGCCAGAACGGAGAATGTCCCATGCAAAACAATCCACTACATTAATACATAGGCTGCAAGCAATCTGTGGGAAAGTCCTTTTAATGCAAAGGCTGATAATGTACATCAAAATATTACAACACGTGGAAAAAGCAATCAATGTTCATACAAACTAAATACTGCAAAACCCTATCCCTACATACATAACCCATGCATCAGTCATACCTCAACAATACTGCATACATCGAAACTTGGCAAAAATAAACACAATTGAAGAACATTGAAGATGACAGTGACTATTCCTGTCTGGTCCTGGCTCAAGACCAAATAGGAAAACCAAAAGATTCCCAAGAGTGTGGTGAATGAACCCACTCCTCAGGCATGCCAGTTCATAGATGACAAAAATGTGTTACAATAGATGGAGAACTTGATATAGGACAAATCGAGTTTCGGCAGGAAGGTCATATTATCACAGACCCTCTGGCTTCATCAGGGCCAAAGAACACAGCTTCTTGTAGGGGTAGTTCGGGCCACAACTGTCCACTCGCACTTGTAATATGGTGTCCCTGCACAATCAGGTAGAGAGCAGTCGAACCCAAGACCGACCTTAGAGAAAGGAGTTCATGGCTACCCGTTCTTTTTCGAGTTCTACATGGGTCTTATTCTAGAATCCCGTTGTTGCACCGCGCTGACACATTGGGCGCGGGAACAGAGTCGCTCTTTTCCGGTTTGCGTTTCGGTCGCCGTGAATCAACGGAGTTCTGCTTTCCTACTGCGTCCCAACTCTGGATGTTACTGCACAGAATGCAAACTGCCTTCATCAATTGCAAGACCACCAAAGGGTACATTATCTGGCTGAGGATGCAGTTTCCCTTTCTCGGGGCAAACGCCTCACAGGGCCACGTTTGCAAGCATGCGTCTTCTCACTCATTCCAGAAGCCCCCAAAGGACTAAAAGCGGTAGAATTCAATGTACTTTGCTCAATACAGACACCCCCCACAGAAGTGTATTTCTCAGAATTCACTATCCATCACTGTCAAGATACATCCACCCATTTTACCACAGTTTTTCGCCATAAAATACCATCCTCTCACCTCCCTTACTGCCCCTTTTCATGTGCATCACCCCAACCGGAAGAAAGGCAAGGGAAGTGCAGTAAAATAATGAGATGAGTTGCCATTCGACCAAAACAAATAAATCCGATTACACATCCCACGTTTAACTTTTCTCAGGGGGGTCTTGTTTGAAATTCTGCTGCTGGAGTCCGCATTGAAGCCCTCCGTGCCCTGTCAAAAATGAGCTCAGACCCCTTTCTGAAGCCCTGGGCCATTCTTTGACTGCAACAGATGTGCTCGTGTATTGCCTGTGATTTGCAAGCATATCCTCCACTTGGTTTAATGAGTTCTGGGAATCCCTCCCTAGATTTCTCAAAGGCGAAAAAGTTCCAAAACAGAGCATTTTTGCGCATAAAAAGGAGCAGTTGAATTGATAACAGTTAAGACAATAACACGGATGGCATAGTTTGGTCTGTGTTTCTTCGTGTATTACGCCAAGACCTTTAGTGGCCAATTCATAAATAAATTAGTTTGCGCCCACAAAGGGCCTGGTTTACAAATCATTTTCCAATGGGGTTTCCCCATAGGAAAATACTTTTGCAAATCAGGCCCAAAGGGTGGCAAGCGCACATTGCGTATTACCTGTGCTTTGCACGCGTATCCTTCACTCGGCTAACATGATGTTGTGAATCACTATCTAGTTGCTCCAAAACGTGTGGCTTTATCTTATAAAAGCGTGCAATTTAGTTAATGACAATTGCAACAGTGACACATATTACGTAAAAGGCAGTAGAATGAATACCAATTGAGACGCTAACACGGATAATGTAGGGTGCAGATGAATTAATAACAATTTAGATGACAGTTTGGTCCGTGTGACTTTGTACATTAAGTAAAGACATATAGGCGCTCATTTTGCTCCGAGCATAAGCTGAATGAAAGGCGTAAAAGCCTTGAGTAACGCTTTTACACCTTTCATTCACACCACGCCACATTTTCATTAATTTGCATTGCCAATCCGGGCAGAATGCTGGGGATCTCTATGGCACCCCTAGTTTCATGTGCCAGCATAAACCAGGCAGCCTCCATAGGGATCCACATTAAAACTTGCCTGCCATGCTTGAATGGCTTGCCGCGTTAACAATTTCAATTAAACAATACCTGTCATGGTAGGCAGTGTTTACTCATTTTCACAGCAGAGTGCAAATGTGCAGGGCAAAACCTGCACATTTGCACTCCGCCGTGCAAATGACCACAATTTGGCGGCAGGGAGCTGCCTACGTTGTATGTCTACATTTAACAGCCTCCAGTCGCCAAATTACGAGTGCATCTACAATGAGCTCCATAGCAGCCAATTCACAAAGAAATACATTAAAACACTCAAAGAATTCGGTACTATGGTGTCTCAAAAGTGCCTGAGTCACACAAAAAAGAGCAAAAGACATGGCACAAGTGCCTGGAAGTACAACGTAACACGGGGAGGGTGTATGTCTGAAAGTGTTATGGATCTTAGGTAAACCACTTTCCAGCACCGCGAAAAATGTTTTTATAAACAAAAAGTGAAAAGTGTTCCTGCACATTTTCCCGGGTTCCAATTCTTAATTATGCCAAGTTGGGGCAGAGTCAAATTGCTACACAAGCAACTGACGAGCTTTTTCTTTGGGAACTAGGAGGCTCCACCTGCTTTTCCAGGTGCATTTTTTCCCTCATTTGTATTGAGGCTCTTGCCGAACGCATTCTGCATATGCATGGCGGGCGTTGATGAAGTAGCAGCGCAGATCTGCATGGTTGCAAATTGTCAAAAAGCAGGGCAATGTGTGCATACGCATGTTCACAGGTGGGACCGATTACAAAAGGCCTTCCTCTTACCCTGTGATGCTCCATCCTTCCCATCTCGCTAGAAAGCCCTGGCCCTGCAGCAAGTTGCCAGACAACAGCTCAAGGGATGCAGCTTAAAATGCAGAATCCTGTCACACCACACACACACATCCCAAAGCGCGCAGGGTTCCTACACTCCTGCCCCACGCTCATGTTGCAGCGAAGGTGCTCAAGGAGTGTAATGGAGGGTTCACATACCAGGATTCTGTACTCTAAATATTAGTACTGCTTTATGTGGCATTTTTAGAGCACTTTTCCGGTCTGGCCAGCTGCGGAAGCAAATGGGTAGTCGAGGGCAGGCACCACATAGTTAATATATTGTTATATTGTCTCCAATTATAGAACTTAATATAGAATGCAAGTAATGTTTATGGAGCACCTTGGTACAAACAAATCCTTTGGCACAAGGATATCAATACCAAACCAAAAAAGGCTCAGAGTTGCCTTTGAACCTATCAAGAGTTGTCTTTATGCCCTGGAAATAGGGTGAAATTAAATGTTAATGTAAAGGTTCAAACCATTTCAAAACATTTCAGTAATTAAATCACATCTCCTCTCATTTGTATTTTGTATGACTCAGTCATTTAATTGCTTCAAAAAAACAGTACAATTTGCCATAGTGTCCTATAGCCAATGCATTTCGGATTCGTATCCGTCTTCAGGGCTAAACACTTAATTGATCAAGCGATAATGGCATAACTGAGTCTGCTGTATAGCCTCCTGGAGGTTAAATGATCATGGCCCACGGTGCCTTCCTTTGAGTGTTCCAAGCAAGGCTGCAGAAGCAGGCCTTACTAACAAGTCGGGAAGGGCCTCATTACACGGTAGGCGGTAGCCATGGCGCTATTAGCGCCATGGCTACCCCCTTACCGCATTCCGGGTCCGTGTTCCCGGAATGGGGACTTACCAGGTCATTCCGACCTTGGCGGGACCATTAAGTCCCCATTCCGGGAACCATTCCCCATTCCCATTTGAGCCCCCATATGGCTCAATGGGAATGGGGATGGAGCTAATAACGGGCCCGCTATTAGCGGGCCCGTTATTAGCTCTGAAGTCCCTCAACGGGTCCCTTCCTTAACGCCTGGTAATACCAGGCGTTAAGGAAGGGACCCGCTAAGGGACCTCGTAGTAGGGCGCTAAGGGATTACCGGCACCGGTGCCGGTAATCCCTTAGCGCCCACCGTGTAATGAGGCCCTAAGAGTTCTTATCATTCCGTGAAGGTCCTAATTTGTGTTTTGCTGTTTTGTGAACCAGGACATTTTATGGCCACAAATGCTCTTTAGGCCAAAATAAAGTGAATAGGACCAATATGATTTACTAAGTGGTGTGTCCAATTGGCCTGTTACTGTATTTTACAAAAAATCTTAGTAAAAGTAAAGTTACAACAAAAAATAAAGAGCATTAAAAGACTTCAGCATAAGTGTCCAAATACGTTAACGCAGAACGATCAATAATTTTAGATATGGCTATGAAATCATGTACTGCATAATATAAAACTTTATAATTGACTTGTATTGCATACATGTTTCCTTCACACCCTTACGCCGTTCTTATCTTTGCCTTCACAGTGTACATCAGTCTGTATTATGTTGCCTTCTATGCAGTGATAATTGGGCTGTTTGCCCTTTCGATATTTTCCCTGATGAAGACTCTCAACCCATACGTACCAGACTATCAGGATCGCTTATTATCACCAGGTATGGAGTTAGCCTTGCCAAGCATCAAGACAATGCTTATGATCAATGATGGTAAATTAAGTTCACATATTTTCAGATGTACCTACAAAGACCAGTCATTTTTCAGTGAATGGACTCCTTTTAAATGTACATTATTTTCACAGTGTCTTATGTGTACCTCTGGTAGGGGCGGTTCGATCTGGAGAAATATTGATACAGTGAATTCCTCCCAGAGAGATGCACGTGTCGTTGCTGTGCTGCAGTGTTAGTGTGCGTGTTGTAGTATCACATTGGGACTCCCCATGCTGTGTTGGGATCATGGGTTTGGTGCACGCCTCTTACTCCCGAAGTGAGGGTCACCTTTCCCTATTGCAGTTCCACATTATAGCAAAGCCACAGGATTTGTGAATGAAAAGGTCTCCTTTCAAAAGCATTGAATCCAGGTACACGGCTTCCATTTTAATCGGGGAAGAAAAAGTTCAGACAGAAGCTCTTTTAAAATAATAAGCGTAATGCATGGCTAAAAAAAAGTCATCCATTTCACTTTAAACATTGCCTAATTTGTTGGTGTGTTTGCCAGGGCTCAGCCCGGCACTTATTTCTGAACCCCGGCACTTACTGTCTCAGACTCAGATTGATTATGAAGTATCCAGTGATGTTAAAGAAAACATTTCAGAGAATGATTTTTTTAATGAAACAATTATAATGAAAAAACATTGATTTTTTAAAATATATATATGGTGGTGGGGTAAAGGGTTAACATGGGTGGGGAGGGGGTTTGGGTGGGGTTAAAAGCATAGGGAAAAAGGGGGCTTGAGGAGGACACCAAAAATAAAAAAATGTGATGATTTTGCGTTATAAATGTTTTGTTATAAAATACCTCTCTGAAAATGATTTAGGTAAAATCACATAGAACCATCCATCAACCCCATGAGCAGGTGTGAGCTGTAGTTTAACCCTATGTGTTGACATTGTGGGCAGCAGTCGTGGGTGGTGGCAGCAATGGTAGGGAACTGACCACCCGGCAGTGTCACAAACGTGCTTGAAAATATTTGGGCCCTGGCACGTATTTTCTTACAAATTAAGCGCTGGGTACATGCTGTCCTTGAGCTGTGCTCGAGAGGACATAGGCTTTGTGGGGCTAATAAACCGATAATAATATTGAGGTCCCTCCTACTGACAGCCGTAAGGGGTCCTGTTACTTGGCTTCTAACTTACCTATTTTGCCTTTCCATTTTAATGCCTCGACTGCTTTCCATTTAAGTGACAGCCATTATCAGCTATTAGCAACAAATTATAACCTTTGAATGTTCCGAAAACTTTCCCATTGGACAATCTGCTTGCTAAATGAACTGGTATAGCCCACAGATTGGTTTGCACAACCCGTAGCTTGCGGTTAAAGGTATTTATTTATTTAAATATGTTCATAGCCATCACTGGTTTTACATATTACAAACACAATACAAATGCATACTTGCTTCAATTTCTAAAATCAATTCAGAACAGGTAAGTTATAAAACAAAGATGTCAGCAGAAACATTTTTAAAATAGTTAAAATCAGCTCATAAAATTTCATCATATGAAAGATAAGATTAATATCATTACCTTCTACCAACCACTTCCATGTCACTTCTATATTATCTAGTTTCCTAGAATTCTTATATCTTGTCAAATAGTTATATCTCAGCTGATTAAGGCTTTCGCAATAACACAAGGGGTGTTTAGCAGTTTCTATATTTACAGTGCACGTAGACTACATAATCTCAACTTTCTGGCAATGCTGATTTTGGCACCCAGCATCTCCATTTTATCACATTTATTGGTTCCATGTAATAATGTCGCCACAAAAATCTCGCCATGCAAAAATATCGCGGAAAAATGGCCGTTTTTTGTGGCAACATTATTGCATGGAACATGCGGGGGACACCACCGCAACCCCCAAACTTTTTTTTTTTTGTCCTTGTCCCCATATACATGGTCACCCATACAATATCGCCGCAACCTTTTCCCAGCGATATTATTTATGGCGACCACATATATGAGGATAATATTACCTGATACCCATTTATTCAATTTGAACAGAAGATAACATCTAACCGTGCAATGTTGGGGAAACGCATATTGGTATTTCGTTTTTTTTGTCTCTACAGAGCAATGCGCTAAAGATTGTCCACTAGTGGACTTAGTAGCTAGGTATATCATATCTCGTTCTTTGGAATAACTATAGATAGATGTTTTCAATAAATGTTTCACCTTAGCATGGAAATAATACAGCCATTTAGAAGCATTGGCCCTCATTACGATACTGGCGCTAAACCATGGCGCTATTAGCACCATGGTTGGTGCCGGTATCGCAACGAGTCCGCCAATGTTCAATGGGGAATTACCACCCCATTTCAAGGTTGGCGGGGCGGTAATTCCCCATTGAACATTGGCCCTTCCCCATTCCCATTTGTGCCCCATAGGGCTCAATGGGACTGGGGAAGGCGCTAAGTACGGTACCGCAAATTGCGATACCGTACTTAGCACCAAGGTCCCTTTGTGGGTCCCTACTTTAAAGGCAAAGGGACCTCGTAGTAAGGCGCTAATGGGTTAACGGCGCCGCAGCCTTTTACGGCGCCGTTAACCCATTAGCGCCAGGGTCGTAATGAGGCCCATTGTCTTTTGCCCATCTAACATACGTCAGATATAATAAATAAATTGAATTAAGATTGCAATGATTTTCTCTCTCGTTAAATATTTGTATCAATTCCACCACAAATGTATTATTAGTAAGAGTACATAATTTTACAAACAGCATGGCAGATTTATATTCTAAGATGTCTCTGGCATATCTAAAATCACATTCTAATAAAATATATTTGCAAGTTACAAAAGTTGGTAATCTAAAATGCCATCTTAAAATGTTTCCTGCCACCTTGCTGATTTCCCCCATATCTCTGCTGCATAGAGAAGACAAGATACAATTTTGGTGGAATATAATAATAAAACGGTATTGACTGAAAAACCTCCCTGTCTTCCAATAAACTGACTCAAGGTTCCTGCTATTTTTATACATTTCAATTTGGTTTCAAGCCAAAGTTGTTTCCATGTTAATTTATGGTCCATGACAACGCCTAGATATTCATAGCCTTCAACGAGCTCAATTTGTTTATTATTAACATACCACTTATACTTATTAAATCGAGAATGCTTAACTTTGCCTAAGAATGCCATCACCTGGGTAAAGAAATATTTATTTCCAGGCCATTTTTTTCAACAAATTGCACCAAACCATTTAGCCCATTTTGCAGACCGACGGCCGTATAATCAAACAATACCAGACCGACAGCATATCCTAACCAGCATAGCTGTAGGTTGGCAATCTTAATAGCATCAACAGAGAGTACCCCGATCTCGTTAAGACAATCTGCCAGATAGAGATTAAACAGCGTCGCCGCCAACGTGCAGCCCTGTTTAACTGCTCATAGGGTGGGAATAGCTTCAGATAGTTTACCTTCTCCATCAAGGCGGATTCTGACAGATGTGTCAGATTATAGCAGCTGAATCATATAGAGTAAACCCGGCGGGATACCTTTCTTAATTTTATCCATAATCTTTCTATCACAATAGTGTCAAATGCTGCTGTGAAGTCTATAAATACAACATATGCAGGGAGTTTCCAGACCGTTCACGAGTACTCCACAGCAGACACTAAATGTATAATATTGTGGATAGTGGACGATTGAGCTCTAAAGCCTGATTGGTTAATTGGGAGGATCTGGTTATTAGTAATCCACTCATTAAGTTCACTGAGCAGTACTTTTGTGAATATTTTGGCAGGTATATCCAGCATAGCGCGCATTCTATAGTTTTTAGGTTCTTTCCACTCCCCTTTCTTATGTATCGGGAAAATAATGCTTTCACGCCATGACTCGGGGCAATGCATTTTCCCATTATTCGGGGTCCATCTGCAAAAGAGCATTGCAATTCCCATCCGGGCCGGTTGCCCTAGAAGTGTGTAGCTGTTCTATCAATTTCGTTAGGCTAGCCACTGTATAGCTACCATACCATTTAGACTCGACTACATCATTCCCTCCGCCTCCAACCATCTGTGTACCGAAAGTATTTTTTACATGTATGACCCATTCACTTTCTACAACACTATTAATGGGTAGACATCTCCTCTTAGCGCCATTTATTGCTGCCCACATGCCCTGGTGATTGTCTGAGCACATGCGGCAATGCCAGGCCATGTTTCTTCCGCCTTCTCTGTTTGATGGTGGCGTAGCCACCTTACATATTGTTTTTTAGCCCATTTTATCTGGGCTGTGGCATCACTCTTATGTGAGTTTATGATATCTTTAATTGATTACCTAACTTGCCGTTTTGCTTTACTTATATCCCAATCAAAGATCTTATGCTTTCCATGTGAAAGATTCCATCATTCACTATTGCTGGCATACTTCCGTTTATGAGTAGAGACTTCTTTAATCTTGTTGACCAAGTATTCAAATTTGGTTATAATGCAGTTTGTGCATTCTTCTGCTATATTAGGCAATTGGTCTATAAAGCCTTTCAATTAATATTCGGCAATCTCTTTCGCTTTTACAAGTTTTGTGGGATTCCATATAATTCAATTAGCGGCCTTATTAATATCTGTGTTGCCATTCAGATGATATAATGTCTCTACTTTTGAGTATTTCAACAGCAAATAAAGTGGAAGGTGGTCATTTTCCTCTCTGTTACCTATTGCCATATCAATCACCAAACTATTGGCTCGTTCATTCACCACAATATAGTGTATTGTGGATAGGCTAAGCCCTCCAACACGAGTTGCACTTCGATTGGCATCACTATTTGAGTCGCCGTTAAGCATTATCAAATGGTGTTTTAGAAACAAACTAGCCCAGGGTCTGCCATATCTATTTGAAAAACCATAGTCAATAGGTCCAGAGCGTGTCTCATCACTTACTGTGTTATCAGGTAGCACTATCTTGGCATTAAAGTTCCCAAGTATCATAATAGGCATATCAGAGTCAGTCTCTTTTAAAATTCTGGTTACAGTGGCAAGATTGGTTTTATTACAAACACCATTGGGCGGATTGTATATGTTTACTACTAACAAAAAGGGAAGTTCAGGTAAATTAGTTTTAACTACCACTGCAAGCACGATCTCAGTGGACCAACTAGTATTAAGTCCAGTCCACAGGTGTCTCATGGCCATTAACAGGCCACCTTTAGGGCAACCTCTTTGCCCTTTCATTGCCAGGTTTTTATGGTGCACCATCCATCAAGATCACATGTTTTATAAAGCCAGGTTTCTTGCAGTGCAATCATACAAAAACAATGCAGATTAGCTAACATCCCATCATCACCTTCATAATGTAGATTACCACGCATATTCCAAGATAAAATTACATCAATCTCGTCAGGGATATTGTTCAAAATGGGGTTTAAAGGCCATAGATAGCCATTGCCAATAGCCATCTGCCTTTAGATCTCTTCTTGGCTCAGGTGCAGGGTTATTATTAGGTATAGTTAAGGTTCCAGGTATATTAATGGATGGCTGTTTGTCAGTTGCCACGTGACCACTATTTTTAGTAAATTGCAGATCAATAGTGGTTGGCAAGATATCTATTACAGCAGATCATTATTTTCATTGGACTTGATAGCAATTGGTAGCCTGTGAATCTTAACCTTACGCATAGATGGTTCTTTACATGTGTAGCCTAACTTATCAAACAAATCGTGGTAGCTAAGTATGAACACCAGAGTGACAATATCTGCACACCACACATTCGTGGTCACCAACATAGTGGTAACCAATTGGTCTGCTATCTTGAAGTCTTTGGATGTCCCCATCCGCAAAGGGACAATGGCTGCACAAAGCTCCACAATGTGGCATCTGTTAAGAACCTCTATAGAGCCTGTCCTCTTGATAGCCTGAAATTGTAATGCTCTAATAAAGTTAGTTGGATCTTTCTTGTAGGTAGGTTCATTGTCATCCACCATCAGCGTATCTTGAAATCGCACAGATGTATTTATCGGTTTATCATCTTTACTGCTTATTGTAGCCACATCGGGACTACTCTTGGGTGTCAGATGCTCAGACTTCTCTATACTCGGTTCGTAAAATAATATTTGAATATCTTTCAGGACGGTATTAGAGATACCACATACTTTGGTTACTTTTAATTTCTTATCCTTCTTTTTTTTCATTACCAGCCAGTTATTTAATGTCGGCGTTAAAATAGTTAGAGTGGAATTAACAGTAGGAGCCAGAGATCTAGATTTCACTGTTTTCTTTGGCTTATTTATTTATATTAGATTGCTGTGCAGGAGCGTCAATTGCCACTGTGTGTACACCCACAAAATCGGGTTCTTTAATAAGAGGAGTGGGTTTTGGTTTGCTAGGTACTGGGATATTGGTAGTCAGTAGAATAGGGATAGGATCCTCAACAATATTAACATTGGCCACATCCTTTACAATACAGCCATTCTTGCTTTGCCAATCAGTTCTGCTACTATACATAGCAGCCTGAGACAATTTCTTCTTATGCTGTTTCCAAGCCTTTTTACTTTTTGCATAGTTGCATCTAGTCTTATTATCATTTTTCGACTCAGATATAGTATAGCCCACAGTAGCGTTGCTAGGTGGGCTATTTATAACTGGCTGGGCAAGATCAGCTACCATTTCAGAGGGACAGCTCACCGGCCAAACAGCATCTGTGTTGACACCTACCTCTCTAAGCATCCTTTGTCCTCTATTAATGCTTTTATGAAGGAGGACTGAATGGACAAACTTCCATTCAATCATTACGCATTTATCAACTAGATCTGTCAGAACCCTTTCTAAAGCCTCGTACAATTCATCGGTCTTCATAGCAGCAAAGCTTACATTATTCGAGGAATCAGTGCTGTTAGCAATAGTACTACTAATATGTATCAGCGGGGTTTGCAAACAGTCTAAAGGATCTTCATTTAGCATGAGTTCATCTGTATATACTATCAATCCCATTACTGGATCTACAACAAATCTATCTGCTTTGCTGTATTTAACCGCATCATTGCCTGATTCGTCAGGAGAAACAGAATATACTTTGCCACATGTATCATTACCCTGGCTCACCACTGGAGGACATACTTCATTCATCTCTAGCTCATTCTGGTTAGAGATATTTTGGGATTTAGCAGTTAATTTCGACATGTCATCAAGAGTATTATTAGACATAGGAGGATAGGTTGGTATTAAATTAGCAGAATTGTGTCTCCCCCAGATTGTCCGACATTCATTACCAAATTCAGTGGCATTTCCCTTAATAGCTGCCTTTGCATCATTCACTGTACATATTTAACTTGACTCTTGTAGCACCAGAGAGAGCAGCTTAGTACCAATGCAAAGATGTCTAAGCATTAAATCCTCAATCAACTCATTTCTAATATCATCTTTATCAGCAACAGTAAAAGGTTTACATGAGATGTGCTCCCATTTTTGTTAAAAAACGTAGTCATTTTGGCTAGCTTTCCTTCCGGTAGCAAACCGGGTTTGCAAATGACTTTACGTTTACATGTTCTACTTGGCCTTTTCATTATATCAACAGACGAAACTTCGGCTTTAGGTTTCATATTAAAATCACCAGCTTTACCCCAATGGCTTCCCAAAGGACCGTAATTCCATATGCCCTTACCGTATGTCTCTCAGAAGAGTTTACACATATGCCTTACTCAAAATGCACATTCAACACAGGAAAATCACCAATCACTAATTTCTGCTAAATAGATTTAGGTTTGAACGTTACCAATACTGATGTAGCACTCGCGCATCGCTGCGCGCAAAGCAGCAAACAGCAAACAGCTACTTCTAAAGCTAATTACGAAAAGCGCGCACGCCGAAAAGCGCATGCACCATGTATTAAGTAGCTTCCTGTTCGAAAAGGGGCGGTGCTTCCAATTGTGATATCTAAAATCAAAAATAGTGGTATTATATTATGTCAATTTTAAAGCAATCTTATCATAAATCCCTAGCAATTATCTTCAGGAGCTTGAGAGTGTCTTTATATTCAGTTTTACAGAGGTCGTACCGTTCTTGCACGCTCCACATTGTAGCAGGGAGTCTTAGGAGTGTGGTCTCCCAGCAAACAGCTACTTCTAAAGCTACTTCCAAAAAGCGTGCGTGCCGACAAGCGTGCGCACCATGTATTAAGTAGCTTCCTGTTCGAAAAGGGGCGGTGCTTCCAATCGTGACATCGGTCTTGCACGCTCCACGATGTAGCAGGGAGTCTCAGCAGCGTGGTCTCCCAGCAAACAGCTACTTCCAAAAAGCGCGCGTGCCAGAACTCGTTACAGGTTTTTAATTGGGGGATGCAGACCAGGTAACAAGAAAGTGTGAAACGGTTTCAGAGAAAACTTGTGAAAGCCTTTTCAGAATATGAGTGGTTAAAAGAAACGTAAAGATAGTTTTTCCTACAGCGCACCCTGTCTCTGCCATACATGCATGGGCCATCTCACAGCCCACCATGATACAGCCATATGACTTTCAAAGACGACACTTCCGAGACTACAGTCGTGTACAAGATACAGGTACCACGGGTGCACAAATATTTAAAGGAAGAGTTTTAAAAATATATATTAATCAAACTATCTATATATTTCTATAAATAATGTGATTATTAATCTAAGAATCTTTTCTAAAAACTAGTGTGACAAAAGTATTTGTTTATGGAAATCGCTACTTGGGGGCCATTGACTGGGCTCTTAACATATATTTGCTATTTTTTTGTTTCAGTAAATGTTGCACCTACAGTGTGCCATTGAGACAGTCAACAACACAGCATGGGGCCCTCACGGCTCAGATATAGCCACAGATGCCTTTATGGCGTGACGCAGACCATCTAGAAACAGACTCACACACATTACACATACCATATCTTCTGTTTCATGGATTGGTGATCGGGGGTCCACGCTCTCCCTCCATGGTGCTTTCAATCTCCCCTATCTTCTGTAACTGCTATTTTATCATCTATCCTATCCCTCTGTCGAAGTCTGGAAGGAAAAAGTTAAAGAAGGATCTCCTGGTCTCCAATTCAGGCCTGCCCATCACTGACACCTTTGTCAACGCTTCTTCCAGGAAGACTGTCACCGACATCTTTTTGTCCTTCTCTCTCCGGACCTTTGGATTTTCCATATGGTCTCAGTGCACTCCCCTTTCTCTTCCTCTGCCATCAATGGTGGCACGCATTGGGAAATACTCTTGGCATCCTTCCTTTCCTCTAGGGCCATCATTAACGTCTACCGAAAATTGCACAGGCATGGTCCAGGGCTCTCAGCCCAACCTCCTCCTTCTAGATAGGCATCTTCCATCTCTCATCAACTCCCTCCTTTCTCCTTCCACTCCTCCTTCTGCCACCCCAATTGCCCCTCGGCCACCTCCGACGGGTGTACCACACTCCTGTATCCCTCCTCGGAAGACCTTCAAAAGTGTCAACATGCTCCTCTCAGCTACCCTCAACTCTCGCTCTGCTGCCAAACACTCCTCTGGCACCTGCCACCTCCTTGAAATCCTCGACCTCAACGTCCTCGCTCTCACAGAGACGTCGTTCACGGCCAGCGCTGCCATGAGTTTTGACACTCTCCTCCAGAAGGGCTACAAGATATTCTCTAAGCCCAGGCCTAACGGGTGCAGGAGCGGAGAGGCCCCGATCTTCCCTGATTGGGTCCCTGCTACTATCATACCCACTCAGGCCTACTCTTTCGAATGCCTGGTCAGCAGGCTTGTTGTCTCTCCTATATTCTCACTGACTCTGGCCACCATCTACATGCCCCCTGGCCCGGTCTCCCCCTTCCTCTCTGAGTGTTCTTTCCTCACCTCTTCTCTCCTGGCCTCCACCTGCAAGCTTCTCCTCCTCAGAGACGTCAGTATTCCCCTTGACTTCCCTGATGCAGCCTCTGTACTCTTCCACAACCTCTGTGTGACTCTATCCCTCTCCATTCTTTCCTCTGGTCCGGCGCACTCAGCCGGGCACACCTTGGATGCTCTCATTGCTGCAGACATCCCCATCTCCAACCCTCTCATTACTCCTCTCTCCTGGTCTGATTATGCTCTGCTGTCCTCTCACCTGGACCTCCTGGCTCCCCCGGCTAAGCTCCCACCCGTACTGCCCGTCTCCTTCTCCGTCATTCGACCTATGAAGCGAGTATCAGTAACTCCTTTTGCCATCACCTACATTCCCCCTTCTACTCCTGCCACTGACTCTCACTCTGACACAGCCCTCTCTAATCTTCAACTCACCATCTCCAACAATTTGGAAATCCTGTCCTCACTGTCCTCTACATCACACCCTTCTCCCTCACCAGCTCTCAGGCCTCCCTTGGCTCCCTTTCCCGTTCCCTCCTACTCTCCCCTTTGTTTCCCATATCACCTGGCGAGGTTTCTAGACAAGTCGTTGTATCAAAGTCTCCTCCAAACAGGTGCTCCCCTGCTCCTCCAGAACTTTCAAGGGCAACATTGTCTCCCTTGCTCGAGCCTTGGCTGATTTCTGTAATCACTCCTTTGCCACTGGATCCTTCCCATTACTCCTCAGGCAATCCCCTGTACACCCTCACCTCAAAAAGCATTCTGCCGACATTTCCTGTCTGGCTAACTACGGCCCAATCTCCTTTACCCCCTTCCTGGGCAAACTCTTGGAGAAGCTGGCTATCTCCCAGTTTATCCACCACACTAAGGGCCTGATTCATGGAACGTTTTGCTATGGGATTGCACCATTATAAAACACTTCCACGAATCAGGCCCTACATCTGTTGGTTGCCTCCACGACCACCAGTCTGGCTTCAGAGCTGCCAGAGGCATGGAAACTGCACTCCTGAACACCCGTGAAGACTTGCTCTCTAACCTCGACTCCAACTCTCCTTCCGTTTTCATTCTTCTTGACCTTTCCTCTGCCTTTGATGTGGTCAATCATGCCACCCTCATAAGTCTGCTCTCTGATGCCCTTGGTATCACATTCCTGGCTCTGCACTGGGCCCTATCCTCTCGTCTTGGCTTTTCAACATCTACCTTGCCCCTCTAGCCCATTTGAGCTCTGCTTTCTCTCCTAACTTCTAGTGTTATGCGGACGACACACAGCTCCCCTTCAGGCTTCCCTCCTCTGCTTCCTCCTTTTCGTCTTTCATTCCTGACTCTCTGTCTGCTATTCGGGCATGGTGCAGTGCTAACGATCTCTGCCTTAATGCCAGTAAGACTGAGATCCTTCTCATTGGGACCCCAGCTCCCTACTTCCCTAGTAAACTCTGGCTGCCCTCCATGGGCCCCCTCCCCTCACCCTCCTGTGTGGCAAAAAACCTGGTGTCATCTTCGACTTCTCTCTCTCCTGCTCTCCTCACATCACGTACCTTGCAAAGAGGGCCACTTTCAGCTGCAACTCCTTGGAGGCATTCTCCATTTCCTCACCTTCCCTCAGAAACTCAATGTCTCCAGAACTCTGGTTCTCTCTAGGCTTATCCTTGATCTCAAGCCCACGGACCGCATCTCTACAGCCCTAAAATTTCTCCACTGGCTCCCGGTTGCTGCAAGGATCAGGTTCAAGACCATCTGCATCATCCACAAGCCTTTCTGGGGCCTGGGACCCTGCTACATCCAACTCTCTCTCTCTAAATACAAACCGGCTAGAGCCCTTCAGCCTTCTAGCCTCAACTCTCTGCAAATCATACACTTTTCCAAGCAGAGAGTGGGGGTAGATCTCTCTCTTCGGCAGGTGCTTCCCTCTGGAATGGCCTCCCTCCCCTCTCAGACTTGAACCGGATCTCCTTAAGTTCCAGAAGCTTCTCAAGACCCTCCTTTTCTCTTCCTCTTTCCCTCTCACCCTCCCCTGCTAATGTCCCCCTCTACCTCTTGACTGGCTGCCTGGTTCTTTCAGATTCTTACATGACACCAGACCCTCCTCGACCAGTCTTTGCACTTGGTCTCCCCTGACCCCCCTCAACCGGCACCTGCCCCTTTGGGGTTCCTCCCCCTGCACTAGCCTGGCTGGGCCTGCACCCCTTGAGCCCCTCAGACCCGTTTGCTCGCTCTTAGCTTGTGGACCTTCTACCCCAGCACTCTCTTCTTCCCCTGGCTCTGTGCAGCTGGCCTCCCTTGGCACTCGCTTAACCCGTGGGCCCTTCCGCCTTGACCGGCACTTCCCCCCCTCCCCTGCGCCCCGCACTTCTTGATACTGCGCTTGCACGATATGAATGTCATAAGGGCTATTAGGGCCATTTTTGTTTTTGTCATCCCTGTCCCCCCTTTTGTCTTGTTGCACCTTGGAACACATTGTGTATAGGCGCATTATAAATACCTAATAAATAAAATAAAAATTATTATGTTATTTAGTTTTAAAGGTGCCCATATGCAATTTGTAACCAGACAGATATGAAAAGGAACACCTGTCATCAGTGTTCTGCATGTGAATATATTTTTAATCAAATTTGGTATAAACTTGGCATACCACACATGAGTAGCAACATATTTTTTCTCTCTCAAGATCCACAGGGAGGTGCCCTTACCCCATGAAGAATTTCCCAGGTGGTACTCCTTTTGATAAAAAGGGATGTGGCAAGGAAATAGGACATATCATAATGTGTCTCTGGCTAACTTTAATGTAAATGCCACGTTAAAACAGCCACTGGGATAGCACACTCTCGTGCTTACTAGCTGTATCTACATCAGCCAGTGTACTGGAGTAGTACAAGGATTCATACGAGACCCTCTGTGAATTTGAAATAAGCCCATAAGGCTTCTAAATGGTTCATTTCAGTCCCGAGTTGTATAAACCCTCAAAGCAGTTGTGTTGCTGGATCCCTATTTTGTGATAAATAGTTAATGGTGAATTACGTCTTGTGGACCTTTTTCCTTGGCCCTCCCAATCTTCGTGGCACGCGTACCCTGCACCACACAACCAACAAGATCGTCCACCAATCCCCTGAATGGACCAGATCAGGACTAATCCCCAATACCCACTGACATAATGCTGCTTGATGTTAGACAAGCATTCTGCACCAGCAATCCTGTCACTCATACTGCCATGCTGGGGGAACTTTATGAATAAAAGGTGCCTTTACATAATCCCTCATGTGGTCAAAGCTAGATCGACTGTCTATTTCTCAGCAGGTTATATCCCCAGGCAGGAAAACCTTGAAAGAAATGCTGCTGAGGTTTCACACTAGAGAATTGCATATAACATATTTTGAGTTTCTGACAGCCACTCAATTCCCGGTCTGACACTCTCCTGTAAGGAAAGATTCATCTTCTTGCTGAGCTTTGTCGATGGTCAAATCATCCGGTACGAGGTGGGAGGCTTAGGAAGGGAATTAAAAATAATGAGTTCTAAAATGAAGATGATGATGATCTTACTTAGGAGCTGATGAGTCTGTCAACCGGAGATGTTTTGCGCGATGTACTTAATGGCAAGCAGGCTTTGTTTTACTTTGGGTTTAATAAAGCAACTTTGGATCATATGCAGCTATTGTATATATATATATATATATATATATATAACTATTCATGATTGCCGGTTTCTGTGTTGGGGTTATAAGATGATTATTTCCTTAAGTATAACATTAATAAAATTCGATTTGAAGAGAGATGTCACTCGGGTACCGATGGTAAAATGCTGGTAAAATTCACTGTTGCAATTAGTGTACTGCCATTAAAATCTTGGAAGGGCAGATAGAAACTCAAATCATGCTTTGGTAGCAACCCAAAACACTGTTGGGGGTGTACATGTCCAACAGAGGAGTACGCCATGTTGTCATTAGTGGTGTTCATTTGAATAGTCATAGCTATCCACCTATTGGGTACATGAAATGGCCTTCAAAGAACAACAACCCTTAAAAACAGCCATTGCTTCTGGAATCGGGTGTTACCATCATCACAACCACAGCCCTGAGGGTCTCGAGTGTTTTTACATCCTCTGAAGGTGTAAGTACTCCTGTCTCTCCACAGTTTTTCCTTCCTGTTAACAGACGTTGCATTGTTTCATTAATATGTGTATTAGTTATATGTTAATGGGGTTGTTCCTCATACAAAATAAAGTCTTGTGATTTTAAAGGTAGGCAGCAGAGTCCCATCGAACCTTCCTTAATTGATTCTCTGAAGATTTTCGTTTTATTTTTACTTTTAGAACTGGACCACCCTCCAATGATCTGGTACTCCTCTTACATTTCCCAACCCAAAATGACTCATCCACCAGCTTCCTAGAATGTAAGGGCAGGGTTGAAGCAGAATTAGCAGCCATTCCCACATGTGTGTGCTGGTCAAGGTTAGCACTTTAGTCCATAATCACCCATTGCTGTCAACTCAACGGATTTTATCTTGCACAAAACAGATGGACATTGTTTTGTCTTTTGAGTCAATATTACTCATCCCTGTATCTGAATAGGTTACAGTTGCAAATGACCCACTCATTGTGCATATTGAAATGACCCTCAAAACATTGGGGATCAGGATCAGTGAGACTTTTCGAGCTGTACCAGGACAAGAGCAAAACCTCCTTCTCTCGCAAGGGAATGCAGAGCTCAAATAAAGCACCTTGGGAATGGGATCAGCACATTTATATTCAAGAGCTTACATCGTCCTTACTATTTTAAAAGGTAATAATCATTGAGGAGAGGGTTGGATATATGTATTTGTGACTACAAATAAATAGCCAGAATATCACTTGTTGCTATGGTACCTGAAAAAAATGCACATATCAGGTTTAAATTCTTTTGAAAAGCGCGTAGACTACCTTTGAATCTTTTGTTCTTCTAGGTGTGACAATTCGACCGTTTCATTATGTCGAAGAGGATATTGACATTTGCTTCAACATTTCCGATCCGTCCTCTTGGGAGACCTACAAGAAGAGTCTTCAAACGTACCTTGAAGGTAACAGAAATATGTTCTGCTTAAAAAATAACAAAGAACATGCTTCGAAAACATTCTGATCTTAAACCTTTAGCTTTAGCAGGCTTTTAAAAAGCTAAAAACAGATTTAACAAAAGGTGGGTAGTGTTATACCCGAACACTACCCGATGAGCACAAAACTAGAAAGTAGTGCTGGGATCATCAAGCAGTGCTAACCACAACAAAGTTATAATGTCAAAGGGCCATCGAGTATGCACATTTTATCAGCTATAAATCCTTGCAATGTACATGTTGTCATGCTACTCATTTGGGATGTCCTGGTGGGAGGACATCTTACTGAAAAATAACCTTGGTTCTGGATGTATGGATTGCAGCAGTGCCCCCAGTACTGAGATAACAAAGTGTGCTTGTTGAATTCAAGACCATAGCTTAGTCTTCAGGCCAAACAAAAGACTCGCACATCATTCCCTTTCAAAATGCATAACTGAAGCTAACATGGCATGCTGTTTAATGATTACCAACTCTGGGCTAGTAACTAAGTGGATGTTTTGCCAGGCTGCTAATATGCTTATTTACCTCCTCCATATTGCATGGAAATAGAACTAGTTTCCCTCTAGTTGGCTACCCATAGCTTTGAAGATACTTGCGTTCCTCAGTGGCCCCTTTTCCCAACAATAACCAATTTATTGTTGTGCTGAGTACAGCTTTCTAGATGAAGCCGCCAATAGTAAGGTAGTCGAGGTAGAAGAAGAAATCGGTAGGGCTGGAGGAGAAGCGGAAAAGGAAAGTAGCAAGTGATCAGAAGCATAAAAGCGACAAGAAGACACAGGAGAAGAAGAAAGAGGTGAAGTAAAAAATAGGTTGTGGCCGAAACCAGATTTATGAGAAGGAGGGGAGGGAAGAAAATGCAAAGGGTAGGAGCCAGTGAGCGAAATCAGCAGAGGGGAAGACGAATTAGAGATGGGGAGATTGAAGTCCCCAAGAAAAAAGAAAGGCGAGGAGGATGGAAGAAGGTAGGATAAGAAGGGATCGAGATGTTCAGGAAAATCAGTGACTAGACCAGGAGGATGGTAAACAACAAGAAGCACAACAGGGAAAGCATCAGAAAAGAAAGAAAAATGATATTCAAAGGAAATAAATATTGGGAGGCTAGAAGGAGGAGGTAGGAGAGTCCAGAAAGAATTATGGAGAATTCCAGTGCCCCCGCCACGCTTACATGGGTGAGGACTGTGGAAGAATGAAGTCGAAGCAGTGTGAAAGGAGGCTGCAATAAAAGAAGCATCAAGGGTAATCCGGGTTGTGGTTAAGTAGAGAACATTAAAATGACTGCGAAAAAATAAGTCAAGAATAGAATGAGATTTGTTACAAACTGATCGAGCATTCAGAAAACCAAAATTATATTGGGGCATGGCATCAGAAGTGACAAGGGGATAGAAAAGAGTAGAATGATCGGGTGCAGAGGCGCTGCTAGGGGGGGGCTGAGGGGGCTATGGCCCCGGGTCCTTTGGTTGTAGCCCCGGATAGAAGCTCAGGGGCTACAAGCAAAAGGCCATAGCTAGCCCCGAGTCCCGCCAGTCCTGACATTAGCTTAGCCCCGGATCTTTTCCAGACCTAGCAACACCCCTGATCGCGTGTGCGAGCAGAAGATAACTGAGGGGAAATATGGTGGGTTATCCTGGATGGAACAGGAAAGCGCATGAAGACAGATGAGAAAATAGATGGACAAATAAGTGGCCAGTCAGCGCATGATCAGGCGTGAACAGGGGCAAACAGGAGTAGTCAAAGCCCTTGGAAGGTCTCCCTTTGAATAGGACACGCAGGGCTAGGACGCCCTAGAAGCACTTCCTGAAACAGGGGCCGCGTGACCACTCCTGCAATATAATTATTAATAGCCCTGTTCCCTGTATATATTATAGTATGTTTCTTTCACAAACAGGACTACACGTTTTAATATTCATTTACCGTCCAATGGCGAATCAGGAGCTGGGTTGCTATCATCCAACACACTAAGACTCCATACCCTATACTTTGATCATTTTGATAACCCCCAAAAACAGTAAATCATGCTTTCCAAAAAATGTCAAACTATCCATTTTGATTAAATGTGCGTCTTCTACCATTGGTGTATTGCAGCATACAACTCAACAACGCAGTCGATCCGGAATGTGAACTGCACCTCAGTTGAAAACATCAAGGCCCTCTTGTCTAGCCCCGGAGGTCGAAATAGACGCGCTTGTCAGTTCACCACAGACATGCTGGGGGAATGCTCAGGACGGGAGGACCCAAACTTTGGATTCCATATCGGACAGCCGTGCTTTGTCGTAAAATTGAACAGAGTAAGTAAAACGTAGCTTGTGTGGGTCTCTGCTACGTCCAGTAGCCACATGTGTATGCAATTGAAACAACATATTTTAATTTGTCCATTTCCTACGCACTAAAACAAATAGCAATCATGTGCGACAACAATACCCATGTTATAGACCTAAGATGGACAGGTACTGTAGGATCCAGTATAGATGGGAGGAATCCGCTTGCATACGTACCGGACTCGGACTGTCCTATAGGGGAATGGGGCAATGCCCGAGGCGCAGTAGACACAACATGCTAGTTTGGGCCAGTTTTTGGGGAGAAAGTGGGCTAGTTTGATAAGTAACTTCACCGTCCAGATACTAGTGTTGACCAGGGTTACTGTACACGTGTTGTTTAGAATGCACAATTTGCAACACATTTTACCGCAAAAAAACGTGAGTTCTACTCAAACAGTGTGTCAGAAAAGTAATGAATTGCCATTCATGACTGTGGGACACTTTTTCGCTACTGCACGGGACAAAGTTGTGCCTCATTCTGTCCCCGATATGTATGTACATACTACATTTTGAATGTCGCCAGGGGTACCGGCTGCCAGCCCTGGTGACTCCATTTGCACCACTGACATTGCCCTTGTGACCCCTGATTCAGGGATCCTTGTGGGTGGACAAAAACAAAAGTAAAAATGGTTCTGATGCTTCGCCAGTTCCCACTCCTGATTCCTCCCCTAAGCTTCGCAATGGCTGCCCATGCATCTAGGGAGGGGCAAAGGGCGGGAACTCTCCCTCCTGCTCTCACTGCGCCAGCAGGGCATTGCTGATACCATGTGCACAGGGAGAGAGAACAACAAGAAGTAGGAGCATGCGTGAGGGTGAAGCGTAGTGACCTGGCAAAGCTGGGCGCTGGATCCATGGACGGAAGACCTTTATTGTGTTTGGGCATGCAGGCATGTATGCAGTTGGGAGGCGTGGGGGTTGAGACAAGAACATGTCAAGTTGTGTCTTATGTAAAGTGACTGAGTTTGGCCGGTTGGGTTGTGGTGTTGTGTTATTTGAACCTGACCTTGGTCTATGATGTCAGCAAGAGGGTATATGAGGCTGTCTCTTACATGTGTTGACTATACCATGAATGTAAGTAAGTGGCAGTGAATGGCATTATTTAGGAATGTGATACTTGGCATATGATGGTAACAAGGTGAGTCTGTCCTATTCCTTCAGTGTGAGGCATTAGCTGCCATCTGTTTATGTGACTGGGAAATGTTATCCTGTGCTTGGCAGATGATGGCAGCAACTGGAGATCCGAGGTTGTCTCTTACATGCAGTTATACCATGAATATGAGCCATTACCTGCCATTGGATGGTATTGCTATACATTTTAGGCTGCATTTGGCACCTGATGCCAGCACCTGCACATGTGAGACTTCATGTTACATAAGGTGACTGTATCATGCATATGAAGCATTAAGTAGCTTTGGATGGCATGTTGGGGTATTTGAGGCTGTGCTTGGCATACAATGGCAGTAACTGCACATGTGAGGCCATTCATTACAGAGGTCATAACATAGGTCCCTACCCCATGCACATGGGACATTTACTTGCACTATACGGCATTGATGAAGCATATGTAGATGCACTTCACAAATGATGGCAACACCTGTATTATATTGTATAGTATTTAAAGAGCACTAATGAACACAGATCAAAACACATTCCAACAATTATTGAGGATAAGAAAACTAATGGAAATGCAAAGATAGAATTTATAAAGTAGAGACCAAATAGCCCTCTTTTGATTCCTCGTCTTTTCTTCATTCTCTTTCCTCTACTCTTGACTCTATCAAGGACTTTTCCTCTTTCTCTGCGGACGCTGCCTCCTCTCACCTTGATTCCGCTCTACATTCCAATGTGAACTGTTCATTTCCTTCCTGCCCCTTCACCCCTTCCAAAAAACCTTCCCAGCGTTGGCTCTCTCCCTCGCTCCCTCTCTCCGTTCCTCTCTGCGTGAAGTGGAGTGTTGCTGAAGAAAGTGCAAAGTCCTGAACGATCTTCATTCCCTGTCCTCTCTCGATGTCTCCCATGGCTCACTCCTACTACAAGCTAAAAAGCAGTACTTTTCATCTCTCACTTTCATTTTCTCACCACCCTCACCTCAACTTCTCAATTCCATTCTCTCTCCCCGTCCCCCCGACCCTGCCCTCTCCTCCATCCTCTCGGCTTCTGATTTAGCTGTCTTTTTCACTTCTAAACTTTCATCCCTGCGATCCTCTTTCTCCACCACTACCCCTTTTCTTCTTCTTTCACCTTCTCTTCCTCTCCTTGTTTTTCCCATCCTTCTTCAACATCTTTCTCTCCCTTCTTCTCTAGAGCTGCCCTTCTCATCCCTCTTTCTCCTCTTTCACTCTCCTAGCTGACTCTGATACCTCGTCCTATTTAGTACGGGCTCACCCTACTGCTTCTGATATGATATGTTATGGCATTTATAACACGCCTATACACAATTGTTTCAAGGCACGAAATCTCCTCTTGATCCTATCCCTTCATCCTCGATTGCTTGCATCTATCCATTTCTGGTTCCTTATCTCACATCTCTTGGTAATCTCTCTCTTGTTTCTTCTACCTTTGCCTCGTCTTTCAAAATTGCTGTCATCTCTCAAAAAGCCTACCCTTGATTCTTCTTTGCCGTCCAATTTTTGACCAATCTCCCTCTTACCCTTCCTATCAAGATTTCTTGAGGAGTGTATACTCCAAGTTGCCATCTTTCTTGCACCTTCACTATGTTCTCCCCCTCTCCAATTTGGCTTTCCTCATGTCCAGTGCACGGAATCTGCTCTTTTACATGTCTCAAACTCGTTACTCTCTGCTCGGCACAGTCATTTATCTTTAATTCTTCTCCTCCTCGATCTTTCAGCCGCGTTTAATACTGTCGACCACTCTATTCTGCTTTCCTCTCTTTCGTCTCTTGGTCTTTCTGGGTATGTTCTTAAGTGGTTTGAGTCTTAACTTTCTAACCGTTCCTACCCAGTTTCTTGGGCTGGACAAACGTCCTCCTTCCGCCCGCTTGTCTTTGGTGTTTTTCAAGTTTCTGTCTTTGGCACTTCTTCGTCTTTCTGTATACACAATTTCTCTTTCTGCTCTCATCAGCTTCTTCAATCTCTTGTGTCATTTTTATGCTGATCATACCCAAATCTTATTTTCCTGCCCTCTATCTCTCCCTCTCTCCAAGGTACTGTTTCCTCCTGTCTTGCTGCTGTTAAGGCATGAATGGCCTCTTGCTTTTTCATCTTAACCCTTCTAAGACAGAGATTGTTTACTTTCCTCCTACCCTTCACTTTTACCCTCTGGTGTCTATTTTCTTCCATCTGTTCTCCACTTCTCCCTCTCTGCTCGTAACCACTGGTTTATTATTGACCTTTCTCATTCTCTCTCCACATCTCTACCACTGCTTGCTCGGCTCGTTTTCATCGCTACAATCTTTGGTGCGCCTGTCAGTTTCTTTCCTTAAGGGCCACTTAGCTCTTGGTCTACTCCATAATCTTTTCCCGGCTTAACTATTGTTCTGTCCTTTTCCTTATCCTTCCCCTAGTCTCTTCTAGCTCCCCTGCAATCTGTATTTAATCCTGCTATTCACATACTCTTTCAGCTCCCTCCCCATTCCTCGGTTACACCGTCTCTTATCTCAGCATCTCTTCTCTCTATTTCATTTCCTTCACTTTGTACATAGTTCTTTACATGGTCTTGGCCCGTCTTTCTCTGTTCCCTAGTATCTTTATATAACCCTACACAGTCTCTTCATTCTCAGTCCCTTTTCCGCCTCTCCGTCCCTAAAGCCCCCGTGCCTCTTCTCACTTTAGTTCTTTCACACTCCTGGCTCCAAAGGATTGGAATGCCATTCCTCTACATATTTGTCCCTCGTCTTTCTTCCATGACAACTAAATGATGCACTAACAACTTCAGCCCTCCGCATACACCTCTCAAACTCTAACAAACACAACCACAAGCCTAAATACAGCAATCCACAAAAACTTCACTACATTGCAACAACAAAACAAACCACACATAGACTTGCATAACAGCAAACGACGACCACAGACCGTAAAACAACCCAAGCCCAGCCAACGGACCCACCGGGCTGAGGCTGCCAACAGCACATCACTGCTCTCTTGCACTTTTCCAGCTTATTCCCACTAACTAACCCCCCCTTTCTCCCTTTTCAGAGCCACCAGGGGACCACTCCGGTGGTGATAGTGTGCGGTACAAATATCCTTTAACATTAACATAACATTAACATGTCTTTTGGGTTCAACTGAAAGCTTACTTGCTTTAGTCTCTTACTCATTCTTAAACTCTGCTGTTATGTATCTCTCTCACCTTCATAATCATTTTATACTGTTATTTGATTCATTCAATTTGCTGATGTCAAAGCACTTTGGCAAAAGTGCTCTACAAATATAAGTAAATACAAATACACATTTTTTTCCTAAAAGAAAGAAGGTCAAGAATATGATGGGTTTCTTTTGTTAAGGTTTTTTTGTAGCGAGCACTGTGGAAGATTTGCCCAGAACCTGGTTATGCAGCACTCAGGGAACCAATAAGGAGCCACGCATTCTGGCTCTCTGTGGTCGGTTGCCATTTTATATGCTTTTTCAAGTAGGGAGGTTCCTTACTATAAAGCGTCTCCGTGTAATAGTAAGTAGATTTAAATCAATTCTAGCACTTTTATGGGCAGCCAATGAAGAGATCTGAGATTTTAACTTGGAGTTTGTGTAACAATTCTATCTGCCAAGTTCATCAGAACCCATAGGTAATGGAGCAATTGTTTTCTAATAATTGCATAGAGGACAATGGAATAACCATTTTTGGCACTATGATCGAACAAGCGATTATAGCGCAGCTCGTCTCAGAAGCATCAATTAATAACTTACTGACCTAATGATGGAATGTATTTGGGGGATCATTGATATGGTTGAATCGAGGCACACACGCTAGAGTTTTAACTTTTTGGTGGTCTTGAACAGCGTCGCCAAATAGTGAGATAGAGAGAAAAGTAGCAATGGCCTTTGTCAGGGAATGAGAAGAAGAGACTAACAAGATGTCTGTCTACCTTGGTAGAGTCCTCGCCAATTATCTCCCATCCACTTCTCAAAATGGCTGAAAATATACTGAATATGGCTGACGTTTGCTTCATGGTCTCCTTCCAATCAAAGAACAATCTGGGTATCATCAGCATGGCACATAGAGTGACCAAAAAGTGGTTTCAAATAAATGTTGAAAATAAGTGCCTTTAGTAGGTCGGAAATCAGATTGTCAGTCCCCAAATAAAGGATTTTCCCCTACATGCTTTTGAATTTATTTGGTAGCTACTATTCTTTATCAAGAACATTTAGAAGAAAAAAAATAACATTTGTAATGGGACAGTAAGTTGCAGTTCTCAGGGTCAAAGGATCCTTTTTTAATAATGGGGAAAAGCATGCGTGTTTTAAGGCAAACGGGTGAGAACACTGGCTCTAAAGGGGGTATTAATAAACTCTGTGATTATTGGGCTCAGAATATCTTCACAGTCCCGAATAATGCCAGAAGTGCACAAGTCACCAGGACAGGTAGTAGGATTAAGGCTATTAATAATAACCCTATTGCCAGGTGTGAAGTCAAAGAAGACAGGTCATTATCGGTCAGCGAGAATCAAGAGTCTTCTATGCTGGTTATTAGTCTGTATATTCCTAATCCTGTTCCCGAAAGAATGTTTACATTTGGTTTCAGCAGAGATAAAGTATCATTTGTTATTCATAACACACTTAATACCGAAGAGGTTTCTAAGCACGGACCCAGGATTTTAACCTGTGTTGCTCTGCATCGTCTTGCTTCCAAGACGAGCACGTGCCAGTATTCTACCTTAGTCATGAAGTACCTATTTTTTCTTAACTATACAAAATGTTGAATGGTTCTCTTGGATCATTAAAGGCCACCTCAATTTTGTATGCATAGAAACATTCTTTTGCTTTAATAATTACTCGTTTATAAGAAATGCAGGTTTGTTTAGGAAATACAGTGTTGGTGTAACTCAGGTCCTTTCTCCATTTCTTTCGGATTTTCTTGAGGCAACCTTGCATTGTTTTAAGGTCAACGTTGGATTAAGCACACTTGCAGAAAGTTTGTTTTTTTTCCAAAGAAAATAGTTGCCTTCTTTGGAACAGTGGATGAGATTGTGTGAGAAGTCACTGGGCCTCATTACGAGTCCGGTGGTAGCCGTGCCGGTAAAACCGGCAGGCTGCTGCCGGACCCGTCGAGATTTACCGGCTCAGGACTTGCCGGAAATACCGGGCCATTACAGCCCTGGTGATCTGGTAATTCCGGAGCCACATTCTGTAAATCCCCATTCCTGTGGAGTCCAATACGACTCCACAGGAATGGGAAAGTGGAAACACCGGCACCATGTGGTTAATGGTGCCGGTGTTTCCGCGTCCGTCTGCAGCCGGTGGCGTTACGCCTGCCAGGTCAGACCTGGCGTGTGTAATACCACACGGCCACAGAACTTATTGTTAGCTGGTCCAGAAAACGGGGTGGTACGGTTTTACCGGCACCGTTAAATCCACACCTGGCTGATTTTAACCAAGGTCAGAGGGGGGTGGTGGTGGTGGTGGTGGTGGTGTCTGAGAGCCCCTTCAAGAAAGGGCCTACAGGAGTAAAAGACACTAAACAAGTATGTCAGCCTCCACATGCCTCACAAGTCCCTACTACACCCTCTACGACATCTATAATATCTGCAAACAGCCTTCTGAACCAAACATATCCCCATTTTTATCATCAGCACCATCAGCATTGATGCCTTTATCAACTTGCACAAGTGGAGCAAGCGTGATGTCTGCAGATCCTGACAAGTCAATTCAGCCAATCCCGTCCTTCAGAAATATACCTGCAGCAAAGATAGTACCAGTAGTTGTCCACGATGGAGAAAGGATGGCAAAGGGAGCCAGCGCTGACAGGCGAAAGATCAAACATGAACTGGATCCAGACCTCAAACATGCCTGACCTTTCCCCAGGCTTTTCATATCAGAGGGATCGTTTTAGCTTTGGAATCCCAAGTGCCCATGGAAGAGACATTCTCATTCAAGTAATAAGATTAGACTTCAGTCAATCATTCAATGTGACTGATATCTCAGAGCCTAAATATGCTGCAGCCTGTGCAGAACAGGACTCATAGCCTGCGAGGGTCCAAGAGCCTGAGATTCACTATGCAATACCAAAACAGGCCAAAACGGACCTTCCATCGGACCTTCCACCTAATAATCTGGCAACCCAGCTAAGGGTCGATCCCATCAAAGAAGCAATAGCCAAAGTGAAGCTAGAATGAGAAATGTGTGTAAATGTATTAATAAAGCCAAATCCGGTGAATCCATGTGCATGCTATGCCCCAGAAACACAAAGCAGCCAAGATGCATGGCCCTCTCAGGGGCAATATGTCAAAAGGGTCAGAATCAATAGGGCATACCCATAGTATGGAAGACACGACTACCCCCGCGTGAAATAAAGATAGTCACAATGAATGGGCTACAGGAGGCCTCATTATCCAGTGGCAAAAACATGCCAGCGGGCACATACAATAAGGAAGCCAGACAAACTGCACCTGAGAAAGACTGCCCCATGAATTGGCTTGGTCATCCGAAACAAAGCCCTGTGGGCAATTGTTGGCAGAGACACTTCTTAAACTTTGCATCCCCTTTAAATTCCAAAAGGCAGTTCAGTCTGCAAAACCGTCATCGTCCCAGAGCTTGCCTATAATGATTGAGGCATACTTATGTCGGTCCCATATCGAGATTCTTTTTTTTTTAAAAAAAACCTTTATTTTAACTTGGCAAGCAGGCATACCATAAACACATAATTTAGCACATCAGAGCTGACAGTGGGTACAGAGACTGAGCTACAACTCAGCTGACATCAGTATAGGAAGAGCACAAATGCACAATAAAATAAAAAATAAAACATCCACCCATACCCTGAACAGCCGGTGGGCCCCTGCGGGGGGCGCGAATCAAGCGGGCACGTCCCAGCTAAGTGAACACCGGGAGCATCTGTAGAACAAACTGAAAAATGCAGAGTGCCCAGGTTACGGCATTGTATGTGATGTGTGCCATCTAACCTGGATAGGGTAGAGGTCAACCAATATGAAGTGCAGGGGAACGGATACAAAAGGCCTGGATGGGCCATGAGAGGAACATAGTGACAGGCACTTACTTGTACCCTGGAGTGGCTGCCAATAGCGCGGCTCTCTATAGGGTGTTATAGAACTGACGCAAGTCCATGAGTGTACTACCTCCCTGTGGGTCTAGTATGCAGTTGATGCAGTTGATTTGGGTCCAACCCTGCTCAGAGCGCACCACACAGGCAAATGTCCTCCTCAGGCGACCCCCCTGCTGCCGCAGGTTTTGAAAGTACCGGACTTCGCGTTGTGGAGCTCTCTGAATGAATCTAAGGTAGTGTGCATGTCAGCAAAGAGGGCAGGACTGGGTGCAGTGGCGTCTTTATTTTCCAGGTCCTTAAGCTTGGCTTTGCTGGCCTGTAGATCTCAACGAATAGCTCTAGGGACCCCGGACCCTGAAGATAGCCAGCACACAGACATGCACTTTAAATGCTTGTCGCGGGGTGCTATACGACGTGGCATCAGGGGTGTTATTGCCAAGGATGTCACTATCTATGTCCGCTCTAAACGCAATGTCTTGGAACGCTGCAGATTTAAATCTCCAAGATGTGCGATTTGGAGCCCGGCCCCGTACTGTGAGCTGTAGCTTTACAGGCGAATGATTGGACAGTGCACGTGGGAGTATGCCCTCTGCCTTAACTCTCCCCAGGAGTTGCCGCGAGACTAGGAACATGTCAATGGGGGATACCATATCATCACTCTTATGAGTAGAACGTGAACTTGCGGTCCCTAGGATGAAGTGTCCTCCATTTGTCACGTAACTCAAGTGTGCCCAATTGGTGTTCTAGGCTTCGGGATGCTTTGGACGGGGGTCTGGGAGCCTGCCCCGTTCTATCCATGTGCTGATCAAGAATGGTGCTCATATCTCCCCCATATTGTGGGGACCCCGGTGTACGTGAATAGAAACAATGCCATCTCCTCGTAAAAAGTGGGGGGGGGTCAATGTTTGGATGGATCTTAACTGTTGACCAGTGGCAACTCCGTTCCCTTAAGGATGCAGTGTATGATAACGCATCTGCCATCGCGATCAATATGTGTGCCCTTCACTGTGAATGTGAGCGCTTTGTGGACCAAAGTGATGACTCCCCTGGATTGGGTGGAGAAGGAGGTGCAGAACCTATTGCCCCCTCTCCCTCCAAGATGTTCCCCTACAGACTGCGGCTGTGGCATGGGTCTCTTGAAGGAATAATATGTTAACTTTGTGCCTAACAGCATATGACACTATTTTCCTGGCCTAAGTGTAGTTGCTGAGTCCCCGGACATTCCAGCTCAACATATCAACTGCTGCCATGTCACTCCTTTGTCAGAACCAAGTGAATCAGCGGCTTCCCAGAGATGTCTATGAGACCCCAATGTTCAGAGTGCATGTGCAAGGTCATCTTTAATCTCTATTTGGAACTGCTGGTCTCTCGCCTAGATGACCCAAACATCATGATTCCAGTATGCTGATATTCAATTCCATGTAAAGGTCAAGGGCCCACAAGATATCGCTTGCCTTTGCTCATGCCTTGCAACAATTCAAATGTGAATGGCAAATGCCTGTTAAAAGCTGAACCTCATCAAGACTGAATTTGCGCTCATTGACTACCCCTCCAAGCCATAACCCACTCAAAGGTGGCCAGAGAAAATGTGCTTGGATGGGTTCAATCCTCCCTCACCCACTCTGCAAAATCCCTACACTTCATTGTCGATAGAACTCTATCCTTCTAACAACACATCATGGCAAAGGTTGAAATGGCATAGTATCAAATCTCTCTGCTCTTCAAGATCAAACCCTTCCTTTCTGCCAACCAAAGACTTAAAAATGGTGTTGCAGGCCCTAGTGATCTCACATATTGAGGTGTTAACACCCTCAAAGCAGGGTTCCTGGCTGTTCACCTGACCCCTGCCCTGAAAGTGGCTAACCACGCAGTGGCTCTCCTCATCACCAGCTCTAGTAAATTTGACCAAATCACCCTCGCCTTGCACAAATTACACAGGCCCCCGATCCCAGCTAGGATCTGCATCAAAACCGCGTGCCTCACCTACAAGGCAACTGCAGCCGGCATGCCGACACAAACTAAAAACATTGGGTGGCACACGGTCATCTAGCAGTAAGACTGTCACAAGACTGGAAACTAGACTGGCTCACAAGAGAAAACAAGGCACGCCCCTCTGCTCCTCTGGAACTCCATTGCAGTGGAAATCTGGACTGCTGCAAGTATCCCTCATTTTTTGGAAGAACTGAACACCTGTCTCTTTTGGCAATACCTTGGTGTGACCTTGAAAATATGGTTATCTTGAACACACCCCATCCGTATGTTGCTCTCCTCTCAGATTACGTCATGACTCAATGATAATTTCATGCCACGTAGAGATCCGCTAAGCAGCAATGAATGACCCAAGACTAAGGAGTTAGCAATGTAAGCAACTAATTAATGTCATGTAGCTCTCATCTGTCACTAACTCATCCTCAATCTCCTACCAACAACCACCCAACTCACCGAAAGCAACCCCAACTTGCCTCCCACAAATCAAGCACTCAATACACTCCTCAACACTATGCTCCACTCTTGACACCGCACCATAATACAAAACTAACGCACTGTCAAGCAATGTGTTCTGGCTTGCTGAACACCAACAGCCTGCAAAACGCTAGTGCATTCTGCACAGAAGGCCCACACACACCCTCCCTCGCCTGTACGTAGGCAACAGTAAAACCACCACTTCTTCCTTGAAGAGCTGATCAAGTAGCAGCCTCTGCTCTGCTCACACTAACCCACCCATGACCACACATATTTAATTGCAGGTGCCAAGCACTTGGAGGCCTTACAAATGGAAAACGTCACACTATGAATAGCAAAACCAAGTATCATAACATAACATCTAATTCAGTTTGGTCACTGTGACAACATAACTCAAGCAATGTAGTATTTAACTCCAGAGATGGCGCATACCCAAAACGTGATGCGGAAAGTAAATTTCCCACAGCCAATGTCGGTGCCGTCTGAAGCAGGCTTGAGGATGAGTTTGTATCTGTTTTTTTAAAATATGTTACTGGAATTTAAATGCTGCTTCCGCCAAAGGGCTGCACCTTAGAAGACAAAGAAAACAGCAGTGCAAATATACACTATAATAACCCTTATGAACCATTAACAAAAGTAAGCAGTTCAGAGTTGGTGAAAAGAAGATGAAATTTAAGACGAATACAGAAGATGCAAAGGATTGGGAGGACCAGATGGGCAGAGGCAGGTAGGTTTCAATGTTTAGGAGCTAGAAGGGAAAAGAATCAAACAAGGATTTCATCACAAGGGGCTTTATGAACGCAGGAGATATTGAGATTGGGAGCGAAGTTGACTTGGTGGTCGATAGCAAGAGACCAAAGAGGACGGATCGGGTGGAAGAAGGCCATGGATGCTTTTGTAGACTATATGCGTAGAAAGAGGAAGAGAATCTGAGAGTCAAAGGGTAGCCAGGAGATAGAGAGAAGAGGAGAACTGATATAATTGCTGAGAAAGTGCGAAAAGAGGACGCATACAACAGAGCAAACTGGGGCAAGGTAAGAAACAGGGAGTCCAATTAATAGGGTAGAGCAATAGTCCAGCTGGTAGACGATAAGAGAAGAGATTAGAAGCTTGGTTCCGTTAAAGGACAGAAATGAACAAGCTTTGCAGAGTTTGTAGAGCTAGGTGCAATCGACAAGTGCGAACAGTATGGCAAATATGGAGGGAGAAGGAAAGAGAGATCAAAGATGACACCAAAGTTACGTGCTGATGGAGACAAATGAAAGGAAGAGGGAGGAAAGAACAGAGCAGGGGTGGGGAACGATTGCGGGAGAGATGAGGAGGGAAAGAAATGACCCTCTGTTTTAGAAG
Organism: Ambystoma mexicanum; assembly: GCF_040938575.1. Classification (NCBI taxonomy): domain Eukaryota; kingdom Metazoa; phylum Chordata; class Amphibia; order Caudata; family Ambystomatidae; genus Ambystoma; species Ambystoma mexicanum. Next base: position 887,621,341 of record NC_090939.1, read on the forward strand.
GGTTAAGGTGGAGGAAGTGAGAGTAAACTGTTAGGCGGTGTAGCATGAAGAGAGTCAGAAGAGGAGATACACATCTGGGGAAGTCTGACAAGGGAGGTTGAAGGAGGTGATGAGTGCAGAGAGTGGACTGGTGAAGAGAGGGAGAAGAAAAGGGACGGAGACCTGGGTGACACACAATTCAAGAGGAAGAGGAGACGAGAGGTTACCAGCCCAGGAAAACGAGTAGGTCTAGTCTTTTAGGCAGGAGCGGAAACATTGTAGGTCAGATCCAGAAAACCAAGGGACGAGAGTGTGGAAAGATGAGTAGGGTGGTCAACAGCACCAAAAGCAGCTGAGAAGTGGACAAGAATCATAATAGATGATTCTTTAGTGTGACAAGCAGAGAGCAACGAGTTAGTGACCTGGAAAAGGGCTGTTTCAGTAGAGTGCAGATAGGGACCCTTGCATTTCAGGATGGACATGCCATTACTATTGTGTAAGTTAGACTGATTGATGGAAGATATATGGGTCCTCTACAGGGAATATACCTTAGCTGAGCTGAAAGGTTTCAATTAGAAACTATATGCTAATCATTCTTTTTTTTTTTAAAATGTACCTATGAGAAAAAAATGAGCGTCGTCGGCACTGGTAAAAGAAGAGGTCTGCCTATAGTGTCTGTGTTTTAGTGCAATGTAAGTTCGAACATTTGGTCTGCATTGATTTAAAATCAAGCTTTTCCCTTAACCAGGATGTAACCAGGTGAAAGGACTGAATACACTGGGCCTCAACACGAGTTGGGTGGTAGTTCATAAATGCGGCGGTAACAAGGTTACCACTGCATTTACCACTCCGCCCAATCTCGAGCCCGGCGAGGTTACCCCCAGCTTGTAGCTGGGGATAAACTCGCCGGGAAATGCCGATTTTCGGTGCAATTACTTCTGGCGGTATTGCTGCACAGTAATCGCACTGAAAATTCCCCATTGGTTTCAATGGACTCAATGGGGAACGGGGATCTACCGATAGCGATAGCACCCAACACATGATCCGGCGGTAATACTGCCATAAGGGTGGGCGTTTTTGCAAATAAAGTTGAACGGTATCGCAGTCGGGAGACCACCCAACTCGTGATGAGGCCCATTTTTGTAAAAAAAAATGTAAAGCGCCTATTACCGTACTGGAGTTCGGTTTCTAAGCGCGGACCTGGGATTCACACCTCTGTTGTTCTGAGTGGTCTTGCTTCCAAGAGCCAGCGCGTTGCCCCTGTGCATGCCGATATATCCCAGGGAATCATATTTGTGCGTAATTCAAGTTACCCCCACACCAGTCCAAAAGTGTAAACTACTAACTTGTTTCACAAAAATAGAAAAAATGCAATACATTCCTCCTGCTGACCTAATCCACACTATCCTTCTTACTTTACAGATCATAGGCTTCGTTCCTGGAAACGTGACAGCGCCTTATGTAAACTGCACCTCTAAAGTAAGTGATGCCTCATGCCTCCAAGCAGATCTCCTGGTTATGATTGCAACATCATTCACCAAAACCGCTCTTCACCAATGGTTTCTCATGTGTGACATGAACTGGCCTGCAGTGCCATTTAGCTTGAACTGTTGCAGTGGTGCTAAACCCTATACAGCTGCTTTCATCTCCTAAATAGCCCCATTTAAGATCGATGTTTGCAGCAAGTTCAATCTTCTTATTGGGCCAAAGGTAAAGAGTTAAAAAAACAAAAATGTTAAGGCGAATGGAGGGGATAAACAGGGAGGCAATCTATTCATACAATAGAAAGAAAACATGAATTGTCAATGGCAACAGTTTCGGCATGGGAAAGGCATTTGCCAGGCACTGCTGTAGTGGCATTAATGGCCATCAATGGTAGCAGCTACAAAATGGTGCGAGTATCTGGGCACATAATAGCAAAGCTTGGCAAATACCTAATACTTAAACACAAGCCAAAACTGTTGCTCTCTTTTAAAAGGACTTCCTTGAAGGACACACATAGAGGGCCGGATTCATGGAATATTTGCCTGGTTCAAAGTGACTTTGCACTGCCGACACAAACCCTGATCCACGGAATTGTGCAAAGTGTTATTTTTGCAGTGCAAAGCCCCACTTGATAGCCCAAACTGAAAATGACCTGCTACATTCGGCCGAGCACATTGCAACGAGTTATTTTTTTAAAGACATTTTCATAAGGCCCCTGGGTGACTGCTTTGTAGTTCCTGTTAGGTGACATTTTGAAGGTTTGCGCATTTCGCTTTTGCTTGATTTAGTAACTGGTTGCAGCTGAAGAAGACTTCAATGAACACGATTAAATAGAAGTACAATGTGTGTGTAGTCGTGCTGTTTGCAGACACATCGTGGTAGCTTGCCCACTGAAGCTTAAATAGGTGCACGAAGACTGCGTTTAGGGAGGGAGGGAATCAACATGCGGCAGCCATTTGCTCATAAGGGTGGCTTGTGTGCGTTAAACAGCAATGACTAATTCGTGTAATTCCTTGTACTACTACTAAGAGCAAACGCGATTTCTCCAGTCTGAATGCACAAACTGTACACATTAGCATTCTTTTAAATCGGTGAAAATGTTTGTGTTGCTAGATCTGGAGAGACTACGAAATATGACTGTTAGGTTTGAATACTTGTATTGATTTGTTAAAATACTTGATTAAATGCTTTGAATGTACATTGTGTGCATTCTATGTGAAATAGTTAAACCGTTTTACACCTCATGCTGCGCTGTGCAAAAAAGTGCCTGGCAATGCTATTGGCATGCATATGAACGGGCGGAATTACAAATCCGTCATCATAGTTTTTTGTCATTGTTTTTCTCCTTCCTCATAGTCCATCATAATTGTCCTTCTCCCTAATACTAATCCTCCTTCTTAGTCTTTCACCCTAATCAGTCACTATCATAGTCCTTCATCCCACTCTTTCTTCCGCTTCATATTGCTTCATCGTAGTCTTTCATTTTAGTTCTGCATCATAGTTCTTCCTCTTCACAGTCCTTCACCCGAGTAAGTCTCCATCACAGTCCTTCATTCTAGTCTTTCTTCCTCCGTAAAGTGCTTCATCCTAGTCTTTTGTTTTAGTCCCCCATCATAGCCTTTCATACTAGTCCTTCTCTGTCTTCATAATCCTTCCCTATAGTCTTCATCATAGTCCTTTGTCAAAGTACTTTGTCATAGTCCATCATAGCACATCACCATAGTCCGCCTCCCCTGTCATGGCCCATATCCATCATAGTCCCTTTCCTTCATCATAGTCCTTCATTATAGTCCTTTCCCTTCAATATTTATTTATTTGTTTGACAAAGCTTACACAGTGCTTTTATCCAAAGCATGACACATAATGACAAACGGAACAACAAAATGCAACGATACACATGTCACAAGGCGGGACTTCAGGAAAGGAAATCATTAAGAAGACACAGACTGGAGTAAGTGATATTCAAATTGGTTGAGAGAGGACAGGAGCGGATGTCAAGGGGAAGGGCATTCCAGAGAACGGGGCTAAGGAGTTGGAAATATCAAAATTAGGAGGAAGCTGAGGGTGGACGAAGAACAAAAAAGAGAAACAGAGAAGCAGATCGGAGCGCACAAGCCGGATGGTAGAGAGAAATCATGAACTGACATACGGAGGGACCAAAGCATGAATACTAGACAAAGAAAGAGAAAGGCAAACCATAATTGAATAGGGAGCCAGTGAAGTCGGGTCAGCTAAGGAGAGATCCTAGAAGATAAGGGACAAGAGTCTAACAGCAGAGTGAAGAATTGAACACAAAGGAAGAATAGCATGATTTGGGAGACCAATATAAAAAGAGCAACAGTAATTAAGACGAGAAAGCACAATAGTTTGGTGGAGCAGTTTAGTCAAAGTGAAGGTTAGTAGATAATGGGAATCATAAGTTTACCAGTCTGGAGAAAAAGTGCAGTAATAACGTTTACCAGCACTTTTCCAGACCAGCAAACTACAGGTTTGCCAATAGGGGGTCACATGACTTACCGCCAGCCAAGAGCTGGAGGTAACTCAGGCTCCACTGGCATTAAACAGACGGTATTTCTGCCACCAGTAGTACCGGTGCCCGGAAATACTGGCAATTCCCCCCTATGGAGTCCTATGGAATGGGGAATTAATGGTATTTCAGTCGGCAGTAACGGTAATACTATTTGGTGGTATCACCAATCTCGGGAATTACCCCTAATAAATCTTCTTAATGTTAAAAATGTGAAACCATCCAGATTAGACCACAGACGTAACCTGGGGAGAGACTGAAAAGAAGAGTAAAAAATGAAACCAAGATTATTTGCTTGGTTACCAATGAGAAGCTGAATAGTGGGAAAGAGATGGTTAGATGGAGAGAAATGGGGGAAGATACAGGAAAAGACAAGATTTCGTTTTTTAAGGATTAAGACAGAGGAACCGGGAAGCCATCCAAGATTATTTAACTGCAGTGAGACTAGAGGACAGCCGCTGATGGATAGAATCATCAAAAAAAGGGAAGGGGATAAAGATTTGAGTGTCATTGGCATTCAAATGCACCTGGATGCCAAAGTCAAGAAAAGGTGATGCCAAGGGGGAAGTATAGATTAATTAAGATGGGAACTCAGCTGGGAATAGACAACTCACTCCCTTTTGCACTTTGACGCCGAGAGGCATAGCGCACTATAAATAAACAAAATAAATAAATAAAATTGAGTGAAAAGAGGAGAGGGCAAAGGATTGAACCCTGGGGTGCACCATAGGAAACGGGGTGAGACTGGGAGATGGACCCCTTCCAGGTAACTTTAAAAGAACGGTTGAACATAGAGGAGGAGAACCAACAAAGAAAAGTGTCAGAAAACCAAAGAGATGACAGTGTAGAAAGAAGCGTAGAATGATCCACTGTGTCGAATGCTGCACTAAGATCGAGAAAGACGAGAAATTAAGAACGTTTACAAAGACATGCATGAAAAATAGAGTCAGAAACAGAGAGACGGGTGGAAAAAGGACATGTAAGTTAAGATAGGAACTCAGCTGGGAATCGACAACTCACTCAAGATGTTTTTAGAGGTAGGGGAGAAGAGAAACTGGGCAAAAAGTTAGAGGGTTCAGTGGGGTCCAAAGAGGGTTTTATAAGAAGAGGAACAACAATAGTGGATTTGAAAGAAGAGAACAGAGAAGAGTTTAAAATGAAAGATAAAGTGAAAACATAAGAAGGAAGAATAGGTTTGATGATTTAAGCAGGAAGGAGGCCAGAAGGGGCTGCCATCAAGTCTGACCAAGACATAGAATTGGCGATGTCAGACTCCGAAATAGGACAGAAAGAAAAGAGAGCGATCAAATGAAAGAGCACTCAGGGAGTTAGCAGAATTGACTGCTGGAATAGAAGCAGCCTGGGTCGTCAATTAACCTCATATAGTCTCTATTTTTGACATTAAACAATTAGCAAAATCATTTGGAGTGAAAGAAGATGAAACAGAGGGATAAGGGGGCATAGAGGTAAGACGCTTGTTTAGGATAGAGTGAATGAGTTTAGGAGAAGAGCTCTGAGACTGGATGAGATCATGAAAGTAATTAGCCTTTGCTTGTTTGTGGAAAGAAGAAAAGGAGTGCAGTAATGAAGAAAATAATTGATAGTTGGCAGTGTTTCTGAGTTTCAGCCATTTGCGCTCATCTCTAGGGAGTTGAATCCTTAACTGCTTAGGGGAATCAGAGAAACAGGTGTGGGGAGGTTTACCTTTAGGTCTGAATTGCAACAGTGGGCATAGAGAATCAAGAGATATGGGAATGGCAGTATGGAACTTATCAAGTGCAGAGTCAATGTCATTAGACAGAGTGCGACATGGATGTGAAGAGATCGAATCTATCAGTTCAGAGTGGTCAAGATTGGAAATATCTTTTGCAAAAAGGAAGAGGAAGATGGAGTGCCGACAACAGAGGCAGGAGGAGGAGTAAAGAAGATAGAGTTCGGAAAGTGACCAGCAGGGGGGAGAGAATAGGTTTGAATGGGATCAATAACAGTACAACCGGCAGAAATAAAGACCAGGTCTAAACCCCGCCTTTGATGTGAACAGGGGAAGAAGGGGGACAATTAAGATTGTAAGAGTGTGGAGACAATCAAAGAGCAGGAAGAGGGGTCAGGCTAGGAAAGGTGAATATTGAAATCTCCAAGAACAATGAGGGGAGACAAGAACAGAGATTACGTAAAGAAGGTAGTCAAAGTGATTAACGAAGGACCTTAGTGGGAGTGGAGGGTGATAGATAACTAGTAGAGTAATGGGAAAAAGGAGTAGAAGGAAAAAACATGAAATTCAAATAATAAAAAGGATGGAGGGGAAAAAGTAAGGGGAGCAATATACCAGCGAGGATGAAAAATGAAGCCGGTCCGGCTGCCGGAACAACCAAGTCTAGGGGCCTCATTCTTAAGTTTGTCAGTAAGCTCATTGGCACCCTTGTTTACGGACCGGCAAAATATGTGTTTGCCTGCCATGGCCGCTGCGCCCGACAGGTCTGATACTGCCTGGCGCAGAGGCCACGGTAGGCAAACACTTCACGGAAGCGCCGGCACAGTTAGAAACTGTGCCGGCGCTTCCCTGTCCCCACTCGTATAGAGTTCTATGGGACTCCATGGGAATGGGGACTTACATTTTACTGGCACCTGACTTCCCGGGCCACCGGACTTGTAATCTCCCAGTGGCACCAGAAAAATATCATGAGTCTGGCGGCAACCCGCCAGTAGCACCTGCAGGGTTACCGCCAGACTCGTAATGAGGCCCTAGGTATGTGGGAGAAAGAAGAATAGGCAGAGGTTAATGCAGCTTGTGTAACAAAGTCAAGATGACGAATTAAATACAGAGAAAATCAAGGATGAAGGACATGAATAGTTCAAGAAGAAAACATGAAATTCAAATAATAAAAAGGATGGAGGGGAAAAAGTAAGGGGAGCAATATACCAGCGAGGATGAAAAATGAAGCCGGTCCGGCTGCCGGAACAACCAAGTCTAGGGGCCTCATTCTTAAGTTTGTCAGTAAGCTCATTGGCACCCTTGTTTATGGACCGGCAAAATATGTGTTTGCCTGTCATGGCCGCTGCGCCCGACAGGTCTGATACTGCCTGGCGCAGAGGCCACGGTAGGCAAACACTTCACGGAAGCGCCGGCACAGTTAGAAACTGTGCCAGCGCTTCCGTGTCCCCACTCGTATAGAGTTCTATGGGACTCCATGGGAATGGGGACTTACATTTTACTGGCACCTGACTTCCCGGGCCACCGAACTTGTAATCTCCCAGTGGCACCAGAAAAATATCATGAGTCTGGCGGCAACCCGCCAGTAGCACCTGCAGGGTTACCGCCAGACTCGTAATGAGGCCCTAGGTATGTGGGAGAAAGAAGAATAGGCAGAGGTTAATGCAGCTTGTGTAACAAAGTCAAGATGACGAATTAAATACAGAGAAAATCAAGGATGAAGGACATGAATAGTTCAAGAAGATCAGTTTTTGAGACAATTGAACATGCCTTCCAGAAATTTTAGCTCATAGGTTTAGGAATAGAATCCCGGAGACTCAAATAGATAACATTAGAACATGACAGAACAGAAGAGCTGTCTGGGTCTAATTTTAGAAATATGAACCATCTTGTTCATAGTAAGAAAGAAAAACAACCAGCAAACATGGAGGCAGGTGAAGTAATGCCTTGTGAGGGTTATACAAGGTCATGCATGTCAGGTACAACTTATGAGGCAGGTAACTGGGCAGAGCGGAGTGAACAAGAGCAAACAGAGAATTATGCTGCCCTTAGGAAAGATCACTCTTCGAAAAGGACGCCCGGTCGAGCCCTCACTTTCATCATAGTCCTTCGTTATAGTCTGTAGTCCTGGACATGCCCCTTCCTCATAGTACATATCGTAGTCCTTCTCATTCCTTATAACCCTTCATCCAGGCCCTTCTCCAGCAGTGGATCTTTCATAGATTTACTTGGTCAAATAATTCCCAGTCAGCAGGATATGGACCCTCAGTATTTCGCAAATTACATCATATTACTTTACATGAATATAAAAAAAGGAAAATATATTTAACTTACAGCCCGTCCATCTCATTGTTGTCCTTATGCCCAGAAACCAATTAGGTGGCAGGGTTATACTTGAAACCTGGACAGCCATCTTCAGATCATTTACTGTTTGTCGCCTGTTAGGCAATTCTCTGGAGCGCTTTGAGATTTTCACCGTTTTTGGGCAAAATTGCCATTTATTCTGACTACTTTCTACAAAGTTTGAATGTGTGCAGTCGGGAGCACACTCCTATCTATGTGTCTGTGGAGAAAGCTGCTGGACTGCTTCCTGTCGTCTAGCTCAGCCACAGCCCTCACACCTTTCCTGTACTGGCTATAATGGCTGAGGAAGGTAGGATTAGGAAAATGCCTAAGATCAAAACAATTCAGAAAACTGTTCACTTAAGGGACCAACATTGTAACTGCATTTACTGCCTGCATCATAACATGTGTGACGAATCATGGGATAACGTCACTTCTCCCCGTGGGGGGACCCTTCCCTATGAGGTGAGGCAGCTACCCGATATTCCCCCCTATGGGCGGTAAAAAGCCAGAGGACCTCACAGGGAGGGATTTCCCTCATGGGGATGAGAACTCCCCTTCCATGATGGAACACCATAACCCGTTTACCCTTGAGACCTTGAGACCTCCACAAACCCAAGCTAACCGACCTGAAAGTACTACTGTTATGTTTTGTAATACTCCCTTTTGTACTGTCAGAAACTGACCAAAACATGACCTGGAAAAAACAAGGGCATTTGCATACCTTTTCTCCAAGTATTGAGAAACAGAAGATCGAAGGAGTGATGCTGATTACTCCCTTTTCAAAGCTAGACAGTACTGAGAAGAGGAGGCCCTACATAGACATAAAGCACCTCATGGAAATAGCTGGCAGTCCGGTGCGTAGGGGTCAGCTATAGAACATAAAGAGAACCAAGAACATAACAGGGGCCATGGTAGTCTCAGTAGGAGATTGGGGAGGTTTAAAGAGTGCAGTGGGAGTCACCTCCCTCGTCAGAGTAGCCAAACTAAATCTACTGACCCAGAAGAGTGCATCGGGAGTCATCTCTCTCATCACAGCAGCCACCCTAAGTCAACTGATCCTGAATAGTGCATCAGGAGTCATATCCCTTGTCACCGTAGCTACCTTAGAGTTACTGACCCTGAAGTGTGCATCGGGAGTCATTTCCCTCATCACAGTAGCCACTGACTCTGAAGAGTGCAGTGGGAATCATCTCCCTTCTCACCTTAGCTACCTTAGAGTTACTGACCCTGAATAGTGCATCAGGAGTCAGCTCCCTCATCACAGTAGGCACCCTAAAACTACTGATCCTGAAGAAGTGCCTCAGGAGTCATCTGCCTCATCACACTATGTATAAGGAAGAGTGCATTGGGAGTGATCTCCCTCATTTCAGTGGTTATCCGAGAAGCAAGATTGATCCATAGTGAGCTAAAGACAGAGTGGAAAGCCTTGGGAGCAAACTCTCTGGTTCTAGTGACTCTCACATTTGCTATCCAAGTACCTGGAGGAGAGCTTGAAAAAGGTTGCAGGAAATCTTAAGAAAAGTCACAAGAACTGTGTATGACATTTATGACAACAGGAGATGGGAGTAATTCTCCTGGTTGGTAAATCAGACTCTATCTCATCAGACCAACAGGTTAAGCCTGAAGGGAACACATTTGTTATTTTGGAGCTGTCAACACCACGCTAAAGAGCGCATATCCAAGCCCTCTGCGCCTCCTAGACTCCTTCGCGTGGCTCTGGTATCATGTTGTGTAAGCCTCTGTAGGGGTTGAGAAATCGTGAGCGGGCTTTTCTGTTTAAGTTTTGGAAGTGTTGAAAGATATACCTTTCAGACTGATCACCAACTAGGTTAATTACTAAGAGTCAGTTTTTCTCTGTTGGATTTAATTCCATTCCGGTAGCTCTGCTGTGTGATGACAGAAGAAATAAAAGCGTCAAATGAAATCATCTAGAGAAGTACGTCACCAGTCTGTGTCCTACTAGCATCCTTCGTGCCCTAAAGCTATAGTATGGGCAAGTGGCCCTACACAAGTATTTGGCTCAATCAATCTATGTTTGAGATAATCAGCTCTAATTCCTTATGATGACATAGGAGGGATCACTTTAATTTACATTTCCTCAAAAGGAAGGCCATACCAAGACTACCGTTTCCTTGCTATTTCCAGTGTGGGTATCATTGTCAAAAAAGGAATCTTTGTTTAAGCAAATACATGATTAATTTTGAATTGCTCAATTATCTACATTTTCTGAAAACGTGTTTTGTTCCCTATTTTACAGAACAGCGATGATCTTGGACGAGTTGAATATTACCCGAAGGGTGGAAATTTCAGCTTTGACTACTTTCCTTATTATGGGAAAAAAGCACAGGTATGTTATTTCAATAATACTATCCAATTCTTTTTGGCTTTAAAACCTACTGGAGATATCGCTTTAGAAATATAAACATATGAAATATATATAAAGAATGCAAACAACTTCATTACAGTGAACGGCAGTCTGTCATATTAAACACATACATTCTAGGGTATTGGTGTAACTCTTAAATGGCACTACAGTTTTTTAATGTGGAAGACCATAACGAGGTGGGAATATCGACAAAATTCTGCTTCCCTGTGAAGACTTTTGAATAAGTACGATGAGACTGCAGATAAGAAAAACAAATGATTTCAGATATTACTTGCGGCACCCAGCATTTCATACACTGATCTAGTGCTCTACCGCCCTCTTTCTCTGTCTCTCTTTCCCTCTCACTTTCTCTATGTGCTCTCCTGTAAACTCTGTTTCACTCAATGGGGGGTCATTCCAAGTTTGCCGGTCCGGAATTAACATGCCGGTTATTCTATTTACTGGCACGTTTCTGGATCGCTGGGTTGGCCTGATTTACCTCCAGCCAAGAGCACCCCACTGGCAAAAACTACTGGCATCGTTACTACCGGTGCCGGTAATACTGGCAAACCCCCCCATGGAGTCCTACATGGAATGGGGATTCATTTACCCTTACTGGCACTCAGAATCTGCTGGTAATTTCGTTCGGCAAACCAAGTGTTGGTAACGGTAATCCCGTCTGGTGGTATCCCATAGGATTTAACAGCGTGATACCACCAGACTTAAAGTGAGACCCAATGTCTCTGCCCCTTCCTTTGTGAGAGAAAGTAACTGTGTCCAGTGTGTGTTCACTGGAGCCACTCCAGCAATGGAAAAAATATAGCTTGGGCTGGCAGGGGGTGCTTGGCAAAAGCAACTTTAAAAAATCACGAAAAAAGGAAGTCTATAAATTGTACTAACATAAACCAGCTATTTTAAAAAAAATCGAATGTTTTAAAAACCTTTATGTATCTGCCAGATATTAAAATTGAAATGAATAGAGATACATGACGCACAAATCAGTCGGCGAGAGCAACATTTTCCATCTACAGTCATACAATACACCATGTAGAAGAATAGGTCTATTGGGGCATCAGAATTCGTTCTTCTCAACATAAAATGACTGGCAATTTGAAAAGTCCAACCAACTGCCTTTTGGACAACCGGAAGTGGGGAGAAGTGTGCATCAATTTCCATCATTATTATTAGTCCATAACAAAATATTTCACCACATTTCTATAGTCGTGTTGAAAGCAATAGGCCCCGATGGATAAACCTACGCTTAACCACTGACCATACCTCTCAACGCTCATGTCTTTGGTGGGTATTGCCCATCATGGAGTCAGTTCACACACACGCTGTTGGGTGTCCTGACCCACGTTTAAGCTATCATGCCACAACATTTGGTGCTGTGGGCTTAGAAAATTCAAGATGGCACAAAACCCACATGTGCGCCGAAATCCAGGAAAGCTGCGCAGTTTGTGCGCACACCAAAATGGTTGCCTCACTTGCCACCCACCAGTGCGAGAATGAAAGGCCGGGTTGCCATGAGGGAAATGGGTTGCCAAAGGAAAAACAGTAGCGCCGGTTAGCTTCAAAGCGCTTTAAAACCACCATTGGACTACCCGCACAGTAGTCTGAAAGCATTGGGAATGGCAATGCTGATTGCCAAATGCAACTTAGAATTGTGGGGAATTCATTTGTTAAATCCCAAAAATGGGTGCAGTACCAGTACTCACCACTATCCAAAAGCCGGCATTTTAAAACCACACCAGATTTTACTTTTTTGTGTAAAACTGAATGAACCCAAAGCAGGCTAAAGAAAGACTTACTGAGAGGTGGATACAATGTAAAGTGATATTCTGAAGTGACTTGAAGGTTTATAACAAGACTGGCTGAGCTGTGGATTGCAGCAGTTTAAGTTGCACTGGATTTAAAGACACTAAAATCGAAAATGTTTAGATTAAATGAGTGACCTATGTTTGGTGTCACATGCCTTTGTAACTGTTGAAATGTCATAGTTTTGCACTTAGAATCAGCATTCTAGCTGCATGTGTAAAATTGCAAGTTAATTTAAAAAGCAAAAAAAAAAAAACATGACAGTTAGCTGAAAGTCTGGTTTAAGGAACTTGATTTTGCTTGACAGCTACCCCCATCAGGAGTGAAACTTGAGTCACAACTGTGTTCCCAGGCTATCTGCCTTTTGCTGGCAACACTAAGGATATGCCATCTATCTGATAATTGAATTACCTGTGCTCTACAGGAGCTCTGAACAAAGCCTGTTCTGACTCAGGCAAAGGTTTTATTACAGCAGTCGTAAAATGTAGCTTCCTCTTGGCAGAAGCTGGGAGGGGCACTGCCTGTGAGAGCAAGCTGGCTTGGCAGAACTGGATAAACCAGTATTTCTACCTTGTGCTGAGAGGAAACCACACCCCTTTGGAGCCAGAACATAACTTTAAAAAGATGGATCATTCATAGAGCGGACATGTGAAAATTTTATAAATGATACCATAATTCTTGTGATTTTTCTGCCCACAGTTTAAGAGGTTTTTAGAACCGGTGGTATGTTCAGGGGGGTTTTAGCGGAAAAGTGGATATTACTCTAAATGTATGCATGTTAAAAATCTGAAACTTCATCAGTTAATGTCCATACTCCCTGCGCACATGTATGTAAAGTTGGGTCAATGTCAGAAATTGAAAAATATGTTAAAAAGTCAATTATGTGCCATTTCTGAATGCAAGCTCTTAGAAACAGCAGATCTGGACAGAGACATGGCTAAATTCAGCCACACCATGTATATGTAATTTCAAGCAACTGTGTAACTGTGAAATATGTCTTTTATTATCAAATATAGAATGTGTGCAATCTGACAGAGGAGTGTCCTATCTGCAAGCCATAAAATGACATCCCTCTGACTCACAGTTCATTCCCCAATCAAATGATAAATGGAAGTTTGACCAATTAGAAGCTGAGAGAGAGGTAGGGTCAGTGATGCTAGAACACACCCACATTCTAAACACATAAAAGCAGACAGACAGGACAGATAGGGACTTTTCAAATCCATCTGCCGCTGGAAGCTCTGCCGGAAAAATCCATACTTTACCTCCATCAAACCTCCAGAGAGCCAAGCTAGAGACTTCAATCTATCCAGAATTAGAGACCCAGACCAGAGAACCAGAGAGAGCTGACCCAGATCACTGTGAAGTGCAGAGACCAGAGGCGAGTCTAAAACCCTGACCAGATCCGTGATGAGGCCCATTTAATTCAAGAATATAGTGTGAGTACATAGCAGAACTGTGTAGAACCAATCTCTTAGTTTAAATTCATCTAATTCAATCTATTTAACCTAAGTAGAACTGCCTGATAGCTCCGAATCTGTCACCTGTCATTTTAGATGCAAAATCTGCCACTTGTCATTTTGAGCTTTTAAAATTTGCAAAACCAAAAACGACCTTCACAAAATCGCTCATATCTCCGCGACCGTTTGCCTTAGAGACTTGCAGTAACTTTCCTTAGAAAGCTTAGAATTGTGGCTTTCCTACGAACCTAGAACCGCATTCCTACCCCCTATAGTTTTACCGCAATCGCGGAACACGCATCCGCGAATTTTACCGCGATTTGCAAATTTCTTCACGTGTAAAAAGACAGCAGTTTTGCCTTCCATTTGCCAGAAATTCGTTTCACCTGCTAACTATCCCTGCATCATTGCTAGTGTGAGCCTGGACTAATATTAACTAGATACCACTCACCCTGAACCTCTGAAAGGGAATTAAAAGCATTTCCAGCATATTTCTCATCCATTGCTAGCACATATCAAAGCATTTTGCCTGTGTTTTCAAACTTCTGTAGTCTAAGCTTGCTGGGGTGAACTGAATTACAGTTGATTGCATTTCTGAGAACTGTGTGCTTCCTTCCATTTCCTTGCATTGCATCAAGGGGGGGAGGGGATTGCCAGAGAAAAGTGATTACATTGTTTTGTTGAAATCGTATTGAGTATTTTCTATACTGCATTTCATTCATTCAACCTTGCATTTCCTTGAACCCTATAAAGCATTCTCTACCACATTATACTTCTGTACCTATTTACCAGTGTGCTAGTGCCAGATTCTCTGTTGTTAATCTTTATCATATCAGATTAAGTGTGCTATTCAATTATTAATTTATTATAAAGTGTGATATATATATCTATTGTTTAATTTATCAAATAAACCTTTTAACTTGCAAAACAGAACTACTTCTTGGCTCAGTGGGGTCAGGGGGATTCCAAGAGAGGGGTGTTATATAGGGGTAGTCATCCAGAACGCATGAACTGGACATAAAGATATATCAATAAGGGTTTTCATTCAGTATTATAGACTAGGCGTTGACTTAGCTGTAGTGTTGAATTGAATCCTCTTACAAATTGGGGGCTCGTCCGGGATCTTTGGGTTAGAATACCACTTGTGCAGCTTAATACAGTGTGCTAACTGACGGGATACATACATCCAGTCGGATCACCACGCTGCATTACGCTGTGAAGCATTCCTCAAAAGGGACGCTCTAGGAAACGGTCTGTTTTGCAAGAATAAAATACAAACTTCTGTAAGTCAGGACAGAGACCAATCTCTAGAATGACGACCTTAGTAGACATGAAAATGGCCAGAGAGCACTTCTTACATAAGTTATTTGTGAGAGGTGAGTGGACTCACCAGGACCAAACAGTCTGGTTGCAGGCCATCACGCAACAGGTCACTGAAACAGGGTCAGATATATATAGAGATCAGGGTCCCCTACATGTGGCCCTGAGTGAACTATACATGGCCCCGAAGGCCAAAGAGGAACACGACAAGATTGTTAGGATAGCGGCATACCTGTACCTATATATGGGAGACATGCAGGATAGATGTGCTGAAAGCCAAAATCTGGCAAATAGGCAACAGATGGTGTTAGAGAAGGTCCAATCTGACCTGGTCTCTTCTGAGCAGAGGCTGCAGAGGAGCCAGGAGTCAGAAAATGACAGCAGACTGTACATCACTAAAATGAAGGAGGATATGGATGTGCTGCAAAAGGAAAAGTCAGAACAGGATACCAGATTTCTGGCCTTGCAGAAGGAACACCAAGAAGGTTTGGACTCCCTACTGCAAAGCCAGAAAAAGCTGGAGCAACAGCTAGACTTCAATAGGGCATGTGCTGAGCAGGTAGTCACCCTGCAAAGCCACCTAGATAGAGAGAAGGCAGAGAGCAATAAACTGATTTTGAAAGACCTGGATACCCAGACAGAGTTTGACCAGGAGCGCCAGAAAGCTGGTGCCTTCCAAAGGCAAAGGGACGACCTGACGGTACAGATGCAGGCTCTCAGTCAGGAAAGAGACACTTTAGGCCAGGAAGTCTGCCATTTAAAAAGGAAAATGGAAGAAAATCACCTGGCCCACCAGGGACTGGGTGACCTCCAAAAAGAACACCAGAACTTGGTAGAGCACACCAGAAGGGTGGAAGATGCTCTAGCAAGAAAGGAGCAGGCCAACAGGGACACAGCTCAGGAGGTAACCCTCCTGCAGCAAAGACTGGCCCAGTTCTCCAGGACCAACCAGGAAGCACAGAGGGAAAATGAGGCTCTCTGCCAGCACAATGAGAGGCTCCAGCAACAGGTAGCGATGCAGGAGAGACTGATAGAGTCCAGTAAGGCCTTAACTGAGGAACTGAAGGCACAAATGCAGGCTCTTGCATTGCAACAGGGAGCAGGGGCGGATAGAGATGAGGTTCGCTGGGAAATGGAAACTCCGGAGCATAACCTCAGGAGCCCTAGTACCAGAGGCCCTCATACCTCTCAGTCCCTGGACTCTGCCACCCCCATGTCCCCTGGCGCACGTGAGCACAGGACCACAGGGATGGCAGATTACTATCCAGCCAGAAGCATGGGGCTCATAGGCCAGTACCACCCAGGAATGGAGGGGTGGGCATCCGGGTATGGGCACCCAAGTACAGTACAGTTCAGTGGGGAACCCCAGGAGAGTAGGCCCATTAAGGGCATCCTGAAAACCTCTGCCCAGTTAGGTCAGAGGAGGGGGTACCCATCAAATCCTGGCAGCAAGGAGGAATCTGAAGACTCCTCTGAACTGCGCAGGACACAGGAGACCAGGTCCCCACATTCTGCCAGCCATTCCCAGGCTCGCAGAATCTGGGAAAACCTGGAAGAACAGACGGGAACCTCTGGGAGCAGTGCCTCTGAGTCCGAGGACGAATGGACAAGGGTTACCCGAACCAAAAAGGCCAATAAGGCAAAAAGGGCCTTGCTGAAGGACCCCTTAAAGCAGATTAAGGCGATCAGGAGCGTCATCACGCCTTACCATAAGAACGCTAAGTATTCTGTTTGGGAGCACTTAGAGTTGTTTGAACAAATGATGGAGATTTTCCATTTCAAGGACAGCCAAAGCTGTATTCAATATGTAAAGTGGACCTTCTCCCCGGAATACTCCAGTTTCTTTGCGGGGCTGGAGGGCCAAAATCATTTAAGATGGTCCACCTATAAGGCGGCCATCTTGAAACATTTTTCTGTTCACAGAAATCCTCAAGAGGCTCGCAAGGCAGCCTACAATTTGCAATGTGGGGAGGATCAGGCCCCACAAGAATTTGTGCAGGAGTTAAAGCGTGCTTTTGCGCAGACCACCAGAAGGGTGCGCACAGACAGTAGAGAATTTATAAATACGTTTTTCCATGCCTTGCCCAAATATATCATGACCCAGCTCGTGAGGGATTTTCACGAGAAAAGATCTTTAGACTGGGTCATTGAACAGGCTACCCGGATCTATGAGGTGCAGAAACCGATAGATAGCAAAAGTAATGCCCAGAAAAACCCCAAAGCCAACAGCACCCCTGCTGCTGCCAAGGTGGCAGAGGTAAAGGTCACCCCCGTTTTGGATTTGGAGATGGGGGGGCCTAAAAACCTACCTGCACCTAATAATGCTAGGCCCAGGAGGTCCTCGGGTCAGTCACAGACAGGGAGCCAAGGAGGCAGCCCCACAAATGGGGTCCCTCGCTCTCCTGATTATGTAAGTCCCCGTTACAAGGGAAATCGACCCATCCTGGGTTATGTGTGGACTCCTCCAGCCCAAGGGGGGGGGATCCAGCCAAGCACCTAACCCAGGGAACTTCCCTCCAAACTTCCCACAGGAGGGCAGAAATTTACCAAACCCTGGGCAGAACTTTTTCCCCAGATATCCACCCGACTTTCAGCCCCAAAACCATCCATCCTTCTTTCCCCAATTCCCTGAGCCCAGACCACTGAATCCGGGAGAGGGGAGGCCAAGGGTGGAGGGGTACCCAAATCTTCCCAACCCAGGGTATTACCAGAGGAGGGACAGCTACCCTTCCCGGGATCAGCCCAGGGGAGAAAACAGGGCCCCGTATCAGCCTGAGCGGGTTTCCCAGTTAGAGCGCCAGGTTCAAAACATGGCGCGGGATCTGGGTCATATACTGAGGCGCAGCAGAACCCTCAGATCAGCATGCCGGCGCAGAACGCACCCAACTCTGGACCTGGTGCTCCAGAACAATGACGGGGGCAGCACCCCGATAACTCACCGGTTCCCAGGGAGGAGGCACAAGGGGAAGGGGGGTGTAAAGCCTTGGAGGAAGCTTCCTTCCTCACTTGTAAACAGCCCCTGGAAACCCAGGAACCGGAAACAAAATCTCTTGCCCCTGAAAGTCTGCCTCCTAAGGAGCAGAGGGGGGGTAGGAGAAACAAAAGACCCAAACAGACTCAGTTTGAGGAGGAGGTACAGATCTTCCAATTTGAGGGAGAGGGATCCTCAGAGGATCCTGGGGAAAGGATCTTCTCCTTCAGAGAGGGGGGAACTCCTCCCAAAGAAAAATGGGTCCCTAGGGATGCAAATCCAGACTGGGGAGATGTGGAGACTGAGCTACCGCCGCCCACCATCTCATCCCAGAACCAACAGCGAGAAAATCCCCTGGTTCAAACCCATCCTGGGGACTGCCTCCAAAAAGGGGGGGGGGCGGCCCAGAACCGGAACCAGGGGAACCCACAATGGCTCTGATCTCCAGTTGCCAACTTTTTCTTTCAGATTCCCAAGACTCTCCACAGAATTCTGCCCAAATCCCTTCGCTAGCCATGTCCAAAACCAGAAAGTTAGCCCACCAGTTGTCCAAAAATGTGCATTATCTGTGCCCCCTTGAGGAGAAGGAGGGAAGATATTATGCCCCGGTACAAGTACAGGGGCAGGGTACAATCTCGGCACTGGTGGACACTGGATCTCAAGCTACCCTTCTGTCCAGAAGGGCCTTTGATGAACTGAATGCAGGAAGGGGAGAGAATTACCAAATTCCTCTCACCTCTCTTCCTGGACAACTCCAGAACTTTGACGGGAAGGAAATTCCTGTCGAGGGGACGGCAGATTTGGACATTAAAATTGGGCGACACAAGCTGAAACACCCGGTCATAGTTGTGACCCCAGAGGGCACCCCTTGTTTACTAGGGAATGACCTCCTGAGAAGGTTGTCACCCCTAATAGATTGCGTAAACAAGGTCCTCTGGACCCAGACTAGCCGACCAATAAAATTAAAACAGAGTGTCAACCATGTTAGTTTAAACGGCACCTGCCACATGGTTGAACAAAAATCTGACCAAGTAGAATTTCACTTCCAGAACAACCAAATTCCAGACGTGACAGTAATAGCAGTAGGACAACAGACTGGTGATGGGGGGTCCTCTCTATTTCTGAAAATCAATCTTCCTTCCAGTTTAAGGTGGTATTCCACACTGGAAGGAAACACTTTGAAATTCTATACTAATCCACAATCAGAAACTCCCACTCCTATAGTCCAGAAAGATGTGAAATCAGCTCAGGGTCTGGCTGATATTCAGCAAAATGGAGAGCAGCTGTTCATCCCTGTTCAGTTAAATGATGGGAAGGACTCTGTTCTCGCTCGAGTGTGTGTGAACAACGGGAAGAGCTTCATCAGCGAAGCCATGTTTCGCCAACTCCCAAAAGATCCAGCCGTTCCCACCTTCAAACTGATAGACAAATGGGAAATGGACCTGGAAGCACCTAATTCCAAACATCTCCTGCCAAGCAGGTGTATGCTCAAAATCTCCATTGGCAACAAGAGCATAGTCCATAATTGTTGGGTCGTGCGAGACGTCCCTGCCGCCTTTTACTTAGGCAGTGACATTCTCAATCGCTTTGCCATTAGTTTGGACCTAATAAACTTCAAAGGTTGGTCCGGATTAGCGGATAATCCCATGGGCTTTGATGATCCAGAAAAAGCATTTAGGTCAGCTCAATTGCTACCTTATGCAGTTGAAATTCAGGTTAAAGAGGAAGTCACCATCCCAGAAAGGACCCGACAATTCTCCCTGGAAGTGAAAGTTAAAAGGGGACAAGAGTTGAAAAACCCTGATGCTTACATACATCTAAATGCTTCTCTCCAACAGCAAGGGTTGGGGGTAAACCCAACACCATTAGTCAACATAGAACATGACACCATTCCAATAGAGGTGGATAACAGCGACTTAAAGAGTATTACTCTAGCCGCAGGCACCATTATTGGAATGGCGGTTGATGACCGACATTTCTCCATTGATCTTAGAAATGAACTGTTAGGACCAATCCCCAAGGACTGTTTTGACAGTGACAGTGAGGACAATACAACACCAGACAGGATTTTTACCCGGCATGGGGGGAACTTCCTGGTGTACACTTCCTGCCCTTATGGTAAGGAAGATGTGACTTGTGAATTCAGGAGGGATGAGGTGATTTTCCAGGTTCATGAAGGCTGCCTTGCCCACCTGAAGCCTCCAGTCCAAATCAGCACTCTGACCAGGGACTTCTCCACCCAGCTGGAGGAGGCCGCGGAGATAGCCAAACCAGAAGTCTTTCCAGGCTTCAGGCAGATGGTGGAAGAGAGAGTCAACCTAGCTGATGCCTGTGTGACTCTGGAACAAAAGCAAAAGTTGAAACAAGTTTTCTTGGATTTCCAAGATCTCTTTGCGGTAGACTCATATGACTGTGGTCGCACTGACATCCACACAACAACAATCCCCACGGACCCTGGCATGACTCCTGTGTTTGTGAAGCAATATCGCTTGCCTCTCGCATCAATGGAGTCCCTTACCGAAATAATTAAGAACCTTGAGTCCCGGGGAATAATCCGTCCCGTCCACAGCACCTTCAATAATCCGGTGCTGGGAATATTGAAGCCAAACGGCCAGTGGAGACTCTGCGCCGACCTTAGGGAGCTCAACAAACGGGTCCATACTTCCCGATGGCCTCTGCCCTACATTGACCAAGGGCTGGCCCAGATTCAGGGGTCACAGGTATTCACTGCAATAGACCTGACCAATGGATACTGGACCGTGCCTGTCAGCAGGGAGGACCAATACAAACTGGCTTTTACCTTTGGGGGCCAGCAGTACACATGGACCCGGACTCCCTTCGGATACCTCAACTCCGGCAATGAGTTCAATATTTTCCTACATAAGGCCATGCCCGACCTGGGCGCGAGGGGTAACCTGGCTTATGTAGATGATGTCCTCATCAAAAGTTCATCTGTGGAGGAACACATAGCGGAGATCCGTTATGTTCTGACGCAGTTGAGGGCCGCCGGAGCAAAACTTTCCTTTCAGAAAGCACAGTGGTGTAGAACCCGTGTTAATTTCTTGGGGCATGAGATTACTCCTCAGGGTCTCTGTCCCCAGGAAAAGAAAGTGGAAGCACTTCAGAAACTGAAAGACCCCACAACTCTGCGGGAACTAAGGAGCCTCCTTGGACTGACTAATTACAGCAGAAAGTTCATTGAGGGCTACGCAGAGATCACCAGACCCCTGATTCATCTCCTGAAGGGGGGGGTCAAGTGGGAATGGGGTCCAGAACAAGCCGAGGCAGTAAGACAACTCAAGAGAAGCCTCTCACAAGCGCCTTGCCTAGCTTACCCTGTCCGAAACAAAGAGTTCTTCCTGGAGACAGGGTTCTCTAATACGTGCTTGACGGCAGTATTATACCAAAAGCATGACAAGGTCAATAAAGTAATCTCCTATGCGAGCAAAACTTTATCCTCTGTGGAGGAAAAACTCAACGATTGTGAGAAGGCACTCCTGGCGACGGTGTGGGCATTGAAGAATTACCGCCCGTTTATCCAGGGGGAACACATTATAGTGGAGACTCCACACCAGCCTCTTCAATATCTCCAAAGTGACAGAATCCGGGCTGGAAATGTGAGTAATTCCCGAATTACTTCCTGGATTCTGTCAATGCAAGGCTTTCCTGTGGAGGTCAGATATGGCCAAAACAAGAAGAGTCCCCTCGCGCAAGGTCTGGCTGACTTGCATGATTGTGCCAGAGAAAACTGTCTCGAGGACGAAAGTCTAAAAATCAAGGACAACACGGAGGCATACCTTAATTCCCCACACAAAGTCTTTGAAGAGGACAAGTGTGAGGGAATGCCCACTGTCTATGTGGATGGATGCTCTTACCATGTTGACAACAACGGGGAGAAAGAACTGGTGGCTGGCGTAGGGAATGCATGGGTGAATGAGTCCCCAGAACCCTCCGCTGGATACAAAATTGGTCCCCGAAGTAGTCAGGTGGCAGAATTGATGGCTGTGCATCAGGCCATCCTCACTGCTATCCAGCATCAACTCCACGAACTGGTCATAATCACAGATTCGGATTATGTACGGAACGGGTTCGTGGAGCACCTGGTTAATTGGAAAACCAGAGGCATGTTATGTGCTAACAACAAACCCTTGAAACATGGGAAGTTGATCCAAAACATTGATGATCTGGTCACCTCGAATGAGATGACCATCTATTGGAAAAAGATCAAGGGTCATTCCAAAGTAGAGGGACCAGACAAAACTGGAAATGACTTAGCTGATCAGCTGGCCAAAACTGGGGCCATCCAAGGGGATCTGATTGAGATTGAGTCCCTGTTGGGGGAAATCCAGGTCACAGCTATCACTAGGTCCCAGACAAATGCTCACAACGACCTTTCAATTGTACAATGGAGTAAGGAGACCCCTGATGCTGATTTGATTACCGCTCAGAAGGGGGATCCAATCATTGGTAAATTTTACCAGCACCTTGAGGACCCTGAGAACTTTCCCCTGACGGATACCGATTACATTGGGAAAGAGGACCTAAGAGTGTTGATGAAATGTCCAAAAATGTTCCGGATCCAAGACGGTTTGCTGGTAAGGAAATCCAAAGCTGGCCACGATCAGTGGGTGGTTCCTACCTCATTCCGAAGCCTGATGTTAAGTCACGCCCATGATGCGGCCACCGCCGGTCATAGGGGGTTTCACACAACATTGGAAATCTTAAGAGAGGTTGCATACTGGCCACACATGGGCCAGGACCTCAACCAATATTTGAAGGGTTGTCTTGTGTGTGCACAATTTCAGCCGACATCCCTCACACACCGGGCGCCTTTACAAAAGAGGGGAGTGACACTGCCATGGTCAGATTTACAAATCGACTTTGTAGGCCCCGTGATTCGCTCGGCTAGGGGGAATAAGTACATGTTGACCGTCACATGCTTGTTTACCAAGTGGGTGGAATGTCTCCCAGCCCCAAATTGCAAGGCAGAAACTGCAGCTGCCTTGATGATTAACCACATCTTTTCCCGTTTTGGTCTACCTCAAAGGATTGAGTCAGACAGAGGTAGCCACTTCACCAGTGAAGTAATGACAAAGATGTGGGAGATACTGGGGGTCAAGAGAAAGCTGCATATTGCTTATAGACCAGCTTCTTCTGGGGCAGTAGAGAGATATAACCGGACAATTGTGAGCATATTAAAGAAGTTTGTGGCAGATTCTGGGCCAAGTTGGGATATCAGATTACCTCTGGTCCTAATGGCTATCAGATCTACCCCTTCATCTGCAACCAAAATGTCACCATTTGAGTTGATGACTGGGCGCAAGATGGTGCTTCCTCAGCATTTGCTCTACAGGACCCAAGAGCAGACACTGATAAATGCCTCCACTACTCATGAGTATGTGGAGAATTTAAGGAAACACCTCCAACATGCTTTTGCTTATGCTCAGCGGAATCTAGAAAGATCAGCTGATAGCATGAAGACCCACTATGACCTGAAAACTTCCAGGAAGGAATATCAGGTGGGGGACCGGGTCTATCTATACAGCTTCCAAAGGAACCAGGCCAAGCAGCGCAAATTTTTGCCTACATGGAAAGGACCCTTTGAGATCATCGACAAGATCTCACCTGTGGCCTACAAAATCCACATCCCCAAAGGCGGTTCGGCAGAGGGGGAAGACAAGTGGGTCCACATAAACCAGTTGAAATGTTGCCATCCCAGGCACACTCTGCAACAACTGGAGGAATCCTCTGGAATCCTAGCGGGTACTGTCTCAGACTAATTCAGTTCCAACCATAAAACATACCACATCTAGTCTCTAAAATATTGTGATTTGCATGAAACTGTCTCTTAGTTATACTGTTTTTATTGTTTCAAAATAAGAATGTAATGTGTCGTGATGATGAAATGCATATGCTGCCCCACTATCTCAACAGTGGTGGAAAAAGTCTATGAGTAGGTATTGCCGCTCTTCCTTTGTCTTCCTAGGAGAAAGAAAACCTGAAGACGGGCCAAGGAGGATGATACGGAGACCGGGAACGAAGATCCAATGGGCCCAGTGGACCGCCCAATATTCCCATCAGGACCGGCGAGGAGAACTGATCGATCAGTACCGGATGGAGAAGAAGATGCTGAACTATGCCATCTACAAAAGAGGAAGAAGATTATGCGGACAGACCGGTGCGTGGGTCAAAACCCTTGGGCACGCGACTCCCCATCGACTCAAATTCAAAGTGCAGTCGCGTGGGGGGGCTTGTTGGGTGTCCTGACCCACGTTTAAGCTATCATGCCACAACATTTGGTGCTGTGGGCTTAGAAAATTCAAGATGGCACAAAACCCACATGTGCGCCGAAATCCAGGAAAGCTGCGCAGTTTGTGCGCACACCAAAATGGTTGCCTCACTTGCCACCCACCAGTGCGAGAATGAAAGGCCGGGTTGCCATGAGGGAAATGGGTTGCCAAAGGAAAAACAGTAGCGCCGGTTAGCTTCAAAGCACTTTAAAACCACCATTGGACTACCCGCACAGTAGTCTGAAAGCATTGGGAATGGCAATGCTGATTGCCAAATGCAACTTAGAATTGTGGGGAATTCATTTGTTAAATCCCAAAAATGGGTGCAGTACCAGTACTCACCACTATCCAAAAGCCGGCATTTTAAAACCACACCAGATTTTACTTTTTTGTGTAAAACTGAATTAACCCAAAGCAGGCTAAAGAAAGACTTACTGAGAGGTGGATACAATGTAAAGTGATATTCTGAAGTGACTTGAAGGTTTATAACAAGACTGGCTGAGCTGTGGATTGCAGCAGTTTAAGTTGCACTGGATTTAAAGACACTAAAATCGAAAATGTTTAGATTAAATGAGTGACCTATGTTTGGTGTCACATGCCTTTGTAACTGTTGAAATGTCATAGTTTTGCACTTAGAATCAGCATTCTAGCTGCATGTGTAAAATTGCAAGTTAATTTAAAAAGCAACAAAAAAAAAACATGACAGTTAGCTGAAAGTCTGGTTTAAGGAACTTGATTTTGCTTGACAGCTACCCCCATCAGGAGTGAAACTTGAGTCACAACTGTGTTCCCAGGCTATCTGCCTTTTGCTGGCAACACTAAGGATATGCCATCTATCTGATAATTGAATTACCTGTGCTCTACAGGAGCTCTGAACAAAGCCTGTTCTGACTCAGGCAAAGGTTTTATTACAGCAGTCGTAAAATGTAGCTTCCTCTTGGCAGAAGCTGGGAGGGGCACTGCCTGTGAGAGCAAGCTGGCTTGGCAGAACTGGATAAACCAGTATTTCTACCTTGTGCTGAGAGGAAACCACACCCCTTTGGAGCCAGAACATAACTTTAAAACGATGGATCATTCATAGAGCGGACATGTGAAAATTTTATAAATGATACCATAATTCTTGTGATTTTTCTGCCCACAGTTTAAGAGGTTTTTAGAACCGGTGGTATGTTCAGGGGGGTTTTAGCGGAAAAGTGGATATTACTCTAAATGTATGCATGTTAAAAATCTGAAACTTCATCAGTTAATGTCCATACTCCCTGCGCACATGTATGTAAAGTTGGGTCAATGTCAGAAATTGAAAAATATGTTAAAAAGTCAATTATGTGCCATTTCTGAATGCAAGCTCTTAGAAACAGCAGATTTGGACAGAGACATGGCTAAATTCAGCCACATCATGTATATGTAATTTCAAGCAACTGTGTAACTGTGAAATATGTCTTTTATTATCAAATATAGAATGTGTGCAATCTGACAGAGGAGTGTCCTATCTGCAAGCCATAAAATGACATCCCTCTGACTCACAGTTCATTCCCCAATCAAATGATAAATGGAAGTTTGACCAATTAGAAGCTGAGAGAGAGGTAGGGTCAGTGATGCTAGAACACACCCACATTCTAAACACATAAAAGCAGACAGACAGGACAGATAGGGACTTTTCAAATCCATCTGCCGCTGGAAGCTCTGCCGGAAAAATCCATACTTTACCTCCATCAAACCTCCAGAGAGCCAAACTAGAGACTTCAATCTATCCAGAATTAGAGACCCAGACCAGAGAACCAGAGAGAGCTGACCCAGATCACTGTGAAGTGCAGAGACCAGAGGCGAGTCTAAAACCCTGACCAGATCCGTGATGAGGCCCATTTAATTCAAGAATATAGTGTGAGTACATAGCAGAACTGTGTAGAACCAATCTCTTAGTTTAAATTCATCTAATTCAATCTATTTAACCTAAGTAGAACTGCCTGATAGCTCCGAATCTGTCACCTGTCATTTTAGATGCAAAATCTGCCACTTGTCATTTTGAGCTTTTAAAATTTGCAAAACCAAAAACGACCTTCACAAAATCGCTCATATCTCCGCGACCGTTTGCCTTAGAGACTTGCAGTAACTTTCCTTAGAAAGCTTAGAATCGTGGCTTTCCTACGAACCTAGAACCGCACCTACCCCCTATAGTTTTACCGCAATCGCGGAACACGCATCCGCGAATTTTACCGCGATTTGCAAATTTCTTCACGTGTAAAAAGACAGCAGTTTTGCCTTCCATTTGCCAGAAATTCGTTTCACCTGCTAACTATCCCTGCATCATTGCTAGTGTGAGCCTGGACTAATATTAACTAGATACCACTCACCCTGAACCTCTGAAAGGGAATTAAAAGCATTTCCAGCATATTTCTCATCCATTGCTAGCACATATCAAAGCATTTTGCCTGTGTTTTCAAACTTCTGTAGTCTAAGCTTGCTGGGGTGAACTGAATTACAGTTGATTGCATTTCTGAGAACTGTGTGCTTCCTTCCATTTCCTTGCATTGCATCAAGGGGGGGAGGGGATTGCCAGAGAAAAGTGATTACATTGTTTTGTTGAAGTCGTATTGAGTATTTTCTATACTGCATTTCATTCATTCAACCTTGCATTTCCTTGAACCCTATAAAGCATTCTCTACCACATTATACTTCTGTACCTATTTACCAGTGTGCTAGTGCCAGATTCTCTGTTGTTAATCTTTATCATATCAGATTAAGTGTGCTATTCAATTATTAATTTATTATAAAGTGTGATATATATATCTATTGTTTAATTTATCAAATAAACCTTTTAACTTGCAAAACAGAACTACTTCTTGGCTCAGTGGGGTCAGGGGGATTCCAAGAGAGGGGTGTTATATAGGGGTAGTCATCCAGAACGCATGAACTGGACATAAAGATATATCAATAAGGGTTTTCATTCAGTATTATAGACTAGGCGTTGACTTAGCTGTAGTGTTGAATTGAATCCTCTTACAACGCCAAGCTGCTTAACCGTCCGTAGATGGCAATGGGCTCTCACCCACCAAAAACAAAATGTTCTATTGTCAGCCACTCTGGTGACTCAAAAGGTTGAGAAGTAGGATTGGCACTGTGCTGTAATCACCATTAGGCAACAGGAAGGGTTGAAAGTCAACACTTCCCCACATATGATATCATATCCTGATATATTTCATTCGAAAGAGTAACAAGGTTCAGAAAGGACCAGAACATGTTGAGGATACAGCGTTCATCTCTCTGCATCTTGGGCAACTGACCTCACAATCCGAGTGAAAGGTCCGAATTATAGCAAACAGAAAAATACAGTCTGCTAAGAACTTTAATTTGTATGAGTCAGAATGTCGAATTCATTGACCCCTCTTTGGTTAATTTGCATATAAAAGGCAAAAGGGCCCAGCTGGAAAGAAGGACCACTTAGCCATAGGTGCCCCCTGCATGGAAGGATATTGAAAAAGTGACATTGTTCCACCTCTCACTTTTTGCATTGCATCTGGTTGGGCGATAGACCTGCCATCTGAGCACATATCCACAGACCTACATGTTTTGGATATCTGCCAGGATAATTGAATCGTTCTGTGCATGCTAGTGTACATGTACAGAAACTGCCATAACAGGATATCCTTATTATAGGGTTCAGTAATTCCATTCTACTGGCAAGCGTCCCCTTGGCTTCCAGAATTGTCCGGGCTGGGCCAAAGAAGCAAGTATCTCTATACTGAGATCACATTACCACAGATGTAATGTCTGAGTTCACAATAGCTCAGGTCTCCATGTTAACATGTAGAGGTGCCATATTAGTTCAGTACCAGTATGTGGCAAACTGCACTTGTGCTACTAAATACAATTCAAAATCCGGAGGTCCTTTCCTCCACTGCCACACAAGGTTTGCCCATGTCAACCCATTTTGTCCTGATGACTGCAGGGCTCCAGACAAATTATGTTAGCATCTTTCAAAGGTTGGTCCTGGCATAGTGGGAATATTTTGGGAGAAATAACGTAATATTGGCAGTACTAGGATCTTACATAGTGAGATTCTGTCAATCAGAAACACAATAGTTTCCCCTTAATGCTAGTGACATATTTTCTCAAGTTAGAATCATTTAGACAGGCAGGGAATCGGGAAATCAAAATACCTAAGTATTTAATGTACAATTCTGCCCATTTGAAATCACTCCATTATTGATGCCTCAATGGGTTGTCCGTTAATGGTAATATTTTTGACTGTAGCCTACTTATACCAAGTCCAGAGTACATACCAAAGTGTATCACATCCTGCATTATTGGTTTAATGTTATCTTCTGGATCCTTTACAAAAAGAATATTGTCCACATAAAAAGTATAATCTCTGGTGACCCACACACCAATGACTGTTTAGCCCTCTTCAGATCTGCCAAGGGTTCTACAACCAGTGCAACAGAAGGGTGGGGGGGGGGACAAGAGGCATCCTTTCCTCACCCCCTACCCTCCCTTAATCAACTCTAGGGAAAGTACTGTTGACCCGTAGTTTTGCCATTGGTTTCGTCTACAGGAGCTTTTTATAAGATATAAAAATGAGGTCAATCTATATTTCTCTAGGACCCAAAATAGAAAGCATCTTGAAAGAATTGTGTGCATCCACTGTGGCCAATACCGCCCTTGCCCCAGGGTCTATCTATTAAATGTTCTCCACAAATTATAGAGGATGTGGACCAACCCGGGAAAAAACTCAGATAGATCCGGGTGAATTAAGTGTTCTACATGCAGCATGAGTCTAGCTGACAAAAATGTTAGGGTCTACATTAATAAGGGACAGTGAGTGGGAAGGACCCACATTCCTCAGACGACTTTGCAGGCTTAAGAAGAAGCGTAATGATGTCCTGTCGAAGCGAAGTAGGAAGCACCTGCTTACTGAAGGAGTCTACCCAATGTTTCAGCAAGTTCGGGACTGGATAGATTCTCTATACTCTTCTAGTATTTCCTTCAAGGTAATGAGAAGGTCCACTTGACATGCTGCATCAACAGAAAGCGCTGCTAATGGGCGTAACTTCAATAAGGTAGAGATCTCCTCCAAACCCCTGGCTTCACACAACAAATATGATGCTGAGTAAAAGAGAAAACATGTTTGTTTGTTTATTTATTTAGTATAGCGCTCCAGACCCAGGGGTGAATGGCCGCTTAAAGGGCAGTTTACATAATTACAGTATATATAAAAAAAATTGCAGTTATACAGTTGTGGCGGTAATATGCAATATACGGTATATACAAGCAGGGTAGTTAGATTTCACGGTTAAACATTTCAAGGTATGTACAATATATTCAGTTAGTAATAAGCTTAGTCTATCTGAGGGTTGCCTTCTCCAGAAGCCAGCTAATGACTCATTTTCTGAACAATTGGAAGGATTTGGTCGATTTAATGTTCAGCGGCAAGGTGTTCCAAAGTTGAGGGGCAAGGACAGTGAAACTCGAGCCCCCAGCCCTTTTGGCAGTGAATCTAGGCATAGTGAGGCAGAGAGTATTGGAGGATCTAGTGATTCTTGTACTTGGTTTTAGAGTGAGTTTGTTGGGGAGATACGGGGGGCTAGGTGCTTTAGGGCTTTGTAGGTAAGGCAGAGAGTTTTCATGTGTCATTGATGTCGTGCCTAAGATGCCAGACTGCACCGCCCTCTGTACATATAAAAGGAATACTCATGCCTCCCCTTTCATGACTAACTAGCGGTGCCAACCACCAACCATGTCTATCTGCTTCGCCAGGCCATGTCAGGCACATCTAAAAATGTAATTTCCCTCTGAGCAGCTTCACAAAATGTATCCAACAGAGTCTTGCATTCTAATCTCAAGGAAATATCTATTTGCTCCAAAATCGTGCATACAATCTCATGCCTTATAGAGTTCAACACATCAAAACCCATCGACATGGTAATGCCATTAATAACGTCTTCAAAACCTTGCCACAGAGTTCTTATAGAAGTTACAGAGCCCTCAGCCATCTAAAAATAAAACGTTATGTTACTATGAATAGTAGAAGCAAAACCCGTATCCAATAGAGCAGCCGGCTTGAAACTCCACAGGGTCTACAACCCACCCCTTTACCACAGTAAACAATTCAGTGTCACCAGCGACTGATCCGAGTATGTGCTAGGTAGAATGTCACATACCACTACAATCTCCAGCATGCAGGTTGACACCAAACAGAAGTCTACCAGGCAAGACATACCATGACACTTTGGATAAATAGTGACATTGTGAACTTTCGGGTCCAGGGTCCTCCACACATCTAAAAGATTTTCATCTTTTATCCCCCCAAACAAGGCACAGACCCCGGCCACCCTGGACAGCGCCCTCGTGCACAACCAGTGCAATCAAATTTCACATCCAGTATTGTGTTACCATCTCTTCCCAATAATACAGGAGCAGCAGGGTATGCAGCGCAAATATCAATTACGTTGCAGGAAATATCTGGCTTGTCTAGATTTCGGCTATACATGTTAACCATGAGAACCTCTCGAGTGTCAGGCCTGCCATGTACTTCAATATAGCATCTTGACGTGTCTATACTGGTAGCCAAACAGATAAAACACTGCCGCTGATCTATATGTGTCATTACCCCTCTAGCATGAGAGCTATAATAATTCTGATCACCCCACTGACTCGCAAACCCAGCCCCCACTCCAGCTCGTTTGTGTGTCTCTTGCAAGCAAGCAATCCGGGCGCTCTGCTGGTTCAAATATCGTGTGCCTTGACTGGGTTCCCAAGACGTTGCATGGTCCAGCTGATGCAAGTAACACTATCTCTGCCTTTCCTCATGTTGCGTATGGAGGGAAGATAATAAAATGCGCTGAAAGCGTGGCATCTCAGACATTAAAGACCCCCAAATACCATTGTTGTTAAAACCACCTCCTTTTATTTCACCTGTCCCCCCCCTCGCTGCTCCCTGAAACACAGCAGTATGGCCACCCCCGACATCAATTAACACTACAACTTGCATTTGCAAAGAGCCTTGCTGTAGAGTGACCGAACAGCTTCAACACATCACCAGGTATGGCTTATGCATTGTGCTGTCTAGGTGAAAACATGAATATATCGTTATATCAGATTATATGGCATCGGTCTTGGTGGGCCACGCGTAGTGCAAGGTCAGTGCGCGGATAGGCCGTGCCTCGAGGGCGGTGATGGAGGAGTGCGAGCAGAGAGAGAGCCGAGTCCAGGAGAAGGGGTAGGAGCCGAATGTGACATGTGGCACATGCCACAGCGTGCCACAGCATGCCACCAATCTCTGGACTGGCTGATGGAAAATGTGCAGTTTTAAGGAGTTCAAACATATTGTACAAGTGAAAAATACCCTCTCAATCATTGTGGGATTGTTTTATATTGAAACACTTTCAGCAAATGCATAGTTTAAGTACTTATCATGCCACAGCATGTCACCAATCTCGGTACTAGCTGATGTCAAATTTGCTGTTTAAATGACTTTTAAGACATTAAACAAGTGAGTAAAAAGCCTCACAATCCTTTTGCGATGTTAATAAATCAAATTAAAAAAAAAAAATGTGGATTCTGACAGCTGCCTAGAACTTTCAACCTCAAGCACTATAGTCTGCAGTTCTACAGTTACACCAATGCTTTATGTCGAAAATGGCTGGTGCTAGTTCTTATGACCTATTCAAACAGCAGGACCCAACAGTCCCTTTTCAGTGTCAATTCTAACGTGGCATGCCACCTAGATATGTCTTATATCTCCTTCAAATCAGTGTTTTCATTGCTTCAAAAATACTTCAGGCATCTCACCTCTTAGTCTCTTGTCTTATGTTTCATACCTTTCAGCAATTGAATGTTTGGAAGCACTTGGAACTCCAGCATGCCACAGCATGTCACCCCTCTTGGGACTAGCTGATGTCAAATTTACTGTTTAAATGACTTTTAAGACATTAAACAAGTGAGTTAAAAGCCTCACAATGCTTTTGCGATGTTAATAAATCAAATAATAAAAAAAAAATGTGGATGCTGACAGCTGCTTAGATCTTTCAACCTCACGCACAGCAATCCGCAGTACTACAGTTACACCAATGCTTTATATTGGCAATATCTGGTGCTAGTTCTTATGACCTATTCAAACAGTAGGGCCCAATAGTCCCTTTTCAGTGTCAATTCTAACGTGGCATGCCACCTAGATATGTCTTATATCTCCTTCAAATCAGTGTTTTCATTGCTTCAAAATTACTTCAGGCATCTCACCTCTTAGACTCTTGTCTTATGTTTCATACCTTTCAGCAATTAAATGTTTGGAAGCACTTGGAACTCCAGCATGCCACAACATGTCACCCCTCTCGGGACTAGCTGAGGTCAAATTTACTGTTTAAATTACTTTTTAGACATTAAACAAGTGAGTTAAAAGCCTCACAATCCTTTTGCAATGTTAATAAATCAAATAAAAAAAAAAAAAAAATGTGATTTCTGACAGAGGCCTAGAACTTTCAACCACATGTACTGTAGTCTGCAGTTCTACAGTTACACCAATGCTTTATGTGAAAAATGGCTGGTGCCAGTTCTTATGACCTATTCAAACAGCAGGGCCCAACAGTCCCTTTTCAGTGTCAATTCTAACGTGGCATGCCACCTAGATATGTCTTATATCTCCTTCAAATCAGTGTTTTCATTGCTTCAAAAATACTTCAGGCATCTCATCTCTTAGTCTCTTGTCTTATGTTTCATACCTTTCAGCAATTGAATGTTTGGAAGCACTTGGAACTCCAGCATGCCACAGCATGTCACCCCTCTCGGGACTAGCTGAGGTCAAATTTACTGTTTAAATTACTTTTAAGACATTAAACAAGTGAGTTAAAAGCCTCACAATCCTTTTGCGATGTTAATAAATCAAATAAAAAAAAAAAATGTGATTTCTGACAGAGGCCTAGAACTTTCAACCTCATGTACTGTAGTCTGCAGTTCTACAGTTACACCAATGCTTTATGTGAAAAATGGCTGGTGCCAGTTCTTATGACCTATTCAAACAGCAGGGCCCAACAGTCCCTTTTCAGTGTCAATTCTAACGTGGCATGCCACCTAGATATGTCTTATATCTCCTTCAAATCAGTGTTTTCATTGCTTCAAAATTACTTCAGGCATCTCACCTCTTAGTCTCTTGTCTTATGTTTCATACCTTTCAGCAATTAAATGTTTGGAAGCACTTGGAACTCCAGCATGCCACAACATGTCACCCCTCTCGGGACTAGCTGAGGTCAAATTTACTGTTTAAATTACTTTTTAGACATTAAACAAGTGAGTTAAAAGCCTCACAATCCTTTTGTGATGTTAATAAATCAAAAATAAAAAAATGTGGATGCTGACAGCTGCCTAGAACTTTCAACCTCATGTACTGTAGTCTGCAGTTCTACAGTTACACCAATGCTTTATGTGAAAAATGGCTGGTGCCAGTTCTTATGACCTATTCAAACAGCAGGGCCCAACAGTCCCTTTTCAGTGTCAATTCTAACGTGGCATGCCACCTAGATATGTCTTATATCTCCTTCAAATCAGTGTTTTCATTGCTTCAAAATTACTTCAGGCATCTCATCTCTTAGTCTCTTGTCTTATGTTTCATACCTTTCAGCAATTGAATGTTTGGAAGCACTTGGAACTCCAGCATGCCACAGCATGTCATCCCTCTCGGGACTAGCTGATGTCAAATTTACTGTTTAAAAGACTTTTAAGACATTAAACAAGTGAGTTAAAAGCCTCACAATGCTTTTGCGATGTTAATAAATCAAATTTAAAAAAAATGTAGATTCTGACAGCTGCCTAGAACTTACAACTTCATGCACTGAAGTCTGCAGTTCTACAGTTGCATCAATGCTTTATATTGGAAATGTCTGGTGCTAGTTCTTATGACCTATTCAAACAGTAGGGCACAACAGTCCCTTTTCAGTGTCAATTCTAACGTGGCATGCCACATAGATATGTCTTATATCTCCTTCAAATCAGTGTTTTCATTGCTTCAAAATTACTTCAGGCATCTCACCTCTTAGTCTCTTGTCTTATGTTTCATACCTTTCAGCAATTAAATGTTTGGAAGCACTTGGATCTACAGCATGCCACAGCATGTCACCCCTCTCGGGACTAGCGGATGTCAAATTTACTGTTCAAATGACTTTTAAGACATTAAACAAGTGAGTTAAAAGCCTCACAATCCTTTTGCGATGTTAATAAATCAAATAAAAAATAAAAAAATGTGGATACTGACAGCTGCCTAGAACTTTCAACCCCATGTACTGTAGTCTGCAGTTCTAGTTACACCAATGCTTTAAATAGAAAATGTATGGTGCTAGTTCTTATGACCTATCCAAACAGCAGGGCCCAACAGTCCCTTTTCAGTGTCAATTCTAACGTGGCATGCCACCTAGATATGTCTTATATCTCCTTCAAATCAGTGTTTTCATTGCTTCAAACTTACTTCAGGCATCTCACCTCTTAGTCTCTTGTCTTATGTTTCATACCTTTCAGCAATTAAATGTTTGGAAGCACTTGGATCTCCAGCATGCCACAGCATGTCACCCCTCTCGGGACTAGCTGATGTCAAATTTACTGTTCAAATGACTTTTAAGACATTAAACAAGTGAGTTAAAAGCCTCACAATCCTTTTGCGGTGTTAATAAATCAAATTAAAAAAATAAAAATATGGATTCTGACAGCTAACTAGAACTTACAACCTCATGCACTGTAGTCTGCAGTTCTACAGTTGCATCAATGTTTCATATTGGAAATGTGTGGTCCTAGTTCTTATGACCTATTCAAACAGCAGGGCCCAACAGTCCCTTTTCAGTGTCAATTCTAACGTGGCATGCCACATAGATATGTCTTATATCTCCTTCAAATCAGTGTTTTCATTGCTTCAAAATTACTTCAGGCACTTCACCTCTTAGTCTCTTGTCTTATGTTTCATACCTTTCAGCAATTGAATGTTTGAAAGCACTTGGAACTCCAGCATGCCACAGCATGTCACTCCTCTCGGGACTAGCTGATGTCAAATTTACAGTTTAAATGACTTTAAAGACATTAAACAAGTGAGTAAAAAGCCTCACAATCATTGGGAGATGTTATAAATCAAATTTAAAAAAAAAAGAAAAATTTGATTTCCAACAGCTTCCTAGTCATTTCAACCTCATGCACTGTAGTCTGATGTTCTACCATTGCACCAATTCTTTTGATGGGAACCTTTCTGGTGCTAGTTTTTATGACCTTTTCAAATAGCAGGGCCTGAAAGTCCCTTTTCAGTGTCAATTCTAATGTGGCATGCAACCTAAATATTTCTTTATATCTGCTAGAAATCAGTTTTTTCATTGCTTCAAAATTACTTCAGGCGTCTTACCTCTTAGCCTCTTGTGTTATCATAGCTCTCAACCATTTGTCTCGCAAAAGGCGGGTGAAATCACCCGATTTTGTTTTGGGCGGGTGAGACGCCCATTGGAATGAATGGGCATGCAGGAGGCTTGGCGGGTGAGTCAGCCCTTTGCAAGGCGGGTGACACCCGCCAAAAGTAGGTGAGTTGAGAGCTATGTGTTATATTTCATAACTTTCAGCCACTTGGAACTCCAGCATGCCACATCATGTCACCAATCTCTGGACTAGCAGATGTAAAATGTACTGTTTAAATGACTTCAAAGACATTAAACAAGTGAAGAAATAGCCTCACGACCATTGAGAGATGTTATAAATGAAATTTAATAATTGAAAGCCTGTACGTCACTTTGCGGCTGCTAGCTGTCTGTCTCCTGTGCATTACACAATATGGCCTGGGTATAAGTAGAATCCTCTGACAGCGAGTAAAGCAGAGAAGGGCCTTCAAACATTCTGCAGGACCCCTCTTGGGACAGCTGATGGACAAAGCAGCATGGGCAGGCCTAGGGCCGCTATCCCATAAACTGGACTGTCTCCTGGGCTGCGTCGCCTTCTCGCAAGGGGCGACATCTGTGAGGCCCAGAGCCTGCAAGAGACAATGGCAGGAGGAACATAAGGCCAGTGGCGAACCACTGTCCGAATCACGCAAAGGACACACAAAAGAGAGGCATGCTAAGGGAAAGGCGTGATGGAAGGGACAAGGTGAAATACCCCTTAGCCCACAGGAAGACCAAGAGGGCACCGAATGGGATTCCAGCAGCACTGAGAGTTCTCACCTTTCTGTGAGCTTGGCCACTCCTCAGGAAGGAGAACCGTGCAAAAGGCACAATAAGAGTGTTTAGAAACGCAGAGATAGTTCCCTGGTCGACCCCTTTCATCCAGACCTGCTACTCCACCCGAGATCCTCGGAGGGGAAGCCCCCACTTAAGGCCAAAAGTTACTTGAGCAAGTGACTGCGCACGCGTCTAAATAAGGAGGTGAGAGGCTATTTGAAGGCACAATATCCCAGACCTTCTCTGCCGGATAAAGTAGCGGACACTCTGGAGGTGGACTCATTCATGGTGAAGCACACCAAGGACCTGAAAAGGGCATTGACCGCTCATGGATAGCATGCCAGGACACGCTCCCCGATTCCATAGGTCCATTGGCCAAGATCATTAAAATGGTGGAAGAGACCAAAGAGGCCCTGCCTATGGATGTGCATATTCTGGCTAATTGGGCACAAAGAGCAGTTTGTTTAATAAGTGATACCAACTGTACAATAGCAGCGGAGTGCAGAAGATTGATTGTAGTAAAGATCGACCTGAAACTCGGGGAGTTGGCATCCTCTGAGGCCACTGCAGCAGCTAAAGGGCTTTTGTTTGGGAAAGCTTTTGTCAAAGACATGTCCAGATTTGTTAACACCTTTGCTGCTCTGGACAA